>NC_058406.1:48527519-48888961 GCF_002201575.2 Neomonachus schauinslandi
GGGGCTCGATCCCAGGGCCCCGGGACCATGACCTGAGCCGAAGGCAGGCGCTTCACGACTGAGCCACCCAGGCGCCCCTAACATCCACTTTTGTCACAAGGTTCCAGGAGGTGTGCATAGCTGCTCACCAGAAGCGGGTTGCTCCTCCCACCTTCCGCCCCCGGGGCACAGCTTGCTTGTACCCCAGAAGGTCCCCCCCACAGTGGTCCCTCTGCCCCGAGCTGTGGGGATTTCAGAACCCGCAGCTGGGTGGATGGATGAACTAGCCCGCCAGCCAGTGACTTCTCTAGCCAGAATACCACCTCCGCAAGCCAAGAACCTGAAACCAAGAGCAGGGTCGGAGAGAAGACTCTCCGCTACCTCGTTTTTGTGCTGGCCTGGCAGGCTCATTCTTTCCTCGGAAACTGTGGAGTTGAAAGGGAAGTAGGGAGGTAAAGGTTTTATTGCAAGTTCCTTTCAAGAGGAGAAGATAACCTGGAACTTCTTAAGGAAGCTGGTCTCATCCCTGGCTAAATTCCCACCTCTGTGCCTCCCCAGAACTCTCACCACACATATTGTCATTCTTGATTTTTTTTTTTTTTTTTTTTTTTTTACTCCATTTCCCTCAGTAGAAAAATGTTCTCCACTTTTTTGCAAATGCCACCTTTGGATTCATGTGAAAATCTCAAGTCCTCTCTGGTGGGCATTTCAAAATACAAGAATTATCACGGTGAAAACCAAATCAATGCAACTTATAATATCAACATGTTTTTTCAAGGTACACAGGCTTCCTCCCAGCACAACTCCCTATCCCAAGCTTGGAAAAAGTCATACTATAATGGAAAATGACAGAACCAAACATGGCACAAACGAATTAATAGAACACATGTGAATGTTATCATAGAGGAATAGAGCAAGTCCTCGGGAGCATGGAGGAGGGGGGAGTCTGCCTTAGAGAAGCGGGGAAGGCTGTGGGAAGGCATCACGACTTGAGTAGGGGGTTTCTAGATGGACAAGATGGAACAGGATTACAGGTACAAGCAACATGTGGGCAAAGGTCTAAAGGAAGGAAATGGAGGATGTGGCAAAGAAGTGGCAAAAAGTTCTTTGTGGCCGACGTGGTCTAGTAGGGAGGAGAGGTCAAGAGGGTTAGGGCCTCTTACGCGGTGCTGGACGAAATCCTGTAGGCAGGGGTGGGGTAGCAGCATCAGGATTTTATTTCAGGAGGAAAACGTATGCATGTTTGTGATAAAAGAAGTGAGTTGGGGAGACCATAGATTGGGGGAGACTGTGCCATTTATTTAACCCTCCCAATAACCGCACAAGGGAGCTATTATTTCTCTATAAAGACAAGGAGCTCACAACTTGCTTTTTGGCTGACAAGTGGCAGAGCTGAGACTCAAACGTGGGCCCTGTGATTTCAAGTCTGGGACACTTTTCACTTCTTACTATAACGCATTAGCTACTACAACCACAGAATGCAGACACCAACTTGCTTTCAGGGGTTCTTAACCTTTTCTGTGCTGTGGACCCAACAAAGCAGTCTGGTGACACCTATGAAACTCCTGTCAGAATAATTTTTTTAAAGCATAAAAGAAGATGCATCGAATTACCAAAGATACTAATAATACTGACATCTAGTTATCAGAATATTTAAAACACTATGCTCTAAGAATGTAAGTGCTTCTTTATTAATGCATCAAGAAGAAAGTTCTAGCAGCGCCTGGGTGGCTCAGTTGGTTAAGCATCTGACTTCAGCTCAGGTAGTGGTCTCCAGGTCCTGGGCTGGAGCCCGGCATTGGGGGGGGGGGGTCCGCACTCAGCAGGGAGTCTGCTTCTTCCTCTGCCTCTGCCTCTCCCCCCGCTCATGCTCTCATGCGTGCCCCCTCGCTTTCTCTCCCTCTCTCAAATAAATAAATAAAATCTTTTTTAGAAAAAAACAAAAGAAAAAGAAGGAAGTTCTATCAGAGAAACTAATGACTACCAGAATTTCAAAATAATAGTATATATGAATAACGTTTCGAGATACCTTCAACAACCACAATGCCATATGAAAATCGCTGTGATTTCTATTAGGGACATAGTCATGGGTTTTGCTAATATGACTGTGATTTGCCTATAATCATAATTACTAAAAATGACAAGTTTCAGTTATAGATTAGTGAATACAGATGTGTAATTTTTCCCACCCAAATTCAGTAATACCCACCAACCCTGGCTAAGAACCCGAGAAATGTTTCAAATTGGAGATAATCTATAAAAGTGATTTCCAAAATATTGAGGAATGGGGTCCTTTTTTTCAAATGAGCTAAGAAGCACAATTTCAATGGTGAAAGAACTCAACGCAGAAGGACTCTGACTGAAGCAGAGTATGGAGAACTTGAGACCAACCCCTTGGGGTTCTTCAACATGTCCCCCAAGGACTAGGTACCCCGCCTGGGGCAGGCCCCTGAGTGATCACCACAGAATCCCAGGGCTCCCCAGAAAATACTTTGCTGTGGTTTCCCAACATGTGTTGTCAGAGCCCAGCTTTCTCAAGACAGAGGTCTGGAAAGTTCCCTGGTGATAATAACCCTTTCCAGAATCCACACAGCCAACCCACACTCTCAGGAAACCTTGCTTTTTAAAGGAAAGTTTCTGAGCAACTGTGGATCCCCAGCAATATTCCAGACTTAGCATTGTTCATGCCTAGGCCGCTCCTGGCGAACAGTAACGGTTTCAGGCTAATAAGGAAATAATCCATTTTCAGCAGATGAAAGAAGGGGGGATCAGAAAGGTAACTTGAGCCCAGGGTAATAGCAGTGCCAAAAACTTATAATGGAAACTATCTAAAGAATCCAAGACCCTTTGTTAGATATGAATGATTTCTTTTTTCTGGTGAAAAGTGTATGAAGAACTTGAGAAGAAAGGCCTGAGTGGGTTTTATGAAACAACCTCTGTGTGGTGAAAAAGGGCTTGAGGTTAGGTTGCAGCCTCACTGTATCCTTAGGTTATGTAACAGGGAGGGAGTTGAAAGACGTTCAAACCACCACAACGTGATGTGCTCTGTCTTTGAACTCTTTCCTCTGGGTTTTAACTGTAAGTCCATACCTGTTTCCTTGCAATACCTCCCCAATAGGTGTGTAAAATACAGCAGAGACAGAAACAAACTTAATTAAGGAAGAATTCTGTAAGGGATGCTACATGCACCTGGCGCTCTCCACTCTGAGTGCCAAAATCTTTACCGTAATAATCAGGAAGAATCTGCCTGCTCGAGATACCTATGGATGACAAAAGCAAGATTTAAATGTGTGTGTGTATGGATTTTATTGCAAATGTTCAATCCTCTTCTGAAATAAGAACTAGAATCTGTTAGCTCTTCTACCAAAATGAAAAAGGCCCATAAATGATATATTGTGGGTTGTGGCATCAGTTTATAGTTTCATTCATTCATTCATTCATTCATTCATGGTTGATGGACCAAACTAGGTGCCAGGACAAGACATGGGCCTGCATCCCCACGGGACATGTATTCTAGAGAGGAGACAGATATTAAACCAATACTTACTCACTTCCTCCTGGAAGACCTGATTCTCAATCCTCAGTGTGACTGAGAATCACTGAGGAAGCTTGTTAAAAATACATATTCCTGATTCAGCAAACGTGACGGGCGGCTGAGGAATTAGCATTTTTAACGGGCTCCGCAGCGAGCCCAAGGCAGGTGGTTGGTAGGCTTTGAAGCTAACGAGGCTACAGAACAGCCATGCTCCCTGGGTCCCCATGCCTTCGTCCCACGCTCTGCATGCAGAAATGCCCATTTCCTGCTTCAGACCCCTTACGGATAAGCCTTAGTCTTTGCCACACACTTCCTTCAAGCTTAGCCTTTAAATACTTGATCCTAAGGGTTAAATAATTTCTTGCTAGAGAAAACTCTGATTCCCTCCAACACACTCTGAAAATACCTGCAGTGTTTTGCTGCAGCTCCCTGTCTCTCTAACCTGAGCCATCAGCCCCCCCCCACCCCACCCCCCCGCCCATTTTTACGCAGCTGCATCTTCCACATTCTGTGAGCTTCCGCAGCAGGGGGCAGGTTTCACACCCCTTTGAGCACTAATAGTGACATTCTGCTTGCAAAGTGCTTGAGTGCTTCCAATGCCATGTAGTACCCCACCCTGCCCGGGATTATCCAAGGGCATGACTGTTTGACCTCATGCCTCTTATCACACACACACATGCACACACACAACACACACAACCATGTGCATATAAATAGGTTTGCATATAAAATCTAAATAGGGGCGCCTGGGTGGCTCAGTCCTTAAGCGCATGCCTTCGGCTCAGGTCATGATCCCAGGGTCCTGGGATCGAGTCCCGCATCGGGCTCCCTGCTCTGCAGGAAGCCTGCTTCTCCCTCTCCCTCTGCTGCTCTCTCTCTCTCTGTCAAATAAATAAAAATCTTTAAAAATAAATAAATAAATAAAATCTATCTAAATAAAAGCTGCCATTTCCTTAATGTTATCAAAAAGTCTTAATTTCCAAACTCTCAACTATAAACTATATACAGCTAGTAATCCATACAAGAATTTGACTCCAATCAATTCCATTTCTATAATGGCACCTCAGATGAAGAACTCCAGTCTCCGTATGCAATGGCCTTTTCTCTTTCCGTAAGTGACAGTGTACGGATCATCCCGGATGTGACACCGTGCCTGGCCCATGCTTTGACTCAGGCCATAACTCCCACAAATTAGAGCAAGACCAGCTTTTATCTTTCTCTGAAGCACAAATTGTTGTTGCAGAATCATCTCTGAACCAATTAACTGTATTCCCGTGGATTCTAAGCATAACACTTTTTAAAGTTAGTCCCTATATTTTTTACTTCTTCTTAATATGGTAATACCTTACTAATAAAAAATTAATTGCTTAGGGCTGAGCTAAATTAGTGAAAAGTATGGATTATAAATTATGTCTTCCCTGAGCAGTTTTGTTACTATAAAATACAACTAGATTAAATAAGTGTTGCCAAGTAGAAGGCATGCTGCCCTGCCCTGTTTTAATGAGTAGATGAGACTAATTTGTAATTAGCATGTGAAGCCTGGTAAATTGCTTTTTAAAATGTTCTTAGCATAGGAAGCACATGCTTCCACAGAGCACATCATGGGCGTTATCCAAAGCTGGCTCTATGAATAATCAGTAAGGATGTTACAGCAGATTGAAGCACTGGATAATTTTTTGCGGTCCCTTTCAGCCCCAAACATCCACAATCCTCTGATAAACTGAATTTATCATATTTTTTGGTGAAATTCTTTTTTTTTTAAGATTTTTTATTTATTCATTTGAGAGAGAGAGACAGGTAGAGAGAGCGAGAGCATGAGCAGGGTGGAGTGGCAGGCAGAGGGAGAAGCAGGCTCCCCACTGAGCAGGGAGCCCAATGCGGGGCTCGATCCCAAGACCCTGGGATCATGACCTGAACTGAAGGCAGACGCTTAACTGACTGGGCTACCCAGGTGTCCCTTTTTTGGTGAAATTCTTTTATAAAATTATCATAAATTCCAAATTAGTGAAGCTCAAATTGATAGATTTTGCTGAATCCAATTATTCTATTATTTCCTGATTTTCATAGGAAAGTTAATATTTGGTGCCCCATCAAGAGTGTCATGTTCCATGACATCTAACTGGAAAAAAAGGAGGAAATTTCACTCCAGAGATGGAGAGTGGCACAAGAACAAAATTAACAATTGACGTTTTTATCATAGTAACTATTTACTTCCAAATGTACTGTATATTTTTGCCTTTACAGTTATTCTGTGCAGTAAAGATAGTTATTATTAATAACACTGGGTTCAAGAAAGAGAGCTCAAGGGTCTCTGAGGTCTTTCAGGATTAGAATTCAGGTCTTCCGACTCCAGAGTCTACCTGGACTGTCACAGAAGTTCAGTTTGTATTGGTTTAATGAATGAGGTTTAATGAATGAGGTGTGTTGTGTGTGTGCATGTGTGTGTGTGATAAGAGGCATGAGGTCAAACAGTCAATAAATAAAAATAGAGATAACTTATCTAATTATAAGAAAACCCTTGAAGGCAAAGCAAGACCATCATTCAAACACCAAACATCTTTCAGATACTGAGGAATGCAAGAATCCTATCAGGATACCTAGCCAGGGCTGGCTCTACAATTTGCAGGGCCTGGTACAAAATGAAAATGCAGGGCCCCTTGCTCACAACTCATTAGGGATTTCAAGACAATGACAGCAGAGTCTTAAACCAAGCACAAAGCCCCTCTAAGAATGGGCGGGGGGGCTGTGTCACTACACAGACCCCACGCCTGACAAGCCAACCTTTCACATCATGTTTCAAAGCTTAGGGTACTGGTTCTCAGTCGGAATGGTACCATCCGCTAGACAGCATTTTGGACACTGGTGAGTGTGGAGGTTCTTGGTTGGCACAACGAGTGGAGGCCCAGCTGGTACGTAGCAGGCATGGGCCCAAGACTCCAGAGATGCTCAATGTCAGGGGCACTACAAAGAATCTCCTGTTTCCCAGAGAACTTTTGAACATCACACGTGCTAGTCACACGGTGAAAAGCCTGTTTACAATTATCTGAGTTTATTATTTGTTTTACACATCCTGGATTTTCCAGTATGGGACTGCTTTGACAATTCTGGAAACACTGCGTGCTGCTTGTTTGAAACTTTATCATTAAAAACAGTTTCATCAGGGATGCCTGGGTGGCTCAGTCGGTTAAGCGGCTGCCTTTGGCCCGGGTCATGATCCCCGGGTCCTGGGATCGAGCCCCACATCAGGCTCCCTGCTCAGCAGGGAGCCTGCTTCTCCCTCTCTCTCACTCTGTTTGTGCTTCTCTGTCAAATAAATAAAATCTTTAGGGGCGCCTGGGTAGCTCAGTTGGTTAAGCGACTGTCTTCGGCTCAGGTCATGATCCTGGAGTCCCTGGATCGAGTCCCGCATCGGGCTCCCTGCTTGGCAGGGAGTCTGCTTCTCCCTCTGACCCTCCCCCCCTCTCATGTGCTCTCTCATTCTCTCTCTGTCAAATAAATAAATAAAATCTTAAAAAAAAATCTTTAAAAAATAAATTAATTAAATAAATAAATAAATAAAATAAAAACAGTTTCATCAATAATGGCAACACACCATTCAGCGGGTCTCATGGAAGTATATACAAGCATCTGATCCCTCAGTTTTGTCTTCTAGTGGGGTCCTAGCCATGCTGTTACCTAAAGGAACACATATGATGTTATCATAAATTACTTTCCTTGTGTATTACAGTCAAAGCATTAGTTTTTTTTCTAATTGGTCGGGGGTAGGTCATACTAGGGGAGCTTGTTATGTAAAGTGGCTTTGGGTATGAAAGAGTTGAGAACCTAGGCTTAGAGGCATAAGATTACAAAATGTTTCAGCTGGAAGGAATTTGAGGGATTATCTACTTCATTGACAGATAAGGAAATTGAGGCTGAAATAGATTATATATCTTGCCTAAGGTCACCCTACACATATTGGCAGTGCCAGGACGTGAACCTATGCTCATTTCCAGGACTATATAAAGTAATTAATTCCTTCCTTCTTTCCTTCCTCCCTCCCTCCCTTCCTTCCTTCCAACAAACACAGCTGTGTTCTTACTGTGTGCCAGGCATTCAGGTGGGTCCCGACACAGAGATGTCTAAGACACAGGTTCTGCCCTAAGAGGACTACAGACAGGCTGGAATGAACAGAGCAGAACCCAGATATGGTGCAACATGTCTTGGAGCAGACCTGTGTTCAAAACATGACAGGGGGCAGCTGACTGAGTCTTTCCGAGGGATGGAAGGCTTCCCAGCAAAGGTAGAGTTTGAATCTTGAGATGGGGAAAGGCGTTCCTCTGCAGGGACAGGGTAACCCGCACTCAACGCGGTTGCACAGAGCAGACAGAGACACGGTGGCGAAGCGGAGCCATCTGTAATCAGATATTGACTGTCCACAGCTCTTAACGTCAAGGAGTATTTTCCAGAAGTGTAGAGCCGGTCATTATCCTGCCAGATAGAGCCAAGCAGAGAGCAGAGCTGGCGCAGAGGCCTGGGGACTCCCTGAGGTCATCAGGGAGGGAGGAAATGAAGGGGGAAGCCTCCATTGCTGCTCCGTGGGTGACAAAGGCTCTGTAGGCCGCCGCCCGAGTGCAAGCTAAGAAAATAGCTCGGCGATTGCTGAAGTGATTAAGTG
Organism: Neomonachus schauinslandi; assembly: GCF_002201575.2. Classification (NCBI taxonomy): domain Eukaryota; kingdom Metazoa; phylum Chordata; class Mammalia; order Carnivora; family Phocidae; genus Neomonachus; species Neomonachus schauinslandi. The sequence continues at coordinate 48,535,688 of NC_058406.1, forward strand.
GATCACCTTATTGATTCTCACCTAGCTCGGAACAGACCTCAATAACTAACATCAAGTGCTTTAATAAGAGCAAAGGAAAGATTTAGTGGATGCGAGTGCTTTTCATTAGAGAGGACTAAGGGGAAATAAAACCTGCTGACCCACCAGTGAGGGGCCTCGGCATGGCTTCCAGCCTGGTGACTGCCAGCCAGACAGGAAAGTGAGTAAGAGGAAGTCAAGTGAGACAGCCTCTGGGCTCATGCTTATCAGAAGTGCTAGAAAAGACACTCCACAGATTGCCAGATTGTCTGCTTCTCTTCTCCTCTTCCTCTCCACACAAACCCAGCCACCCGGGACGCTGCTGCTTCTGCAGCCCCAAACCAGCCACCAGCTTGGCATTCTGTAGACACTATCTCCCATCCTCACTTCAACCCTACAAGAGAGGAATTATTTTCTCCACGTTAGAAGGGAGGAAACTAAAACCCATGAAGTGACTCTTAAGGGCTGGGGCTACGATTAGAACCCAGGTCTCTAGGTACTTGAAATATTTCTCTTAGAAACAGGACTTGGAGGGCATCTATTTTTCCTTTCAAGGTTTTGAGCAGAATCCACTCTACCCTGCATAACCTGACCAAATTTTAATTTCAATGGAGCAATTACTGTATGTCAGATACCAATAAAATACTGTGCCATTTGGTCTTTGTAACCAGCTTAGGAGGTCGCCCTACGATTATTATCCCCCTTTTAGGGATGCATTAACGGAGGCTTGGCGAGAGTTACTCACATAACATGTGGCAAAGTGAGACCTTGAACACAACATTATCAGATTCCAGATCCCAGGCTCTAATCAACTACATCCTAGACGCTTCTTAAAGAAAAGGATAAATGAAAAGTATAGCTGGGCAAGCTGGGGTATGAAAGGAGGGGTAGCAGGTCTCCTGGGCCTGGCAGGATACTGTGAGGAATTGGACTTTAAGTAAGAAAGAAAAGGAAAGATACAAAAAGCGTTTTAAGCGTTTAAAACGATTTGCATTTTAGAAACATAATTTGGGCTGCTGTCTGGATGGGTCTCGAGACGAGTGGGAGCCCACTGCAGGAGTCCGGCTGCAGCACTAGAGTGGCCTGGAGTCGGTGTGAGCAAGAGACGTAAAGAAGTGGACACATCCTAAAACTGTTTTGAGGGAGAGCCGACCTCGCACGGCACCTTACACTTTTATGAAAAGACAACAGATGGGGCGCCTGGGTGGCTCAGTCGTTAAGCGTCTGCCTTCGGCTCAGGTCATGATCCCAGGGTCCTGGGATCGAGCCCCGCATCGGGCTCCTTGCTGGGCGGGGAGCCTGCTTCTCCCTCTCCCTCTGCCCCTCCCCCTTTGCTCGAGCTCTCTCTCTCTCTCAAATAAATAAATAAAATCTTAAAAAAACCCACTGGCAGAGAATTCCTTGCTTTTCTAAACCAGGCCCAGTGATGGTTTGTCCTGTCCACTGTACTCAACGTGGCAGTTAGTTCAGAAGAAAGAGAAAACCATGTGAACCAGGAGAGACCCAAGGTCACCATGACGTGCCACCTCATGTATTTGAAAGCAACTTCGGAGTGGTGGTATTCCTCACAGTGTGAAAGCGAAAATATGAGGAAGGTCTGTCTACCCCCAACAGGTTGAAGTGCCCATTCTAGAAATCAGGGAAAATTCATCCAAAGGATAGTGAAGAATTTGACAGGGAAGTGTTCTTCTGTGTCATGTTCTCAGGAGGGAAGCCAGCCGGTGACATGTGCTTGTCTCCAGGTCTGACTCCGGGAGACAGAAGGTTAGGCACAAGGTGAATCGTCAGGAGAAAAAAGAAATCGAGGGAACCCGAGAGAAGATGGGCCTTGTACATAATTGATCTGACAGAGCACTGTCCACTCCATCGCAGCAGCTGAAATATGGCCACCACCCCCCCACCCCGCCCCCGTGTGGGAGCGCATTTGCGTGTAAGGGCACCAGACTCCATCTATTAAGGAAAGTGTTTAAGCAGGAAGGAGAGCATGTCTGTCATTCTGAGCGAGTGGCTCCAGAAACCCAAACAGTGCCTCAGAGCCTCAGGATTAAAAATATATATATCTAGCCTAAATCAAAAGGAATTTTGTTTGTCAAACACGGGAAGGGAGTAAAGGGCTATGACAATGGCCCCTCCTGACTTTGGGCTGGTTAATCGTATTCAGAGAAAAAATGCTGTGGGCTCTGGGGAACTTCATAAAAAATGACAATGGAGTTACTCTCGGCAATGGTTTTGCTTTCTTCCTAAGGGTAGGAGAAGAGATGTTCATCACTTAATCAATCAACAAACATTAATTTAGTACCTATCACTTGTCCATCATTCTGCTAAAAATAATATAAAAACAAGATAGGCACACCATCCCCACCCTCAGAGACTTTATAATCCAGTTTGGTTTCTCGTCTTTTTAGATATTTTGACAGTTTGGGGACAAAGGGGTAAATTCAGTTTGATTCAACAAACCTATATTGATCTCTTGTTCTGAGTAAAGCAATATAAAGACAACTTATTCATTCGACAAACATTAATAAAAGGACATGTGTGATAAACTATGTATACGTTTTGGGAGATACTTAAGTTGACTTAGATCTGGATAGCTGCCTCAACGGGCCCCCAGGGTGGGAGGGATGATAAGATGTGTATATAGATATAACTAAAGCCAATGCTAGAAAATGATAAACAGCACTGAAAAAGAGAAGTTCAGATAAAGAACTTTAACAGGAAGGATGAGGGGATGATTAACTCTGGGAGATGGACAAAATCTATTCTCTGCCTCAATTTCCCAATTCATTCATTCATTTACTCTACAAATGGGACTTGAATTCTTGCCACATTCCAGACATTGTTCGGCTCTAGGATGAAAATCAGACTAGAAAGGAGAGATCTGCCAGTTCACCGGGATAAACACCTTAATCCAGGAAGGGAGAAGATGCAGTGGGAAAACCGAGGAGGGAACTTCCAAGTCGGCTTGTGGTGAGAGACAGTTAGCAAAGGAAGGTTTTAGCTAGTAGGCGAGCTGTCGCTGGGTGTGAAAGGGAAGTGAGCATCTCAGGAGAAAGAAGAGGGAGGACCAGTGCTCCAGGCAGAGTCATTACAAAGACTCTCAAGCAGGAGATGCAGAGGGAGTTCAGGGTGCGTGTGGGAGGCAGGGAGGAGGCTGAGGGAGGAGGCCGAGGGAGGAGGCCAAGGGAGCCGCTGCTTCTGTTCCCCATGAAACGGGAAGGGAGGTTAACAGATGAGGGGTGGAGGTAGAGTGGTCTAGGGAGACTGAAATGGCAGGTTACGTACTGGAAACCTGCTTCGAGAATGTAGGAAGATATTATTAAAGAACAAGCCAAAGGCAGCTCTGAAGAAGAAACCATAAACGTGGCATAAATTCCACATAGTAATGCAAAAATACTCCAACAGCACTTAGTTGTCTGGCCATAAGAGCAGTGGGAACACCTCACTGGACAGACACCCCGTGTGCATATGCAAGGGAACAGGGCTGTTGGGAAGACCTCAAATGATCAACCACAGGGTTCAGCCAGATGGGCTGGAAGAATATGGTCAAGTCACTGGAGTAGGAATGGTAGATGGCTTCCATCTCAGTTGTCAGCTCCAATTGATAGAATCCTGTGCAGAGAAGGATTCCAAAGTTACCTCTGTGCTCAATAGGAAAGAGTGCATGATCGGTCAGGAACATTCCCCATGGGCCCCCATGCCAGGTGTTCACCATCTCTGGACTAGAGGCCAGATGAGGCCAGGAGAGAAAAGAAGTCAGAGATCTGGGAGGAGGGGAGGTCAGAGAGGGAGATGTGGGGACCTGAGGTTGCCAAGGTGGAATTTTCCCTGGAGCTTTCGGGGCCTAGACCTTGGCCATGGGAAGGTTTGGCTGAATAGAGGATAAGACATGGTCTAGTGTTCAAAGACCTGAACACTGCTGCTTTTGTCTCACCAGAAAAGAGAAGTGTCTTCAGGGAAAAAAATAAAAATAAAAGACACTGTGCCTTAACAGAAGGATGGATAACTGAAAGAGAAATTGGCCCTTACAGTGGAAATGGAGGAAAGCATGGGGAAGCCTGATTCCTGCATTATCATCAGCCTCCACTTTGAATAAGCCAAAGAAAGTAGGGGCATGCCACACGTGTGGGCCTCCTCCACACTCAGGGCTCACCCTGACCCATCCGCACCCCGCCGGGGAAATCAGCCGCTGACCACCTCCTGCAGCAGGGCAGGCAGGGAGTGAGCCAACCACCTCTCCTCCAATGACCTGATGCCATGGCTTTTTTTTTTTTACTCATGGTGAGAACACTTAATATGAGATCTATGCTCTTAACAAATGTTTAAGTGTAAAATACAGTATTATTGACTATGGGTACAATGTCATACAGCAGATTTCTAGAACTTTCCCACTTCATTAACTGAAACTTAATGCCCTCTGATTAGTAAGCCTCTTTTCACCCTGCTTCCCCCAGGCCCTGGCAAAGGCACTCTTTGACCCCATATATTTGGCTCTTTTAGATACCTCATGTAAGTGGGAGCATGCAGTATTTATCTTTCTGTGACTGGCTTTTTTTCACTTAGCTTAATGTCTGTCCTCAAGGTTCCTCCATGTTATCACATACTGCAGAACGTCCTTCTTTTTTAAGGCTGAATACTATCCCATGGCATGTATATACCCTGTTTGCTTTATCCACCTCATCCGTCGACGGACACTGGTTGTTTTCACATCTTGGCTCTTGTGAATAATGCTGTGGTAAGCACGGGAGTGTAAATATCTCTTCGAGATCCTGATTGCGATTTTTCTGGATAAATACCCAGAAATAGAATTACTGAATCATATGATAGTTCTGTTTTTAACTTTTTGAGGCACCTCCATACCGTTTTCCATAGCAACTGCACCACTTCGCATTCCCACCGCCCGTGCACAAGGGTTCCAACTTCCTCACTTCCCCGCCTGAATCTCTTTCTGGGCGCTGGAGGGACAGTGTCTCAGGAGGGTCTCAGGGAAAGACCATCCCCTCCTCACAGACTCAGTGCCACCGTGGAGGGCTGAGCCCACAGTTCTCCATGCTTCCCTGTCTGCCAGCTTGCCTCATGGGTAAATGTAGAGAAGGAATCAGGATGAATTCGTGGCCCTAAAGAACATGTCTAAAAGGGTTTGTCAAAAAAAGGGTTAATGGCTGCTTCTCTGCGGGGAAACCCTAAAGAAATGAGTGTTCTGGAGTGTAGAACATTCGCTTTTACGGTAGGTGGTGTTATTGTTACATGTTCATACAGACAGTGCTAATTAACAATCCTAAAGGCCACATCATTAAATTATTTCTCAGCTTAAAACCCTGCAATGTTTAACGCACCCCAGCAATTCAATTATATCTAAAACACTAGCTTGAATGCCAGGCATTCTTCTGGGGCTGACAAAGTGCAAGTTGCTCTTAAGGGTAGGTGAGGCTTGAGAAAGAAAGAAAAGCATCTGACGGGCTGCTTCCCTGGCCCTCACCCTGTCACATATTCTACATAGGGAAGCAACAATAATCTTCAAAGAAAATTGAAAGTGGACCTAATCTTTGCCAGAGAGACAAAGTGTAGACTACCCATTTTTCTGTATGCGCAGATATGAAGAATCCGATCATATTTTCCTGAGGAGCCCACCTGAAAAATCAAATCATTGCCCTCACATCTGTGTAAGGTCCATTGGGGATGGAATGGGATTTTCTTCTGGGTCCTGCCACCCATCCTTTGTCATTCCTAACCACTGCAAATTGCATTTGGGTTTGAACTTGGGATAATGTCATGGCTTTGGGCTGGGTTTTGCTTGGATGTATATATATCACAGTCAGCAGAGAGCACTTGAAGAGCACACAAAGCCTCTTTGTCTCCCACCCAGTGAAATATCTTCAGTACAGAGTGCAGCGAGAAAGGGCTTCGATCTAGCTTAAACACACACACACACACAGGCTCTTCCCCTTCCCTACCACCCCAGCCCGATCTTCTCTGTAGTGAGACAGTTCTCTGCATAGGCGCAGAGCCTGGTTCAACCGGCCAAGTGGCCTCAGTCCTCTGGACAAGATTTGGCAGGCAATACCATGACAGAACCTCCCGCTTGGAAAATGCTGGTGCCAAGAACGCATCTGGGAGCGGCACATATGTGATTCCACTGGTTTTCACACAAAGAGGCAGACTGTGCCAGTGACCAGCTGGGCACTCAGCTGCAGCCATGGAAGCAGGAGTGAGGGAGCAAACCAGCGATTCTCTTTGCGTGGTCTCCCCAAATACCCTGTCTCTGCGTGAACCATTTCCTCATTACTCGCCTTCCTAACACTATGCCAACAGGAGCCTTCGAGAAGGCTTCACTAAACTCTACAAAACCAGGAGACATGTATCTCCTTAGTCGTACCACCAACCACAGTGTCTTACACAGAGCATACTTTCAATAAAAGTTTGTTGAATGGAGGGATGGAGGGATGGGTGGGGGGGTGGGGGGTTGGGGGGTGGGTGGATGGATGGATAGATGGAATGGATGGATGGATGCATGGGTGGAAGAATAAAGCAAGCCAAGATGCTATTACCCCTCTCTAAAAGAACTGAGTCCTCTCATTGACAGCCTCAATCTTGACTCTTGATCTCCAGAGAGGTAGTACAGGCTGGGGTTAGCCGGGCCAGAAATGCCCTTGTAGTGCTGCCAATCCTCATTCTCTCCCCCATGGCAGACATTGCTAACAGGCCACTGTATTCTTGCCAACAGATTCAAGACCTTTCCTCTCAATTCTCCTCACTAGTGCTCCAGACAGGTACTACTTAGCCTCAGACAGGATGCAACCAAATTTCTGTCCCAGGGTTAGAATATTGGCTTTGGGGTCTGAGACCATTGTTAGATCCTGATTCAATCATTTTCTTACTGTGAGACCTGGAGAAAGCTACTGAAAGTAAGATATCACAAAACTAAGCATTTAGGGTTTGTTTGGTTTTTATCTGTATAAAGGAAGATAAAGAACTGAATTCATAAGTTTCCTATGGAGATTAACAGGGAAATTTAGTCAGGACCTGACATAGTAGGTGCTCAGTAATCATTAGTTGCTTTTATCCAGAGACTGTTTATGGATTATCAAGTCCCTCATTCCTATGGAAGGTTTTTTTCCATCATTGTTAAGTTTATTGCTCAGTTGCATCTCTCCCCAGTGGATGACAGAGAAAAGGCAGTACATGAATTCAGACTGCCTTGGTGCCAGAGAAGCAGGACTAGCATGGACTGGGGAACAACAGTCTCTAATTCAGCTAGCCTAGAACAGTTCCAGTGGGCATTGTGTGGAGACACAACAGTAGAGTGAACAGATCTAGAAGTAAGGAGGCCTGGGTTCTAGTCAAAGCCCTGTCCCCAACTAACTGGAATCCCATTGAGAGGTCACCTCATTTTTTCCAAGATACAGCCGTTGGATTGCCTAAATGCTAAACCTCCAATTCTGTGATTCTATCAAGTTGACATCTTCTCACATTTCCAAGGAATCTGGGCTTGACCATTCCCACTGAAAAGAAACTCTGAGAACTGGTTAACACTTACCTGTGCTATGCGTCTGGAAATTAGTCCATGTCATGGCCCCCTCATAATGCTGATGATAACATAACACTCAAATCATACTAGCCACGGGTCCAGGATGTGTTCCAAGCCACACAGACACACACACACACACACACACACACACCTACACACACACCATTTAACTTCCACAACTCTCTAGCTATGAGGTAGGTAAGATCACAATCTTCATTTCACAGATAAAATACAGAAGCACAAAAAATAAAAAAGTAGCTTGTCAAGGTCAGACAGTTCTGAGTGCTGGGGTAAGTATTTGAATCCAAACAGTAAGGGTCAGCTGTGCTGAGGCAGAGTGATAGTTGTCCTTGTCAGTTGGCAGGTCTCTTCTCTCCAGGGAGCCTCCCTGGTGGAGAGGCAGGCTGGTGTAGTGACCCAGGAGGAGGTCTGTGGCCCGGCCTGCCTGGGCTCGAGGCCCAGCTCTATTTAACGACTTTTGTGCCTCCATCTCCCCGAGCATAAAACGAAGCTAATAAGCATAGTCCCTCACAGAGTTAGTATAAGAATTAAATAAGTTACTCTAAGAAGAGGCTGTCACGCGAAGTCTGGCACCCAGCCAGGGCCACAGAGGTGTGCGCCCTCACTGGGCACAGGAGCCCAGCCCACACGTCCCCACACTCCTTGTGCCTCACACACACTATGTGCTCGTGTGTCCACCCAGGTGATTTACCTGAGCAGCTCAAGAACATGCGCTGGGGGCCAGGTAGACCGGGTTCAGCCCCAGCTCCACCACAGCTCACCTCTGTGACCTGGAGCACTTCAGGTAACTTCTTTTGGAGTCTGCATTTTCTCTGTTTATAAAATGGGACTCAGACACGCTGCCCCGTGAATCCCACAGAATGCTTGAGCTACTTCAAGTCGACAAGATGTGTGTGTACACAGTGCATAAACTGTTAGATAAAAGAAAAGAGCATAATTAGTTTAGGTTTGATGAAACCACCTCCTGAGGGCCTCTGAAGGCCTCTGCTTGAGGCTCATTCTCACCTTAGGGCAAAAGCAGAAGGGACGGTTGCCTCCAAAGGAGCCCTGTTTGGAGAAATCTTGCTAAGCCAGATAACGTTATCATAAAGGCATGCTGCAGAGGGGCCTTTGATCTTATCAAACTGGAGGAAACACTCCTTTGTGTCCAATATGGTGCAAGTCATGGGTTCGCTGCTCTAGATGGCTGTGCTCCAAAATATTCAAGCGTTCTGCTAGCAATGACACGCAGGCGCCTGTTCAGTTTGATGGAAGTTAGGCAGAACATGATGTTACAGACAAGACAATATGATGAAGGAGGCATTTATTTTAGTTGCTCTTTCCCTTTAGAGTTGGACACATCTGAGTTTCAGCGCCAGGCTATGTGACCTCTCTAATCGCTGCCGCCTCGCGTAGGCCAGTTGTAAGGGTGAGAGACCTCACACAGACTCTGGCATGTAAGAGACGCTCCATGAACTGAGGAGTCGTTGTTGTTACCATTTGCCCCTTTCAAGACTCGCAGGTTCGTTGTTTCAGCCTGAACCCAGGGACGCAAGAGCCCTCAGGTTCTGCCTTCCTGTTCCTTCAGCCTGCTCTGGGCAGCACTCCACGGTCTAAACCTTTCCTGGCTTCTGCCAACAAACCCTCCTTTGTCCCCCTCCCATCAGATAGGCCAGTTCCTGCTGAGAGATGTGCCTCCTAAATGTGTTCCCCATCCAGGTAACTCTTGCTAAAATCTCAGTACAGCCCTTAAAGGCAGCATCCACACCACATTCAACCAGTCAAAACAAATCACAAGGCCGGTCCAGATTCAAGGAGTGAGGAAACAGACTCTGCGTCTTGATGGGAGTTGCTTAAAGTTACTGTGTCACTTTTTAATTCTACCATAGGTAATAAATATAAAAGACCTGGTCCTCAAACCAAGTGGACCTATCATATTTTTGGTTCAGAAATTCTTGCGGTGGCTTTTTAAGATTGTATTTATTTATTTATTTGAGAGAGAGAGAAAGCACAAGCAGGGAGAGGGGCAGAGAGAGAAGCAGGCTCTTGCTGAGCAGGGAGCCCAATGCAGGACCCAATCCCAGGATCCTGGGATCATGACCTGAGCTGAAGGCAGATGCTTAACCGACTGAGCCACCCAGGTGCCCCTGAAGTGGCCTTTTATATAAACCTAAAGAAATATTTGTTGAGACTTTGCTCTTCAGCACTCTGCCAAATACTGGAAAGGAAGGAAGGATTTAAAATATGTTTATGGCGGGGTGCCATCGGGCTCCCCGCTCAGCGGGAAGCCTGCTTCTCCTTCTCCCACCCCCCCGCTTGTGTTCCCTCTCTCACTGTCTCTCTGTGTCAAATAAATAAATAAAATCTTTTTAAAAAATAAATAAAACAAAATAAAATGTTTATGGCAATGTCTCTGCCCTCCAGGTGCTCATAATCTAATTGGGAGAAAAAACATACCCACACCAAGATGAATAATAAGGCCAGAGTAGAGGAGCTGTGACAAGGCCAGACATGATTAGTTGCTAAATATAATGTACAGACATTAAGTTCTGAGACAGAAAGGGGGGTGTGTCCGGAGTCATCAGGGAAGTCTTATCAGAGGAGAGAGGATTTAAGATGGGTCTTGAAAGATGGTTGGTTGGCACAAAGCACCAACCTGACATGACTCGCTGACATCCTCTTTCTATCCAGTCTCCCTTTCTAGAGGTCCTTCTTTCAGAAGGGTCTCCCTATAGTCACAGCTTGCATGATTAGGCTCTGCTTCCAATGCTGTAGGGGAAAAGAAGTAAAATCCTAATCCTCAGAAGCTCTTTCCTGGTGATAGACAGAAGGGTATAGTGGAAAGATACTGGATATTTTTAGCCCCCAAAGCTGGCAATGTATATTTGTTTTTCCTCTCAAAGACTTCATTCCTTTATCTTTCATCTCTCATAGGGTTTGTTTTTATAGCAGTACATGGAACATCACAGAGGATTTGAATGTAACCCTGCTGGCACATAGTAGACAATAAATAAAATTTATTCTTTCTCGTTCATGCTTCTCCACTGCCTCTGCCATCCACATCTAATTTATTTATTAAATGTCCCATGGAATACTTAGCAAATATCGCAGCACGAGGCCTCTGCTGTGGTACTTGTACAGTAAAGTCCACTCCAAGAGGTCCCAGTATAGCTGGGACACAAGAAAAGTGCCCAGTAAATATTTGTTCTTCCTGCTTGCATTTCCTGAAACTCATCATGCTCACTCCTATCTCTGAGCAACTCACCCACGTTGCTCCATCTGCCAGCCCCATACCCCATCCACCAACCGAACTAACTAGCTCATTACCATTCATCTTTGGCAACTACTCCTCCAGGAAGACTTCCCTGCCCCTACTTCCCACCCATCCCCACTCTGGTTTAGGTAGCTCTCCTACTGCTCCTGTAGTAGTACATGGAACAGCATAGGATTTCAGAAAATGGTTATGGAAGGATGGAAAGATGGATGGATAGATGGAAGGAAGGAAGGGAGGGAGGAAGGAAGGAAGGAAGAAGGAAGGAAGAGTGGATGGATATATGGATGGATGGATATATGGATGGATGGATATATGGATGGTTAGTTGAGGTATCCCAATCAGAAATCAATCTGCTGCGGTGCCTGGGCAGCTCAGCCAGTTACGCATCCGATTCTTGATCTCAGCTCAGGTTTTGATCTCAAGTTTGTGAGTTTGAGCCCCATGTTGAGCTCCACAGGGGGCATGGAGCCTACTTAAAAAAAAATACCAATCTGCCAAATCTCCTTTTACACCTTTGGGCCAGTATAAATCGTCTCTTCTGAGGCATCCATTTCTCAAATCAGAGAGGGAGGCTAAACTTTCTATGAATAGGTGGGAGTAAATGATTAAGTCTCAGTCTCAGAATAAGAGACCTGCCGTGGAAAATTCCTGCACAGCACGTTGCACACTTAATACTCACAGGAAACAGCAGGTAAGCAACATAATTAGAAGGAGATGCATAAACACGAGGAACAAATGCCATCCCCCTCTGGAAGTTTCCAGGGGCAAACTTAAGACAAGGTCCATGGAGACAAGATTCTTTACCAACTGTCAGACTCAGTAAGCACAAGACCCCAAACTTGAAATGTTTGGGAAGGAAACATTTCTGTCCATGGAGACCGAAGTTAGTGGCTCTGAGATCCCTAGCATAAATCATTTTCATCCTGCCAAAGGCTTCAGTAAGCAAGGGGACCAGGAGAGCCCCTGGTCTCAGCTTCCTAATGCCTACTTTCTCTCTCACTCTGCACAAAACCCCCACCACCCCCTGCCCCACCTCCTTACACAATGTGTCCCATTTTGAGATCACAGAAAAATAAACATTGCTTATTTCATTTGAAACACCATGACATTTTTCTTTAAAAAAACTCATACAACAAAAATAAAACACAATAATTGATGCAAATGTTAAAGCCATGAAGAACATACTATCTGAATTTAATAAAAGAAAACGTATACCATGAGTGCATGAGATGTTAAAGGAAAGTGTCACACAAAAGAGAACTTAATTGATCTCCTCTCTCGTATTTCCTCCCTTGGTTCTTTCCTGCTTGATATCCACACAACAAACATTTATTGACTGTCGTGTTCCAGGCAGTGTGCTAGGCCCCTTGATGTAAGTTGAATGTGGCACAATTGTTTCCCACAATCTAAGGGGGACAGTGAATACACAGTTACTGTACAGTATAAGATGAGACAGATACATCCAGAGCACAGCAGGGCCACAGAGAAGAAACACCCGAAGCAGTCTGATGGGTCACAGAAGGCTCCCCCAGGGAAACATCTGGAGGGTGAAGGTGATCTCAAGGATAAGAAGGGGTAGGTTTGCCAGGCAAAAAGGATGCAGGTTACACGCAGCAAGAAGAGCAGACACGGAATCAGAGCAATGAATTGGCATTCAAAGAACTATGGGCCCCTCATCATGACTACAGGAATGGGGTAGGCAAAGCGAAAGAGAGACAAGGGAGCCAAATTATGAAATATCTTTTTTTTTTTAGATGTACTTATTTGAGAAAGAGAGAGCGGGGGCGGGGGAGATTCAGAGGGAGAAGGAGAGAGAGAATCTCAAGCAGACTCCCCACTGAGCATGGAGTCTGATGCGGGGCTCGACCCAGGTGCCCCCAAATTATAAAATATCTCACATGCAAAACTGAATTGTACTTTATCTTAAGAGCTATGAGAGCTACTGGAGGGCTGTAAGCAAGCAATACTGTGATGTGATTTGCATTGGGAAAAACGATCTATCATCAGGTGGAGGATGGACAGTAAGGGGTTGAATCTGGAGGCAGAAAGACCACCTAGAAAAGTATTGGCATAAGCTTGGTGAGAAAGGATGAGGGCCTAGTAGACCAGAGCAACGGCCATAGGAAAAAATGGTTGAGAGTCTTTGAATTTTGGATGGAATCATGTATTTTTGTTTTTTGGTTTTTTGGGGTTTTGTTTTTTTAAAGATTTTATTTATTTATTTGACAGAGAGAGACACAGCAAGAGAGGGAACACAAGCAGGGGGAGTGGGAGAGGGAGAATCAGGCTTCTCGCAGAGCAGGGAGCCCGATGTGGGGCTCGATCCCAGGACCCTGGGGTCATGACCTGAGCCGAAGACAGACGCTTAACAACTGAGCCACCCAGGCGCCCCGGAATCATGTATTTTTGGATGAAATTTCCCAGCAAATCATGTATTGTATAATCAGCCTTACCTATAGTTTCGTTTGCATTCTTTTATATTTGCTTTCCATCAGTATCTGGCTTGGGGAACAATGTGTCTTTGCCATCTCTGTGATCAGAAGCCAGCCCTATGTTCTTGGCCTATCCCAATCACTTACTAGCTTATTCCTTCGGGTGAGTCACTTGTTGTCTCTGTGACTCAGTTTCCCTATTGATAAAACAAGATTGTAAAGCTTGTCTTCTAACCTTGCATAAAAATTAAATAAAATAATTTAATATAGTATTAAAAAATACATTGCAAAAATGCCATAAATCATCACACACTGTACTGCATTAGGAATATTTTGGATGCAAATGACAGAAAAGCCAACCTAAACGGGCTCAAGCTAGGAAAAGAATGTGAGCAGATCAGGCTTCAGACACAGCTTGACTCGGGATGACGATGTCACGAGGGTCCGAATCTTAGGCTTCATCCCTCCTGCAAGGGCTCCATCCTCAGGTTCCCATTGTAGTCTCCCTCTAGACCACTAGCAACTTCAGACACACAGCATACCATCCAACCCTGTCTCTTCTGGTAGGTTCTTCAGAAGCCTGGAACTCTCTCATTGGACCAAACTGCATCATATGTCCATCCCTATGACTAGAAAATGGAACTGATATATTGACTTATCTCTACATCAAGTGCTGTACCCCTGGGTCACCCAAATGTACAGGATGAGAATGTGAGGGACAGTTCTCCTAAAGCAAAAGTGGGGTCTATCAGCAAAGTAAAGGGAAGATATGCGGCATGCAAGCTCCAAGTGTCCCTTACACACACTTCATAGTCAGGCACCACTCAAAGCCTCTAGTTGCTAAGTAGCTGTGTAGAGATTAACTGACCTTGCTGTGGTTGCCATCATTCTGAGACGGAGCACTTGAGAGATGTGGCCCTTCCTTCCACTTATGTCATGATGGTAAAATGGTTATTTACGGCCAAGCTTTCAAGTAGTCCTCCGAATGCTCTCATAACACCTACAAGCTATTCAGAGATCACCAGGATTCCACAGGACTCATTTGAGAGGCACTTCCAGAGGTAACGTGAGGCAGAGGGCAAGAAAGAGCTTCTAGCAACAAGAGAGGGCCTAATGGGCAGGAATCAGATTAAAGAATCTGACCATAATCAATAGTAATTGTATTTTAAGAGGCATCCTCTTCCTCGTTGGAAAGTACCTTCTAGCCCCTGGGGACTTACCCATTTCTATAAGCTTTAAATCATTTTATCAATTTTTTGCATGCAGCCACCTTGTGAGCGGACCCCAAGAGTGAGTTGCTGTTATGTATCCCATCAGAACGTGTCCAAGGGCAGGGAAACACACAAAACTAATAATTGCCTGGCCATCAAGAAAGGTGACCATCAACAACTTAGAAGGCGGCCGCCCTCATTTCTTTGTCCACAGGAGAGCAAAGAGGGGACGGAGATTTTCCTGCCCTGGAGGTGGCAACGTAGACAAACAGAATGCCTCCTTGAAGGCTAAGTCTCAGAATCAGTTCCCTTTAGCTTTATTCCTGGATATGTGTGTCGTTCACTCCTCTATTAGAAAGCAAGCTCCTTGAAGACAGAGGCCATATCTTTCTCATCTCTAACACTTAACCACTATGCCTGACCCATGGAAGGTGTTTCACAAATGTGTACTGAATAAATGAATTCACTTTACTAGGCAATGGGCAAATATAAAAATCTAAAAGACAGCTGTGTGCTTAAAGGGCTCATAACCAGGTGGAATAGAAAATGAGAACATAGCAGATTTGAAATAAGGTAAGGTGTTCTGTGTGTACCCTGCACATGCATGGCCCTTTTCTGTTCAAAGCACTAAACCAAAACTATTTCCTTATCTGATTCTCCGGACACTCCAATGATGTTGACATAGCAGATTCATTAACCTCATTTTACATCACGATCAGTTACTTGGGACGCAAGGGACAGAAATGCTCAACCGAAGTCAGAGAACTTATTAGTGACAGAGTTTGGACTGGCTCTGAATTCCAGGTCTGGGCTTTTCTTACGATGTCTTTGCAGACTGAATGCAGGGATGTTCAATTCTCCATATCAAAGATGGTGGAAGCGACTTAATTGTTAAAGAGCCACCTTATATTATTAAAAGCGCTTTCTTAGTTATACTATCTTTTAATTGTCACACTGAATTCGTGCAGTGATTTTACAGATAAAAGAACACAGACAGCATTTACATGTCCTGAATCTAGACTAAATTGTAGAACTAGTCAGCAACTAAGTTAAAAGGAGAATCTAAGACTCCTGAGTTACCTATCACTCCCCGTTTGCCCTTTTTCTGGCCTTGAAAAATCCAGAAATCATAGAATCCTTGGATGGTAGGAATAAAAGAAACCTTATGTAGTGTACCCTCCCACACCAGGCAGACATCCCTTCACCCAGCTTCAGTGAGAACGTACCACTCACCACTCGGAGTATAGACCATCCACTCTTAGAAATCCCTGGCATTGATCTTTCTGTCATTAGCAAAAAGAATTCTGACTCCCTGCCATGTCCACTCATTGGTTCTGCTTTGGTCCAATTTCTGTTTATGTTTACTGGGTACCTGCCATGTGCCAAGCATCCTGTAGATAGGTACTGTTACTATGCCCATTCTGCAAACAAAAGAACTGGGCCTCTGAGAGGTTAGAAAACTTACCCAAGGGGTTAGACCGGGTCTGTTGCTTAAAAAAGAAAAACAGTGCTGCCTGTGGCTTGTACTTCAGAGATACACAAATGAAATGCACGTCTGCCTCTAGATAGGGCAGATAAGACCAGTTTTGTAGACAGCGTTCCCTCTATGCCACTCTCCTGTTTTACAAGTCAGTAAATGTTCAAGAGCTCCCAATCCAATGTATGAGGTTAATTAATAATATGTAAAAGTTTATAGTTTATACAGTATAATCTCATAAACATTTATTAGTATGCTAATAGAGAGTAATGGCCATGTGAGCATAAAATGAGACAGGGGTTGGATGACAGCGTGAAAGAGCTGTCGAAAAAGCGTGGTATCATTTTTTACCAGAAAGAGCATTTCAGGCATGATCTCCCTACAGATTCATTTTCCTGGTTGCACGTCTACATGACCCTGACACGCTTGAAAGGATGCTGACCTTAGAATTGGGAGATCTGGGGTCTAGTCCTGACTCTGCCCTTAAAGAAAGAAACAGAATTGACCAATACTGAAACCTACTCTGTGTCCATGCTCTGCTAGGGTCTTCCCCAGTGACTTCTCCATTTGCTCTACCTGGCTGAGCTCACACAATTGCTTGGCACATAAGGCATATTCAATTCTATTTATGCAGGGGCGCCTGGCTGGCTCAGTCTATAGAGCACACAACTCCTGATCCCAGGGTCATGAGTTTGAGCCACATGCTGGGTGTTGAGGTTACTTTAAAGAAAATCACTTCCCCAAAATAAAAAGATGCAATTCTGTTTATTCAATGATGCTGAGTTGAAATGAAATCGCTCTCCCTCTCTGGGCTGTTTTCTCACCCTATCTCTAGGGGTCTTTGTGTATTGCTCTCCTGGTTCCAAGGAAGCCTTCAACCAACTCTTCCAAACACATCAGGCAAATGACATAAATTTTAAATTATCCCACTTTCTTGAAGTCTAATGCAAAGCAGTTGAGTGCAAGAGAGATGACATAAGAGACAGGGCACCTGGAATCTTGTCAGTCACTGCCCTCAATGGCCAATGGCAAGGTACTTGACGTAATGTACTGCAGTCAGTTTCCTCATTAGAACCACAGAGATAATAAATAGCTCATGACATGAGAAGGTCATGAAATATGTGTGGGTATCCAGAAACTCATACATGTGCACTTGTCTCTCTGCACCACTTTTGACTGAGCACCAACGATAAATAAGCTGTCAGGCTGGGACATCGGGAATACAAAGATGGCTAGAATTTGATTTCTGCATTTAAGAAGTTCACAATGTACATGTAATGGAGAGTGGAGGACAACAAGTAATCCTTAAACCAAAAAAAGTTAGAAAGAAAGTTTTATGGGGAAAAAAAAGAACAATTAATTTCATTTAGATGGGATTTGTCAGAGAATGCTTCATTAAAGAGAAGGATTGCATTTTTAACCCAGCCATGAAAAACGAGCAGACAATTTTGCAACTTGTCTTTTTTTAACCTAACACTTTGTTTATAATGCATCTAGATTTTATTTGTTTTAACTACGATCTAGTATTCTGGGTTTTTGGTTTTTTTGGGGTTTTTTTGAACCACAGCATATTTTTATTTGCCTCCTAAGGGACAATTAAGCCATTACTACTTGTGCACTTTTCGATTGACTATCCCTGTACATGCTTTGGGCACATGTGAGATCTTTCCCTATCAGGGACAATTGTGAATAAAACTACTAGGTATTGCTAAATAGCTCCCCGAAGGACATGGGCAGATCCATACAATGATGCAAAATATAAAATCACATAAACAATGTTATGTATTATTTGTGGATTAAAAGCACATTGGGAACGATTACATCTGACTTCACCATGGAGCTTACCTCTGGAGGGAAAAGGATAAGGACTTTAGCTAATGTCAGCATCTCTCATCAAGCTGGGTGATGGGCATGAGTTTCTGGTAAACAATTTCTGTTCTCTGAATGAAATGTGAACTAGCTCATAATAAATCCTGTTTTAAATTAGAAGACCCATATCAGGCTGAGAAATGGGCAGAGGTTGGCCTTCCCAGCTGAGGGCAGCATGGCCAGAGCACAGAATAATGAAAGCACAGCCTGGTCTGGATGGGGCACATAGCATGGCTTTGACGAGAGTGAAGGATGTCGGGACAGGAAAGGTAAATGAGAACCAGCCGCCAAGGTATCTGGTCTACCTTCTGAAACCAATGAGAAACCGCTGGTGGTCTTTGAGGCCTCCAGGCCTGTGTGTTTCTTGCTGGCCTCTCCCACTCTCAGGACACCACCAAGTGCACCAATCACCTACCCCTCTTGCCACTCTCCTCCTCACACATCTCCTGACCTCTAGCAGATGCTGCAGTCCTGAGCTAGAGAGCCAGGCATTTGGGAGGCCAGGGCCCCTCCATGGCAGCCCTTTGAGATGAGTCAGCTCAGAGCTGCTAACGTGGAAAATGCGTATTGTCTCATGCACAGGTGTGAGAATAGGGGGAACTGTGAGCCAGCATCGCCCTAAGCTCAATGAGAATTCAAACAATCCCCAGAGCCAGCAAGAAGAAAATTGTCTCATAAAACTTCCCATTGATTTTAGTTGGATCCTTATAAATTCCCGTGGGGCCAGATTGCTTTTAGCATGATTAATATCCCTGCCTTCCCTGAGGCACGTTCGTTTCTCTCTCTCTCTCTCTCTCTCTCCCCAACCCCCCAAACATGTACACAGCCACACCACACACTCACACCCTCTCACACACACACTTCCTGTCACACACACTCAGTCATGCTCTCCAGTGGGGACATGTGCACACACAGAGGCGCATGGTTTCTGTGTGAGTGTCTCTCACACTCCTTAAACATAGGGTTAAATGTTTCCCTTGTCAGGAAACTTCAAGTCTGTTTCCTTTTGCAATGTGTTTTTCACACTTATCTCAAATCTGGCTAGGCTTTGCCTTATGACCAAAATTTTCCCTTGAAAACAGCCCGAGTTCACATAACCCAGAGCACAGGCCCTGCATCAATCATGGGGCCCGATGACGGGTGGGTCGGCCCCACGAACCAAAACAAGCCACTCAGCAGCTTGTTCTCAGCTCAGCCGGGCCTTCCCAGGGTTTATGAGGGAAGAAGACATCTCAGTGAGTCCTTCACCCAGGGGAGAACAGACCAGGGGCCAGGAACACGAGGGGCTTCGCAAACATATAAAGGAGCAAACATAGCTCTAGTCTTTGTTCAGGGAATCACGAGGAATCAGGAGAGGCAGAGTTACCCGGCCCTCCCCACAACACAGGGGAAACTCCAAATGAACCTACACACAGAAAATGGTCACAGACGATACAGTTTCCAGCGGATGTCAGCCTTCAGGACTTGTTATTTTGGTGGAGAAATTAGTGTGTGTAATAAGAAGGGAAAACTTCCATAGTAGTTCTTTTTCAAAGGCACACGGCTAAGCAGAGACGTTAGCTCACATTTACTACCATCCGGAAAACCCACTTCTCATTCAAGAAGTATTCCCTGCCAGGTACCACATGCTGTCCACTCCTCAAGCTGTCTCCTCCTTGGAGGTTCCTATCCACTCTTCCAATTCTTAGTCTTAACCAAAACCTACCAATAGAAGGCAGATTCCAGCTGGTAAGAAAGAACTTGCAAGAAGCCAAATTGCCCAGAAATGATGGAGGGCCTTTTGAGCAGTAGAAACCAATGGCCAAAAGAAGAGTGGGCTTGATTGAGTTTTGGAGAGGGGGCTTCATACAGCTCATGGCACTTCGGGAGATTTGTGATTCCAAGTGTTAAAAAACAAAATTCAACTGAGTAAACTTTAAAGATCTTCTTGGCTTTATTCAACAATTCATGAGTCAGGCAGCATGAAAGACTTTTATAGGCAGAAGGCAGCAGGAACAAGGAAATATTGGCAAAAAAAAAAAGACCGATTGGTTATGACAAGGCTACTTTCCTTAAGGGCTGACAGGGGTTTATCAGGCAGATTACCTAACTAGTGCTGATCAGGTGCTTCCTGATTGACTGATTTAAGATTCCATTTCTAGGAGAGCCGAAACTGTAATTAAGTTAAGTCTTGATTTGATGACATGGGGCTTAGCATAAGTGACTTCATTTCAGGTCTGTTGTCTTATTTTTAACACAAGCTCCATCGCAGACCTTACCTACCACCTAGAGGGCAGTAGCCCTTCCACCTCAGAGCTCCTACAGCTCATCACAAATACCTGTGTCTTTAGTGATCTTCCCATGTGCAGAAATTGTTCTCACATGAAGTCTATGGAATTTGAAAGCACAAACTTGACCTCATTCTTCCATCTTCCCCATACCTCCTCACACAGTGCTGGCACATGGTGAATAAATTATTTTATGGATTGGAGGGCTTTGGAAAGGAGGTGTATACAAAAAGTTGGTCCTGAGAATGTTCTCTCTGGATGGTTTCTAGAAGGCAGACAATCCAGAGTGGGATCATGTCAGGATCTCCTCCCATGATGGTAGCTCAGATCCAAACATGGTGACACATGGTGGACCTTGTCTGTACATCAGTTGTGCCCCATATGGGGGCCACTGGAATATCTGCAGGTCTTTAATGCACTCTCTCTTTTGTAGAGCAAAGTGGTTAAGAGCAGGGACCATGGGTATTAGGCTGCTTGTGGTTCAGATTCCAGCTTTACCTCTTACTAACCGAGTGACTTTGGGGTTCACCGATCTCATTGCTAGAATAGGGATATGAAGAGATTTTACCTCCTAGGGCTGTTGGGAAATTAAGTGCTTTGTTGCATGTAAATCTATTTAGAATAGTGGCTGGCATATTTATCTAACAACAAATATTTACCATGTGTCAGGCACCGCTCTAATTGCTGAAAAAACGGCAAGAGATAAAAACAACAAGCAAAAAAATCCATGTCCTCGTGGAGCTAATAGTCTAGTGGGGACATTGCCCTAAATATATACCATTGGTCTTCATAATTAGTTTATAGCATCACCTATTGTCTCCCCTACTGACCTGTATATCCAGGCCTGGTAAAGTTCCAGGCACATAATGGCTCTTCAGTCAACAGCTCTTGAATGGACAATGACTAGATGAATCCATAACTGTAACATCACCATATTTATGTCAATCTCAAAATTGTATGAGCCAACATGTACTGAGCCCTGGTCTAGGGGCTTAAATGTTCAGACTCAATTAATCCTCACAACAAACCCTCAGGGCCAGTACTATTATCCCCCTTATATAGATGAGGAAACAGGCAGACAAAAGTTAGAGACCTTGCTCAGGACCAGTGAGCCAGAGTTCATGCTCATAGTACCCATGCCATCCTGCCTCTCAAGAGAATAGAATAGGCCAGATTTTTTGCATGCACAATGGACAGTCTTCCCACAATACAATGGACAGTCTTCCCACAATTAGGAGGAAATCAGTCATCACTTGGACAATTGCAGCCACCTAACTCACCTGGCTGGCCTTGGTCCCCCCCCCCCCCCCCCCCGCCACCTGCACAAAGCAACCAGGGCTGATCACCCTAAGTGACAGATCTGATCCAGTCATCTGGTCCATTCCCTGCTGAAACACCTGGGAGTCCCTGTTGTCTTTAAAATGTTCTTCAAACTTTTCTTCTTCTACTGATCTACTGTAAAAAATACGTTTTACATGGTAGCCCAGTACTTACAAACACATATACATAGAAGTGAAACAAAAGTTCTCAGAAGCAGCACCTTCCCTTCCTATAGGCAGGGATCTTGTGCTGGATGTATTCTCTTCCCAGGTCCTCTCTCTACCCTCTCCATCCCACCCTGCCCTGGGTTGTAGGTAGCTGTGTGACATGGGCAAGTTACTTATGTCTCTAAGGCTCAATTTTCTTCCCCGTAAATAATAGAAATGGTAATAATAACACCCAGCTCATATAGGACTGAATGAGGTTATACATATTCAGGTCCTAGAGTACGCCTGGCTTCTAGCAACACTCCAAGAAATGTTAGCTAGCATTATGATTATTTTGAGTAGAAATAACAATAAATGTACATTAATTTTCACTAAGGTCCTTTAATGCCTGGCTCTGATTTAGTGGAGAGACCTCAGACCTAGGAAGTGTGTCCACAGTCTTAGAGCTACAAGATCCAGATGACTATTTTAGAAAGAAAACCAGCAACCCGTTGTATGAGGCAATTTTTAAAGCAAATGCAGATCATTTTCCCTACAGATTCCAGTTGTCCCAAACTGCATGTTAGAAGACATCTTTTCACCTGAAGGGCAATTTCATCTCTGGCTGTGTCTTACTGTGTCCAGAGTCAGAAATCTGAGCAGGTGACATTCCTAGCAGACTTATCTAACACCATGTTTCAGGTTACTGGGGAGGGAGCACCCCTGGGTCTCCCTTGTGAGATTATCCTTTTGCATAAGTACCGGCAATGGCTTTTTATTCTCCAGAACTCAGGATTATTCCCAAAAGGCAAGCACCCAGGTTAACAGCCAATGCTAAAAGGTGCCAAGGTAGTCTATTAAGGCAAAAGAAAAACCCCAGGTTATAAGTCAACTTGGAAGGCTATTTAATTATAAAATGTGTGAGGCTGAGTTTTAAATGTAAAGGTTCATATGGGATGTTTCCTAGGACTCTTTGAAAAGTGTTAACTAGTTATCATTATACGAAATTTAGGAATGTACCAAGCCCAGGGCTATATATTATTTCCTAGGCTCCTCAATAATTCCCAGTTACAAGGAGCTGGTATTCACTATTTAGACATTCCAATGCAGGCATCAAATTTAAGGCAAAAGCCTTGAATGTAAATGTTTGTATCAATAGTTTGATCACCGAAAACTTTTCTAACTCTGGAACATGTTGAGCATCTATAAATAATGTTTAAACAGCCACCTTCTTACCTTCTCCCTCCTATACCCCAACAACGTGAATCTTCTTCCTAGCTATACCACACACACACACACACACACACACACACACACCATGTTGTTTTCAACCCATGTTGAAAACATAATTACTACTGATAGAAACGGCCTGGCACAAAACATGTTGGTCCAGAAGATTAGCCACGAAGTATCCTCAAGAACTCCACCCCAACTGAAACCCAACTCTTCCAGTTCTAAGAATGAATGGGGTTACAGTCCTTGATGCCATTCATCCTTTCTCCATTTGTCACACTGTGAGATCAAATCAAGAGGGAGGGCTGGGAAAGGTTGGCAGATGTTACCAGAAACCACCTTTTCATAAGTCCACATTCAAGTTTTCATTCTGCAAATATGCTAGGGTTAGGGCAGCACTGGGAACGGGAGACTATGTTCCAGAAATGAATAGATGCTGGTCCCTACCCTCAACCTGGTCATAGAGCAGGAAAGGATACAATGATACCCCAGCAATGGGGAATAGTGTGGTAACTGCTATGGCAGAAGTCTGAGCAGCCTCCGTGTGCCACGCTGAGAGAGCTGGACCCAGTGGGGTGCAGGTCAGTGCTTAATAACCAGCTCTCCGAGGGAAAAGAAGTCCTAATATGTAGTTCATGCCAATTGCCACCGTGCAAATAATCCCACTATGACCAGTTTGAAGCTAGCAACACGACATCACAGAACAGAGACCTGGAAAAAAGTGTGCAGTAATACACCATTACATAGTACTTCCGTATAGTTACAACAGATGGAAGAATCCCAAGTACGGATCAGAGTGAAAGTTAATAAAATAATTTGGAGGCAATAAATTTTGAGTACTTAATAACTCTGTTTTAAATATCATTTATTTGATTGTGGATTGATATAATTTAAGTTTTAGTAGTGGCTGTCTTTAACAACCAACTTATAAAATTCCTACAGCTTTTAACAATTGACTTTGACCAGTGGTTTCAACCCACTTGAGCGCACTTCTAGACGGACATCACTTGGACAGAGGGGTGACTGGGGCACCAGCGGCAGGGTGGGGATTCAAGAGGCCCAGATGTGAGCTGAGAGCTCACTTGAAGCCATCTGGATTGGCAAGAGCCAGAGGTGTAGGCCCAGCCAATATTTAAGGGGAACTGAAAGCCAAACACAGATGAGACAAAGTGCTAACAGCAGACCACAAAGAAGGTGTAGAGCAGAGTTGATATGAGGCCAAGTCATGGTCAGAAAGAGAACAAATGGGTCAGGAAAGAGTGAGGAGTTTTCTGGAAGATGTCACAGATATCTGAGAGATTGCATTGCTTATGTTAATAAATAATCTTGATAATCATTCACGAGCACTTAATAATCATTACAGAGCATTTAACATAGACTGGGTATTGTTTTAGTTGCTTTGCCTGCTTTCCCCCACGACGGATATCCCCATTTTACAGATGGAACAGACAGCCTAACTCCAGAATCTATGGTGGCATCTGCCTTGCAACACAGGTACATGTTGGTGTCAGGCTGGTTTCAAATGCTGTACAACAGGGCACGTGGGTGGCTCAGTCGGTTAGGCGTCTGCCTTCGGCTCAGGTCACGATCCCAGGGTCCTGGGATCGAGTCCCGCATCGGGCTCCCTGCTAGGTGGAGAGCCTGCTTCTCCCTCTACCCCTCCCCCGTTCATGCTCTCGCGTGCTCGCCCTCTCTTTCTCTCTCTCCATGCTCTCTCTCTCAAATAAATAAATAAAATCTTTAAAAAAAAAAAAGGCTGCACAGAAAGCACACAATAAAGTGAAGAAACCCCTCAAAATGGGATAAATGCAGGTTTTCAAGACTGTGTTCAAACAGTTGGCCCAAAATAATATACATGTTCAGAGATATTATCCCACGTTGCCTATGGGGGGAGGAGAGGATCATGAAATTAAGCAATGGTTGATCTTACCTTTTGGTGAACCAGATGCACTGTGAGTACGATGATGGAAAATACAAAGATGATCCCTGACTTCACGAAGTTCCAGTCTTCATCTTTTACCCCTGTGCCCCAGCCCCTTGGATTTGACACCATAAGCAGTCCATACTTCCTGAGTCTCCCTTCTCCAAGCACAGTGGCTTTGGCCCCCTTGATCCCAGGCCAATCCCTGCAAATCCCCGCAACCTGTTCCCAGCCCCAGCCTGAGCAGAGTCCTGTGTCCTTGCTTGCCTCCAGGGGAGATTCTAGCCCTCGAGTTCCTTGAGGACTTGCAGAAATTGTTTCACAGGGTCCAGCACAGTGCCTGGTACAATAAATACTTGAACTGACCATCAAGTTTGCCAGAGCAGAAGGAAGACATTATCACAGTTTCATATTTATTAGGCCTTCTCATTTTATGATTCCCTGCATGGGACAGAAGCCAACTGCCCCTCTTCCCTTAGGAAGTGGCCTTCTAACTCCGAATGACCCAGTATTGCACATTCCCGACAGAGAACCCCAAATGCCTCCCAACTGCTTTGGGCTGGCTGGAAGCTTTAAACTGAGTCTCAAGATGTGTCTTCTTTGCACTTGTGTCTTTGGATCGTTGGGGCATGTGAGGAAGAGCTATCAGGAAGGGTCATTATTGTGCACGCAGTGCTTCGGGGAAGTGAGTGATCAGGTCTCACCCACCGACCTGGGAAAGTTTCCATGAATTCATTTTCCTCTCACCCTTTGTGATGTTCCATTTGCTAACTCAGGCAGGGGGAGAGGTCTGTTTTCAATTAGGGCTTCTCAAAAAAGTGTTTTTCAATAGCCTGTAAAAATAATCCAATAAAGGCCTTAGAGGTGTGAGCTGTTGTCATCATCCTGTTTGGAAAACGTCACTCAGAATGCACCCAGAAGTGAGAGGGGGAGGTTGTGACGCCTTCAAAAAATTAATTTGTGAAATGAACCTGCGGGATTAGCTGTCCCCCTTTGTGCCAGCTTTAATGTGTCCTCCACCAGGGAAATCTGAGGCTTTGGATCATTAGCTGGGTTGGATCACGTTACCCTGTTTGGCTCTGCAGAAATCACACTTTTCATTTTGCCTTTAATCCTAAAGGTCACCGGGAAGGTTAGCCCCAAACACAAATGATACTTTGTGGTCTTACTTTCAGACAATTATCAACTCATAAATCTTGGTCAAACTGTAATGAGAGTGCGAGAAATAATTGAATTCAGTCCAGACGAGCAGTGTCAGAGGCAGAGACACCTGAGGGGGACGTGAAAGGCAAAGAGGGGGTAGAGGCTCGGGGCCTGGGAGCCAGAAAGCCTTTGTTGACTCCCGTTTGTCCTTGTTGAATCGCTGCGTTTGGAGGTTTGGATGGATATGAGTGAGGCCATTAAAGATGGTGCCGGTCCAGTGGGAGCTTGGAAAATAGAGGGTAAGACCTAAATAAGAACTCAGAGGCAAAAGCAGCCAGTAGAAAGGAGACAAGAGAGGAACCTGGGACTGAGATGCTGAGAGTCCCAATTCAGCCGATGACCATGCTGACTGGCCCCAGGAGAACCATTCACCACCAGTGCTGGGACTGAGGCAGCCAACCCCTCCTACATCACAAGGTTGTCATAAGGATCACATGAGATAATACACTGAAACTTTGTTTTTTTTAATCCTCAAAAGAGACAGTATTCTTAAGCATGTTAACTCTTTAACTAATCCACAATAATTTGCAGAAGACCCTGTTGGCTGTATATTTCTAATACATCTAAAACTTGTCTACTTCTGGGTCCAATCCAGCATCATCTTTCTACCCAGGTTATTGGAATAGTCCAATAATCATTCTCTCTATGAATGCCCCTCCTCCCTAACCCACTCTCTATCCAGCATGTAGTCATGATCCTTTAAATATGTCATGTTAGGGGCGCCTGGGTGGCTCAGTTGGTTAAGCGACTGCCTTCGGCTCAGGTCATGATCCTGGAGTCCCGGGATCAAGTCCCGCATCGGGCTCCCTGCTCGGCAGGGAGTCTGCTTCTCCCTCTGACCCTCCTCCCTCTCATGCTCTCTGTCTCTCATTCTCTCTCTCTCAAATAAATAAATAAAATCTTAAAAAAATAAATAAATAAATAAATAAATAAATATGTCATGTTACTCTTCCAATAAAAACCCTCCAAGGGTTCCCCATGTCACATGAGTAAAAGCCAAAGTCTCAGGATTCTCCACAAGACTTTGCATGATCAGGTGCCCATTTCCTCCCTGACTTCATCTCCCACAGCTCCCCACCTTGCTCATGCTCCTCCAGCCACATCAGTTTCTTTGCTGCTCCCCACACCCCCAGGGTATGCTCCCACTCCAGTGTTGCTCTGACCCCTCCCTTGGTATAGAATGCCCTTTGCTTGGATATATACACATGGCTACTTGCTCATCTTCTACTCTTTACTCAAGTTGCACTGTCCCTGACTAGTTAAAACTGCACCTAACTTTTTGATTATATTTGTTATCTGTCTCCCCCACTACAATGTATGCCTCATGGGACAGGGATCTCTGACTGTTTTCTTTATTGTACTCCAGTTCCTAGAAAAGAGCCTGACATGGAATAAGTACCGAATATTTGCCCAACTGAAATGAAAACTTGATTTCTAATGGACTGGATAGATTGCTATCTGACTAGAGCTCTCATTTATGACACTGCTTAGATACCGAAGTGACTAATAATGCTACCTGAATTTCCAAACCGTTTTTCTGGAACTACTTGGACAAAGCCTGGATGAAATGTCTTATTTTGTCGGTCCATGTGCCCACCTATGTGCCCTCCAGAGCAGCATGCACCATATTTGGTTTCGGTTTGGTTAGTCTAGAGGCTCTTCCCAGTTTGGTCAGAATTTGGAGCAGGTTCTTCCCATCTGGTTCTGAGAAGGGACATATCTAGGCCAGCTTTTCAAGAAGTCAGGGCAGGCTGAGGGGTGAGCGTGTCTTGGTGGGGGAAGGAGAGGAACTTTGCACCACTGTGCCTTCCTAGGCAGCCTGGCTTACACCCCCAAGCAGCTGCTGCAAATGTGTAGTAGGCTGGCAGCAGAAGTAACAGAAAGCGAAGGAATCAAATTCTGCTTGAAGTGGGTGCCTGGGTGGTTCAGTTGGTTAAGCGACTGCCTTCGGCTCAGGTCATGATCCTGGAGTCCCGGGATCGAGTCCCGCATCGGGCTCCCTGCTCAGCGGGGAGTCTGCTTCTCCCTCTGACCCTCCCCCCTCTCATGTGCTCTCTCTCTCTCTCTCATTCTCTCTCTCAAATAAATAAAATCTTAAAAAAAAATTCTGCTTGAAGTAACAAGCATTTTTGTGTCCAACAACAAGCATTGCAAGTGAACACACATCTTACCTAGTCGCAGCACTTTGTAGTGTTTTTCCACATACAGTTGCATTCCACCTTAGCCCCAGTAGGGTAGGCGGGATTGTTGTCTTTATAGACAAGGAAGAAGATTACGGAGTGAGTCCTTCCACTTTTCTTGCAGTTGTAGGTGAATTTAGCTTAGCTGTCATGAACATCAACAACCAGCGTTTCCTGTCCTGTGTCCGCACTTCACAATTCTGCGGCAGTGATGTCTGTCTGTCTTGCTTTCTATGCCCCTCAGTTAAAGGGGCATTTTTATTTGAGTGCAGTGACCACATCAGATTGCCAAGGACCGGTTCTTGGCACAAGGGAGTTGTGCAGTCGTAGGACAGGCTATGGTATGAAGTCAAAAAATAACTGAGCAAATACAGGCCCTATGAAGAAAGAAACCAAAGGATGCTGAGAAAGAGAACATCTTCAGTAAAAGTGATCTATTTTGGATAGGGTAGCCAGGGAGGGCACCACTAAAGAGTTCACATTTAAGCTGAGACCTGATGGATGCCGATTTGCTCCCTGGCAAAGGACCTTGGCAGGACAGAGATAAGGAACAGTTACCTGAAAGCTTAGCATGTGTAGGAGCAAAAACTGTGTCCATCCTGAGAACAGGACTTCTGGGGGGAAAAAAATGGGAGGTGTTGCCAGGAGCAAGATCACAAAGAGATTTATGCCTCATCAGGAGTTTGGATTTTTATTTTGTGCAATGAAAAGCCATTGCCTGCTTTTGAGGAAGGGAGTAGCATGACTGTTTTAAAAGTATCATCCTGCCTTCTGTGTGGTGAATGGCTTGCAGGGGACAAGGAGGAGCTAGGAGAGGGGGAATGGTGGCATGGGAGACAGAGCCCGGGACAGAGGGGGTGTAGGGAGGTAGACAGATCTGGAGTCATTTTTGGAGAAAGAGGTCACAAACTTGTCTCTGATTCAGAGTGGGTGATGAGGAAGAGAGAAGAATCAAGGACACTATTAGGTCTGGGGCCTAAACAGCTGGGTGGACGGTGATTCCATTTCCTCAGATGGGAAACTAGCAGAGGCCCAGGGTCTGGAGGGCACATTTGGTGGAGAGAAGGGTGCCGAGACCTGCCTGCTCCCTTCCTTTCCTCGATCTCTCCACTCAGGTAAGTCATTCTTTAGGAAGAAGGACAAGAAATGTGGATCCCATACCTTCTCCTCTTAGAGAGATAAGGGGACATTTCATCGTGGACGTGTAAGAAAAAAGTTATAAAAGTTCACCCTAAAATGTAGATTTTATTTTCAGTTTAATTCACCTGGAGAAAGGAGTAAAGAGAAGGAGTAGGGAAGAGACAGAGAACCATGTAAATAATGCATGCCAAACTACCGTAAGTGCTAGAAGGAACCTTGTCTTATTTATCTCTGCATCCCAATACCTATTGCTATATTTGACACAAAAATATTTGTCGGACTGAATTGTCATACAAAGTATGACTGAGTAGTGAGAGATGATTCTGAATGAGGGGATCAAGGAGTTCTTGGAAGAGGACGTAAAGCCTTACCTTGGCATTTTCTTTATATTTATTGTTTCAATTCATGGAATTACTCAAATGTATAGTAATATTATGGTCCTGGTACTATGAAGAAACTACTTTAACAAATCGAGGCTCTACCTAAAGATCTTGGAATAAGAGAGTGAATCAGTCCAGAATAAGTCAAGACCACAATGTTTGTAAAAATTAGGACCACAGTAGACAGGGGTTAAGTACATGAGCTTTACAGTCTGAGTCTCTTCTCTACCACTTACTTGCTGTGTGTCCTTGGGCAAGTTACTTAATCCTTCTGTACTTCAGTTTCCTCATCTACATAAAGGAGATTTCAATAGTAACTATCGCAAAAACTTGCTGTAAAGATGGTGTTAATATACCTACATGACGTAGGATAATGCCAGGCACGTCACAGAGCTGTACTGCTACTGCAATAGGCGGTCGAGCAGACCTGAGGGTCGTGTAGCTTAATCCATTCCAAGATGCACACCCTTGAAAATGATGTCTTAAAACAGGAAGGTACAAAGGAGAAATGTTAAAATAAATGGTAAATAGGAATATATAATACAAGCCAATAATTAAGTATTCTTTTCCACTTAAGCTGTTTTTAAAATCCAAGGAATTATGGGGCACCTGGGTGGCTCAGTCAGTTAAGCATCTGCCTTCGGCTCAGGTTGTGATCCCAGGGTCCTCAGCAGAGAGTCTGCTTCTCCCTCTCCCTCTGCCTGCCACTCTGCCTACTTGTGCTTGCTCTCTCTCTCTCTCCCTGTCAAATAAATAGGTAAAATCTTTTTTTAAAAAATGCCATTAAAAAAAAAATCCAAGGAAGCAAATATACTTTTTCCTCTTGGACCCATGAACTTTGAAGACTCTCTCTTATCTATTTAACTGAGCAGTGTAATTTTTTTTGGGGGGGGGGACAGTGGGAGAGGGAGAGAGAGAATCTTAAGCAGGCTACATGCCCAGCACAAAGCGGGACGCAGGGCTCGATCCCATGACCCTGAGATCATGACCTGAGCCGAAATCAGGAGTAGGACACTTAACCAACTGAGCCACCCAGGTGCCCCAAGCAATGTGATCTTTTTAATGGTATCCAAGATGGAAAGTTTTCAGAATAAAAATATGGCCTTATAAAATGAATACCTTATAGACAATACCACGCTTCGGTGAAGATGTGTGGAGAAATTGGAGCCCTCAAACATGGCTGACAGGAATGTCAAATGGCAAAGCTCCTTTGGAAAACTGTTTGGCAGTTCCTCAAAAAGTTAAAATACAGTTAACCATATAACCCAGCAATTCCACTTCTAGGTATATAATCCAAGAGAATTTAAAACATATATTCAGGGGCACCTGGGTGGCTCAGTCAGTTAAGCATCCGACTGTTGATTTGGGCTCAGGTCATGGTCTCGGTGGTGAGATTGAGCCCTGCGTTGGGCTCCACACTCAGCGAAGAGTCTGCTTGTCCCCCTGCCTCCCCCTCTGTCCCTCCCCCCTGACTCATGTTTGGGTGCTCTCTGTCTCTCTCTAAAATAAAGAAATAAAATCTTTAAAAAAAAGTAAATAAAACATATATTCAAAAACAAAAACAGAAAAAATGAAGGAAGCATCTATTCATATAAAAATGTATGCATGAATGTTATTGCCACATTATTCATAATAGCCCCACAGTGGTAACAACACAAATGTCCACCAGCTGGTGAATGGATGAACAACAGGTGGTTGACGACACAATGGAATGCTATTTAGCCATAAAAAGGAAACGAAGTACTAATACATCCTTGGTGAACCTTGGTGAACCTTGAAAACACTATGCTAAATGAAGGAAACTAGTCACAAGAGGCCACATCTTGTAAGACTCCATTTATATGAAAAATCCAGAATAGACAAACCCACAGAGACAGAAAGTAGATGAGTCATTACCAGGGGGTAGAAATAGGGAATGAGTGACTCCTAATGTTTACAGGGTTTCTTTTGGGGCTGATGAAAATGTTCTGGAATTAGATAATGATCATAGTTGCACAACCTTGTGAATATACCAAACGCCACAGAATTACACACTTTAAAAGGTTGGATTTTATAGTATGTGAATCAATTCTCAAAAAAAAAAAATAGATTAAGGGAGCGCCTGGGTGGCACAGTCGGTTAAGCGTCCAGCTCTTGATTTCGGCTCAGGTCGTGATATCAGGGTTGTGAGATCGAGCCCTGCATCAGGCTCCGTGCTCAGCACGGAGTCTGCTTGTCCCTCTCCCTCTGCCCCTCCCCCTGCTCTCTTTCTCTCTCTCTCTCTCATAAATAAATAAGTAAACCTTAAAAAAAATAGATTAGGGTTGTTAACCATATCCCTGTTTGCAAAGTCTTTTTATACATCATTGTCAAGGATATAAAGAATGTGGGGTTATTTAACAAAATAATATATGTAAAATACCTACGCAATAACTGCACAGGGATTCTATCATTCCAGATGAGATTGGAGTCACAGGTTCAAGAGTTACACGGGCCACCGGACTGCACAATGCTCCAGGGACTTGGCCCATGTGCTCCACCCCGCAGGTGCTGAGAGGATCATACAGTGGGGAGAACGGGGAATAAGGCTTAACGAGACTCCGTCTGACTTGGGCTTTGCCGCTGACTTCGTCTGTGCCCTTGTGCAATTTACCTCTCTGCTCTGTTTTCGTTTCTCATGTGTTAAATGATAGCTTAAAAAAAAAAAAAAACTTTTCTCCTACCTCCCAAATATTTTGAGAATCAAGTGAAACCAAGTACCTAAGTTGACTTTGCAAAGTTGATATAGGAGCTTACTCACCGCAAGCTAAAGAGCACCCTGATGGAAAGGGATCCCTGGAGAACGAGGGCGAATATTCTGCAGAGGGCCTGCTCTGTGCCCAGCACTGTCCTAAGCGTTTTTCCAGGAATTAACTGGATTAATCTCTACAAAAATCTTTTGAAGGCCGTGTTATTTTTATCTCTGTTTTTCAAGTGAAAAACTGAGTGTAAGGAGATTAAGTTATTTCTTAATGTCACACAACTAGTAAGAGACCCAACCCCATAGTAAGAGACTCAGACCCAAGTGCCCCAACACCAAAGCCGGCGCTTGTAACCTCTAGCGATGTTCAGTGTGTCCCCATTTTACAGATGAGGAAACTCGTGAGACCACACCTGTAAGGCCGTAGAAGGCAACGAACATGGACCAGGGGCCCACCATGCACCAGGCTGTTTCTCATACGCTGTCTCACTGCCATGGCAATCCCACAAGGCAGCTACCATACCCATGTCGCTGTTGGGAAAACCCAAGGCACATAATAACCTACCTCAAGTCACCAGCTGAATAAGTCATAAAGCTAGGCTTTGAGCTCAGTTCTTTCTGACACTAAAACCCCTGCTCTTTCCACATACCAGGCCTGGGTAGAATTTACCTTGATGCCAAGAATAATTTACACACACACACACACACACACACAATGTAATGATGTGGTACGCTTTTGCCAATGGGTTCAAAGTCTCATCTGGATATAAGGAGGGCAGCCCATATTTTACATCTCTCCGGCCAGAGATGCTGATACACTGGCAAATATTTCTTTTAGCCACTGAGCAGGAACAGGCCTGGGACATGATGAGTTACACATCACAGAAAGACAAAACCCATAATGACAATGCTGGCAGAGTCAGCCCTGGTGGAACTAGGAGCAGGTGGTGCTGAAATTAAAAAGTAACTGGAAAGCGGGGGAAATGGTGGCATATTTCATTTAGACTGATAGGCAATTTTTGGTCCACTCCCATGGAAATCACTTGGGGATAACCCGGAAGTTATTAAATGCACTGGGCTTGTGGAAAGACCCATTCATTACTGAGTCCCCGCACCCGAGTTCCTGCTTAGCAAAATGTCCACATCCCCAGGCCTGATTTAAGCCTAACACAAGAGGCCACAGTAAATCCTGTCACTTAGCAAAAGGCGAGAGAAGACAGCACCTTCTCAGAGATATAATGGGGCTGTGGATGCAGCATGCAGGTGCCCAGAAATATCTAAATATAGAGAATAGACTGAAGTGACTGCATTATTTGTGTTTTCCTGAAATGAAGGTTTCTTGTAATGAAATTCCAAACCTCAGACACTGCAGTGGGCACCACAGCCCATGACACCCCCCCCCCGCACCCCCCATCACTCTTGGGCCTCTCCTTCTGTTTCCTTGTCCCCCCACCCTTCTGCCAGGGCCATGGAAAGACAGGCTGTAAACCTAGCTGTCCCGCCCATCACTGGCCATCGCAAGCCCACAGTTCCACTTGCACAGGCCGTAAATGTGGGCGTCATCTTGGCTCCTTTCTTTCTTCACCACCCACTCCCAGGACAGCAGGAAATTCTCTCCCTCTGCCTCCGAAAGATGCCCAGGATCCAGCCATTTCCATCACTGTCACCCTCATCCAAGCTGCCAGCATCTCTCGTCTGAATTCGGCAACAACTTCCTAACTTGTCTCCCTGGTTTCATTCCTGCCACTCTACAGTCTTTTCTCAATTCTGCAGCTGGCATGATCCTATTAAGAAGTGAATCAGATTATGTCATGTCTTTGCTTAAGGACTCCTTCCGATGGCTGACCCTCAATAAAAGGTCCAGATCCAATCCCTCCAGTGGCCCTCGATGCTGTCACGGTGGGTCCCTGTTACTTACCTTACCGTGAACCTCAGCTCTTTTCCCCACCTCCCCACTCTCTCTGGACCTGCCCCCTTGGTTTCTTACTGTTCCTCAGATGGCCCAGAAGTAGGGAACCTCAGAAGCAGAGCCCACCAGGGCTGTGAACAGGCAGGGTATCCACCTTCAGGAAGTCCAGTCTAGTGGGTGGGACGCGGTGTGTCTATAGTGAATGGAGAACAGTAATATGGTGCCTCTGGAGAGAGTAGGGATGTTGAGCAAGCAAGCCATGGACAGCTGAGTGGGCAGCACTGAGAGGTGACAGTGAGCCTGCCGATCTCCTACTGGCTCTCTTTCAAGAGAGATGAGCTCATCTCCGTGAGCTCAGTGCCCAAGGCCCATCCTACTCTTTCACCTACCTTCCCGTTCAGGACACCCTGTGCTCCTAGGTCCCTTCCTGGGTCCCCCTAATGCCACCCATCCCGGGCTGCTAAGAGCTCCCCAAACCGGTCATGCTGTTCCGTACTTGAGAACCTTCACATTCGCTATATCACAAAACACCGATCCCTCTCCTTCTTCATCCCTCCCTCAGTATTTAAAAATCAGCTTGTGGCAAAGCCAGACCTCCATCCATTTCCCCACACCTCCTTCACACCCTGTCTACACACATGCAGCACACACATACACACACCCCATGTGATTTAAGATACTCTTCCTCTCTGCTCCTATAAGGCTGCACGCTCACAACTATCACACTGCTTCATCCCCTGTGCTGTAATGACTGACTCGCTTATCCCCGCCAGACTGTGCGCTCTTTATTGGCAGGGACTGATCTTGCATACATCTGTGTCCCTTGCATCTAAAACAGTGCCTGGCACATGGTAGGTGCTCTCTCAGCTCCATACACACGCATTGGACGAATGAAGGAATGAAAGCAGGTGTTCTATCAACCCAGGGCAGGTTTGACAGCAGGTATGGGGCAAACCCCATTCACAGGCCTGGAGGTCTGAGCCAAACCTCCTGCATTCACAAGGCTGGAGAAAGCAGAGCAGGGCTGGTCTTTCAAGAAGTAGACCATGCCCAGGTCATCGAAGTGGATGCTGAGGTACAAGGAAGAAGTCAGAAACTCAGGTACCATCACTGGAGGAGGAGAGGTGGGATTGGTATCAAAAACAGGACAGAAGAACCCAAGATAGAGAGGATTTCTGATAGCTGATGGAGATAGAAGAGGAGGTGGGAGATGGAAAGAAAGCCAAATTGCCCCTGTTGCCAAGAACAAAGGTGCACAAGGAGCCTGGCGCCTCGTGATGCTGTGCAGTGTCCGGGGTGTGGTGTGCCGGCCTTCATCCATCCAACTTCGAATGGGCTCCCTAGTGATCCTAGCAGGATCAATGGGGCCGTCCCTTGGCAGAAACTAAAATAGGCACAGTTCTATTCCCATAGTTGCCCTCACAGCTTTCTCCCTCTTTTTTATCACTTCCCTTCCAAAATGTGCAAGGCAGGAACTTCAGTCACTGCATTCACATTTCACAAACAAGCTCCTGAGTCAGATTGCTTCTGTTTAAATCCCAACGGTGCCACTTGCTACCAGTGTGATCTTTGGCAAGTTGTGTGCTCCGCTTTCTCCTCTACAAAGAAGGGATGATCATAACGGTACCTACCTCACAGGGCTCTGTGAGGATGAACTGAGATGCGTAAAAAGCGTTTAGTCCAATGACCGGTAGACAGTACTCAGCTATTGTGATTGACGTCACGCTAGTGTTTAGGGCATAATGGTTATGCACACAGACAATGGAGCCAGACTGCCAGGTTCAAATTCTGTCTCCACCTATCACTAGCCCTGGGACCCGGGACAACTCACTCACCTCAGGTACTCACCTCAGTTTCCTTATCTGTGCAATGGAGATTATAACAGACTTACCTCAGAAGGTTGTTAGGAAAATTAGGCAATCATTATAAAGCACTGAGAACAGTGCCTGGGTTATAATCAACGCTACCTAAATGTTTGTGGAATAAATACGTCATTCTTTTTAAGGAACCAGAGGCTGATTGAGTCCCTGCTTCCTGAGATCCTTGCATTTTTTCAAAAGGCCCAAGGGGACAGCAGTCCTTACCCCCGTGGCCTAAACCAATGGACATAGGCGATATTGGAGGTAATAGTAGGGCCTGCTGGTATACCCCAAATAGCACCCCATAAGCACCAGCCCTTCCTCTGTGCTATACCTCTGGCTTCACAAGACCCACGCCAGTCCCGAGCCTGTGGGGAACACAGGATGAGTCCTGATGGCATATAACAGAGTGGCGGGAGGGAGTGGGGCCCCCGCTAAAAACAGCTGACCCAGTATACTGGCTCCTGCCACTGGATCTATCTCCCAGCGTCTTGAAAGTTGCTGACTTCAGCCTTTCCAGAGGCAAGCACCGTCCATGGTCAGAGACAGCGCTGAAGCGAGCATGCAGCACAGCTGTAAATCTGCGAGCCATATTATTTAAGAGACCTGGCTTTCTTGTGTTGCGATATCAAAGCAAATCTGCTTCTTGCTCATAAATCAGCAGGGCTATTTCTGTCCTCAGCCACTGTGCTCAGCCGTCTCGAGATGCACACAGCATACATTTTACTCACTTGGGAGGTACAGGTTGACAAAGTACAGGAAGATATGTATTAACCCTCTCCGAAAACTCAGTTCTCACAATCCTGCCTTCACGCTTCTTCCTTGTCCTAGGATCCTAGGTCCCCAGCCTTCTCTGCAGAGCCTCAAACAATATAAAGTGAGCCCCTGATATTGAGTTACCCGTGGCAGCTCTCTGAGTAGATAGGGTGGGTGCTGTGAAGCCCAGCTTACAGATCATGACACTGAGTCTCAAAGATACTAAGTGAATTTCCCGAGATCAGACAGGAGACAGGGCAACCTGGGCTAGCTCACCTCTCCTCCTCCTGCTCCAATATTCTTTTCGCAGCCTTCAATCTCTCTTATCATGAATTTCTTCATATGCATAAAGCAAAGAAGTACAGGAACTCTCCCGGGGGGGGGGGGGGAAGTAATCTCAGCTCAGAATTCTGAAATGAACATTGATTGAGACTCTGCCACGTGCCAGGTATTTTCCAACACATCAGCAAATTGTGTGGCGACACCAAACCTTTCTGTGGCTTCCCGTCACCCAGAATGAAACCCAGGGTCTTAGCGTAACGTACAATGACCTTGACCCTGCCTATCACTTTGGCTTCATCTCCTCCAACCCAGATGACAAGCCTCACTTCATCTTTCTGTCCTCTGGGAGGTCAGCTCTGATGCACCCCCACCGCCTGCTGGGTGAGGTTCTGGCTCAGCATTCCTTAGCACCTCCCACTTACTATGCAAGTAGTACATTCCTGCTGGTCTTTACCTGTCTGTCTCCTCTTCAGACCTTGAACTCCTTAAAGGCAGGAGTATCGCATAGCTTTGGGTAAAACAAGTAGGTGCTCAATAAATGTTCCTGGACTGAATCCTCACTACCATCTTATAAAGTGAGCATTGTTATCCTCGTTTTACAAATGAGGAAATGGAGGGGCTTCTGGGGGGGCTTAGTCAGCTGAGCATCTGACTCTGGATTTTGGCTCAAGTCATGATCTCACGGTTGTGAGATGGAGCCCCCGGTCAGGCTCCGCACTTGACATGAAGTCAGCTTGAGATTCTCTTCCTCTCCCCCTGCCCCCCCCCACCCCCGACACTTGTACTCTCCCTTTTCTCTCTCTCTCTCTCAAATAAATAAGTAAAATAAATCTTTAATAAAATGAGGAATTGGAGATTCATATGCACTGAGTAACTGTCACCATTGGTCCTTCAGGACGGTCCCCAGCTCAGACTAGAATTCAGCTCCCAAGCTCTAAGCTGGAACGCATGCCCGTGTCCCCTCCCCATTGCCTTACTCAGCCTTGGATGTGTCATCTGACTCCTGCTTTTCCAACCTGAGCTAGACACTGAATTCACCCCGCCACTCAGTGCCACCCAAGGCAGAAGGGAGAAAGAGTGTGTCTCTGGATTCTCACCCCCTCCACTCAGCACGCCTCCACCATCTCTCAGGAAAGGATGATGCTTGTGGGTCACCCTGGGAGGAATGTTGCTCTGTGCCCATCCTCAGAAGGCTGACCAGGACAATGCTTGAGGGTATTTTCATTAATTGACAAACATTGAATGTTTACTCTGCCAAGCATTTCCCAATAACTACACCTATCAGAAAAGAGAATAGACTGGGCCATGCCTAGAGGAAAGTCTCTAGAAGCAGGGTGAGCACCTGGGAGGAATGTTATAAGCAGAGACAGAAGTACTTGATGGGGGTGGTCTTAGGTATCTGCTAAGGTCCCTAACTTTGGAGCTTACACCCCCATAGCCCTGGGGACCCTATTTTTCCTGCCCTCCCTACCTTGACCCCTCCCCCACTCTTCTGAGCACTGGAAAAAGCAAGGGCTTTGGAAATGGAACTAAACTAATTGTGTGGAAGATTCTAAAATGTCCCTTAAGTACGGCTGTAAGTGATTTTGTTTCCAATACTTGCTGGCAGAAAAATATTACCTCTGCATCTCAGTGCAGGGGAAATAAGCAGGCTACATTTGGCCAAATTCATTTATTTAAGTTATTTCCTAAAATGAGTGTAATTTGGAAATCACTAGTATTATTTTCTCCCAGTGCAGGTTAATGCCTTCTACATGGTCTCTGGAAGGGACACTTCTCGCAAAGAGAGTTATTAGTTTTTTATTTAGAATGTACTGTATGGGTGATTTGTGGGTGTAACAAACCTGAATAATTTAAAGGAGTCTTTATTTGCTGAGAACTGCAGTTTAAAAAAAAAAGTAGATTTTAAATCTTTAAACTTTCAGAGATTAAGAGAGATTGGCCGGGGATTTATTTGTAGCAGGAACTTCTTTTTCTTATGCTTGCGTCTTTCCCAGTATCCATTCTTCTTTCCTGCCTCCATCTAGAATCATGTAATGTCAGCGCTGGAAGAGCCTGTAGACATCCATCCTTTAGAGCAGTAGTTTTTCTACTTCTTTTATGCAAAGAAAATCTTCACACCACTAACCCTAAAACAGGGGAAACCAGAGCTGCTCTTGTTGGAGCTTCTTCCTGCCCTCAGCTCTCTACCCTTGTGCAAAGCCTCACAGAACCCCCAAGGAACACACTTTGAAAACCAGTAGACCCCTCATTTCACGGTAAGAGAATTGAGAGCAGAGGCTGAGGAATGCCTTCGCCAAGGTGACTCGTCAAGTCTGAGGCAGACCCAGGATTAGAAGTGTCTCCTGACCCCACCTGCAGAGATCCCACTAGCTGTAGCTGCTTCCTGCCCTTGGTTTTGCCTTTGTAACATAGACTATCAACCATCCTTCAAGTCCCCATCTCTTGAGGGGAGTGTGAAGTCAGCCCCTCTCAGGAACACAGTACAGACTCGCACTTGTTCGTGTCAGTGAGGATAATCATGGCTGACCGGGGCCACGGGCTCTGGGCAGGGATGTCCTCAGGACACTCGTGCCCCTCAGAAGCCATCCTCAGTCTCCAGCATGGCTTGGTGAGTTTTTCATTTCTAAGCAGGGCACGTTCTTCTGCGGTCCCCTTCCAAGGAGCAAATGGTGACAGCAATCCAGAATGCTGAATCAGCAAAAGAGAAGCCACTTTGCCTGCAAAGGCCCTGCAGGGACCCCACACCCTCTGTCTCTCCTCACCATGCCTGAAAGCCCAGGCCTTTTTCCTGGGAATTGGGGTATCCCGTGCTGGCCAGCACCCACCAAAGGCCTTTTCTAAGGTCCCCTACCCCACACTGATTCTGCAGGGAACCAATGGCAATTTTTGTTTATTTTTATGCTTTTTATTTAAGATTTTATTTATTTGACAGAGAGAGAGCACAAGCAGAGGGAGCGGCAGGCAGAGGGAGAGGGAGAAGCAGGCTCCCCACAGAGCAGGGAACCGGATGAGGGACTCGATCCAGGACCCCGGGATCATGACCTGAGCCTAAGGCAGACGCTTAACCAACTGAGCCACCCAGGCATCCTATGCTTTTTATTTCTAAGGAGAGGAACATCTTGTTACATCAAAGGTCTTTCATTCTGCTACGGACCTCGATGAATTTCAGTCTGAATCTTGGGGTAAAGGCTTGAGAGACCTCAATCTCATTGCATGAGGAAATGGAAAGAGTTTTTTTGTTTGTTTGTTTGTTAGAGGTGAAGGACAGGAGAGGGACAAGGGAGGGAGGGTTAGGAATATGGAGGCTCTATACCTGGCAGAAGGCTGGCGTCCTATTTGTTAAACTGACTATAGGAATTTCAAAAAGCAAAAGTCCCTCACAGGAAATTTTTAAGTTATCTGTGTTACTACAACCAAAATCCCTCCCATTTCCCCACTTCCAGGAACGCTTTCTATCCACCCAAAAGCCTTGTGGTGGGTGGCTTTCCTGGCAGAAATCAGGAGAAATTGCTGAGTTCACATCCCAGTTGGTATGGCGGGGAACCAGACACATGAGCAGGGTAGCAAGAAAATCCATAAAGGGAGGTAATTAAATTAAAGCTGGAGCTCCAAGCCAGAGTTGAACACAAGAACAGAAGACTCCAGCAAGTCTCCATCGTCCTGGGTAGGGTTTAGCCCTCACAAACTCCATGAAATGGGTGTTTGAGTCTATCTGGTTTCCATTTTAGTGGGTGGAGAGGCACCATCTGATGTCTAGTTTATACATCCGCTAGCCATAGTATATAGAAACACAGATCTTGCCAGCGCTGTTGGTGGACTTGGTGAGTTAGGACAAAGCAATAGTCATTCATTCAAGCTGGCCACATTTGCTGACTCTCACTGCAAGCTAGACACATTCACAGGAATGGTCTTCCTTTCTGTGAAGTATATTTATGCTTGTCTGGATTTGAATACTACCAGAAATCCTTCTTCAGCCCAAACCCCCAAGTGCTGACAGGGCCACGTGTGACTAGTGAAGTCATAAGATCACAGGAGATGGATTGTTTCACTCCAAAGCAAAAAAGTATAAAACAGGCTCCCAGAATATTTTGCCTTTTTCCTATTACTCTTGATCAAGAACAACAGCAATTACATACAGATGCAGGCCACTGCTGGGTGTGAGGTCTAAGTCAGATCTGATCCCCAGGCTAAGGGAGAATTTGCACACCTAGCAATTTGGGGAAACAGAGAAGGACCTTAGTGTTCCTCTCCACTGTTCTCAAAGTTGAGACAGAAAAGCCTTCCCTGAGGAGAAGAAATCAGGGTAGAGGTGGAGAGGGATTAACAGGTGGCTGGAATAAGGGTAGGGGGGCTGCATATTTTCCGGGAAGATCAAAGGAATGAGCATGTCTGACCAAGGCAGGTAGGGCCCCAGAGTGGGTCTATTTTTCCCTCCACTGCCCGAGGTTTCTTTCAATAGACAACCCAGTTTCATTCCCCATGACAACATCTCTCCAATCGACCACATCTCTAGGCAGGCAGCCCTGGGTAGAGGCCACAGGGGTACTCTTGAATCCAGAGGTTTGGATTCCAGCCTCGACTCTGGCCCTTTCTGGTTGTAGGACCATGAATAGGTCATTCAGCCACCCACGCCTCAGCTGTATATTATTTAGGAAAGAGGTGTCCAGTGCTTTCTTTTTTAAGGAGCAGAATCCTTTCTTC
Source organism: Neomonachus schauinslandi (assembly GCF_002201575.2). Classification (NCBI taxonomy): domain Eukaryota; kingdom Metazoa; phylum Chordata; class Mammalia; order Carnivora; family Phocidae; genus Neomonachus; species Neomonachus schauinslandi. The sequence continues at coordinate 48,577,513 of NC_058406.1, forward strand.
AAGTCAAATCTGATTCAGAAGCTCCAATATACAGAAGAGATCAGAGCGGAGTTGGTTGGAAGAAAGTGAAGGTGACCATGGCAGTGTCTGAGTCACCCACTGACGCACAGCGCTGCAGGGCACCATTCCATAGAATGCACGTGGGCGGTCCCCACCCCCCCACACCCCCCGTGAAGCCGTGCAACAGAGCTGTACTAGCTCTGAAGCTCCACACAGCACAGCTCAAAACGTCACTGGACAACAGAATCGCCCTCCACTTCCGGCCCACCATGCAGATACGCTTACTCCACAACAGACCAGCCACAGGGCTAATCCCAGCTCTCCTTTGCCCCAACTTGGCCTGGTTCCACCCCAGGAGACTGGAGTCTGGGCAACTGTGGATGAAAGAAGAGAAAAAGGGGTACCTGGGTGGCTCAGGTCATGATCCCAGGGTCCTGGGATTGAGCCCCAGTTTGGGCTCCCTGCTCAGTGGGGAGCCTGCTTCTCCCTCTCCCTCTGTCTGCCGCTCCCCCTGCTTGTGCTCGTGCTCTCTCTAATAAATAAAATCTTTAAATAAAAAAAAACAAAAAACAAAAAAAACAGTGCCCATCTAAGTGCTTGGCTGTGGGTACCTCGATTCAAAGGTAAAACACACTGGGGTGCCTGGGGGACTCAGTTAAACATCTGACTCTTTTTTTTTTTTTTGAGAGAGAGAGAAAGCGGGAGAGCACATGTGAGGGGGGAGAGACAGAGGGAGAGAGAATCCCAAGCAGACTCCACATTAAGCATGGAGCCCACTGCGGGGATCGATCCCACAACCCACAAGATCACGACCTGAGCCGAAACCAAGAATCAGACACTTCACCAACTGAGCACCCAGGCACCCCAAGCATCTGACTCTTGATTTCAGCTCAGGTCATGATCTCAGGGTCCAGGGATTGGCCCCACATGACCCCTCATTTCTGGGCGTGGAGCCTGCTTAGGATTCTCTCTCTCCCTTTCCCTTTGCTGCTTCCCCCACCCTTGTGCATGCACGTGCTCTCTCGCTCTCTAAATAAACAAACAAACAAACAAATATAAAACACACTGAAGGAGGAGATTGCCATTGTGTATGGAATGTGGTCTGGTTTCTCAGGCTCCTTCCGCCACTCACCGGCGGCGTAGCCTCTGACAACTCACCTGTGAAATGCGAGAGGAATAAATATCTGCTGCACTTGTCTGTTTCGAAGAACAGAAGGGAAGTTTATGTTAAAATATATGTCAACCATGACAGGTGTATCGCTTAAGATACTATTATTATTATTTTTAAATTTGACATCTTCCTTGAGGTGCTATGGGTTTTAGTACAATCTTTTTTTTTTTTTTAAGATTTTATTTATTTGCAAGAGAGACAATGAGAGAGAGACAGAGAGCATGAGAGGGAGGAGGGTCAGAGGGAGAAGCAGACTCCCCGCTGAGCAGGGAGCCCGATGCGGGACTCGATCCCGGGACTCCAGGATCATGACCTGAGCCGAAGGCAGTCGCTCAACCAACTGAGCCACCCAGGTGCCCTCACTTTTTTTTTTTTTTTTTTTTAAGATTTTATGTATTTCTTTGACAGAAAGCACACAAGCATGGGGGAGCGGCAGGGAGAGGGAGAAGCAGGCTCCCCATTGAGCAGGGAGCCCGATGTGGGACTTGATCCCGGGACTCCAGGATCATGACCTGAGCCGAAGGCAGTCGCTTAACCAACTGAGCCACCCAGGTGCCCGGGTTTTAGTACAATCTTTTATGCCACTGAATCTCAAACTGTGATTCAATTAATGTTTCAGGAGTTCTGCAAACAATGAAATCACATTTTAATTTTTTAAGAAATTCAAGTATTTTTAAACTGTGATTCAGGGCTATGAAAGACAACTACAGTGGGTGCCTGGGTGGCTCAGTCAGTTAAGCATCTGCCTTTAGCTCAGGTCATGATCCCAGGGTCCTGGGGTCGGGCTCCCTGCTCCTCGGGGAGTCTGCTTCTGCCTCTCCCTCTGATGCTCCTCCCAGCTAGTGCGTGCACACTCTCTCTGTGTCTCAAATAAATAAATAAAATCTTGAGAAAAAGAAAGACTACAGGATGCCCGCAGAACACTGTGGTGGGGGGAGGGGCTGCTTTGGATTCACGGAACAGGGAAGACTTGCTTGAGGAAGTTATCACTGAGAGCTAAAGGATACAGGGGTGCAGGGAAGGCCAAGGGAACAGCATGAGTAGACGTTCCACAGCAGGAAAGAGCATGGAGTATTTAAAGAAGTGGAGGCAAGAAGGCCAGCGTGGCTAGAGGGAAAGAACAATAGTAAGAACCAGGAGATGAGGTTAGCGAGGGAGGCAGGCGGGAGCCAGACCAAGCTCTCAGGACCAAGCTAAACCTTATGTAGGATTCAGAAAGTTTACTTCTCATTTTTTTCTCAATAGCTAATGTATTTTCCTTCATTTGGCCACTAGTCAGAATGCGAAATAAAAATACCAAAATATTAAGGCCCCCTGGCCAACCTGGCCAAGAAAAGCCCCAGAGCAGCAGGGCATGAGGGCTTGGTACAGAGGGACGCTGCAGAAACGTTTGCTGCATGAATAAGTGACTGAAAGAATAAATGAAAGCCCTCCAGTTTAAGTACTAGTTTATCAAGGATTCTGCCCAAAGAACTGGAAACGAACTCAGAAGGCCCTCAGCTTCAGGCTAGAGCTTCAGCCACTGAGAGCCACCATGCCACCCCACCTTCCACAGCAGAGAGTGGATTGCTGGGCTTCGGTTCTTGTCTTTCATTTTAACTCACCTTCCTATGTCATGAAATCAAACACCCATACAAAGTCTCTAAATTAGAAGAGGCTTTTAAAGCATGTCGTGTAAAGCCTTCCACTTCCTCTCTCAAGCCCCATACCTCAATTTCTGTCACCCTCCGTACCCACTGATCTCCACTCTCTACCCCCAGCACCTCCTGCGACCAGCGTCTTTTCGCCTCTCCGACAACCATGAATGTTAACATGATTCTTCCGTAAGCCAAAACCTGCCCTTCCATAGCATCCTTTCATGAGCCTTAGTTCTAGTCCTCTGAGGATATACAGATTAAGTCTACTTCCTCTTTTAAATAAGAGCCTGTCGGAAATTTTCTCCCTCCCTTTGCTCCATGGAAATCATGTTTCAGCTTTAGATTGGAAACTTTGGAGTTCTATCCCCAGTGAAGATTCCAGCATCCCAGGTTCATGGGCACAAAACACAGCGCTCGTAGGTGGTGTCTATATGTCCTTGTTATGTGCTTTAGGTCTTCACACGGGGAGTTCAGTAAAATAAACATTAGGACCTTTGGCAGCTAGAGCTAAGGTTTGAGTTCAATTTGAAGTCTCCTGTGAAATATGTTGGGTGGTTTGAACTCCGACACTTGTGAATATTAGCTCACACAGTAAAACTATCATGACTAATTCAACCCAACTGGAGGAAGTTATTGGCAGGGTGCAGGGTAGCAGAGGTTACTTAAAGCATTGCTTTTTGAGAAAGTAAAGTTGCATGAAGATTGAATGATTTGTTAACCCCCAGAGAAGGTGTTACATATAGGTCAAACCTGAGTTCATTGGCGGGGCAGCGGTGGTGAAGGGCTCCAGCTATAAATTCACCTTATTTCAGCATTTATAACAATGGGGCTCAGAAGAACTTTGAAGAGTGTCCACAATAATTTAATAAAGCTTATTTTTGTTACATAGGTCTGCTTGAAATAGGGCTATGATCTTTATCTTTTTTTTTCTTTACGACCAACCACTAGGCAGAGCGATTTCTTGCCCTTATTGTCAGAAGTAGGATTCTCCTCGTTCTCTCAAGCAGACATCTGTAGCAAGAGAAGGAAAGTTCCATGACCCCCTGAAGCCTTTGGTCAACAGTGTGGCATACCATAGCAGTAATCTCTGGGCCCCCATTTGACTGAATGACTCTAATTCTAACCCAGATGTACTCTTTTATAGCTTAATGATTTGTTCTTCCAGGCACTCTGATGAAGTAGAAACAGTTCTCTAGAACCCAGTGCAACTAGTTTTTATTCCTCATTTCTGTTTCTAATTAACTGTTGAGCAATTAGATTGAAACTTGATCTGCAGCAATCACTATAATATTGCACCGTGACAGATTCTTAATAATGATCTTGCATCACCCCCAAAAGTAAGATGCACTGGAGAAAGAGGGAAACACTTGCAGGGCAAATCTTTCTTAATTCATTCAATTACAAATGCGATATTTTGCACTGAAACAATGCCTATTATCTGAATCAATTAGGTCTTTCAGCAAGCACCCTGGCAAATGGGATGGATACAGGAAGATGCAGAGGTTAAGTGAGTAACTGGAGGCTGAAATGATGGGAGGCCGTGGCAGAATCCGGCAGGGGATCCCTCTTGCTAACTATCATAGCCCTGAGCCAACAGTCACAATCTAAATTAAACACCGCTAACCCAAGAGAGTCACAGAGATGTCACAATCACACCAGAAAAATTACAACCAAGGCTCGCCTCAAAACTCTGAACACACATCAAAGGAAGAGGGTACACTGTTCTTACCCTCGTTTTCTTCCGTTGGAAAAATGACGGTGGTGCCATTTCTAATTCAGTGTTACGCTGGGAAGGTTGCAAATTAATTACAATTATGCCTTCTTTGTGCCAAGTGATAATTTACTGCAATTAATTATCAAAAGATCTACTGCTGTCAATTATGATACTTGCTCTTGGTGGGGGAGGAGCTATTTGTGAACATCTGAAATCTGTACCAAAGTTATGTTTTGCCCTTTTTTTTTCCCACTTCCAATTAAGCTAGTATAATTTGTTTTCATTATACCAAATACAATGGAAAAACTAACAACATTACTCTAACCTTTTTCTTAATCTAAACATTATCTAGACTTCCACTGAGTCAACACGCCTATTGTTACACCTGCAAGTCGTACATAGAGGGAGGCATACTTCAGAATTAATGAGCGCAGCTGTGGTCTCTCTTACATTCAGCACTTGTAAAACAGACCTCTTTAAAGTGCCATTATCACAATATTGATAGAGTTATTTATAGCATTGCAAACGCTCCGAGTCATAACAGAGGGCTTGTTATCCACAGCGAGTTCATGCTGCTGTCATCCTCTGGCCTCCATCCAGCGCCAAGGAGCAGGCACCAGGTGGACCATCTTTCACAAATGAGCTCTAAAAGACATCTGACAAACTTTTCTCAAAGTGAACATGATCGCCAGGAGCCAGTTAGGTGGCCAAGCCAATGGGGCCGAGCCCAGGTCTATGAGACATGCCACCATGAACTGACCCAGCAGAATTCTGCTGGGAAATAGGAAACTCAAGGGCAAGATCAGTGCTGCTTCTTTCCAAATAAGTCAAAGAGATGTCCTTGCTGGGGGGCAGTGTCAGGAGAAGTTGTCTGTCTCCATGCCTTTGCTCAGGCTCTCCCATTCCACAGAGGGTGATCTTTTCTTCTTCTCTTCGTGCATAGAAATCCTCATTTGCATCTTTTCCCCCACTAAATTTTAAGCTGTTGGTGGGTGAAGCATACATCTTATTTTTCCTATTATCACATGTAATCACATCACATTCTATCGTTAGCACTCTCTATTTAAGAATTCTTTACCTTGCACCAGCCATGTGGTAAACACTGCCCAGGTCCCACAAAACGACTGTATATATAAGTCATCCTTTCTTCCCCAATGTCATAGTCTAGAACAAGGTCCTGTGTTCATCTGCTAAGGGGAACACTCTGGGACCTCTCTGTAGAGAAAGTGAGGGGTTGCTGGAGTAGAATCTAGGTGTCCAGACTCCACGGCCCAGGCCCTTACAAGAGAGGCTGCCTCAGAAACCATCTGTCAGCACAAGGGTGAGAGAGCCGGACTCAGACATCCAGACCTTTTTACAGGAGTTGGGGGATCCCCTCCAGATGTCCCTGAATCCAGGTGGTAGGGCTAAGGGAAAGATCCACAGTGGCTTACAAGGTCTCTGCAAAGTAGGTGACAGTCTGCCTGGGACCCTCAGAGAAAAGTGACAGCAGATGGGCTGATTCCCTGTCACCTTTCAGGGGTGCCCATGGAGGTGGGAAATCTCTAGATTTTTGCACCCAATTTTAGGGACTCACAACCGTATAAAGCCCAGCCAGGGCTGCCCTTCACCCATGGGTGGTGGCTATGAATGGGCCAATTGAGAGAACTGTGTATCAGTTGAATTTAAAATTCCCAAGGGCGATGGCATGCTTTGGCACTGAGGAAAATGCTGTTTATCAGCCTTCCTCCCAGAAGCACATTCTTCCTAAACGGGTTGGCCTGGCTTACATGAATAGTTAAAGCTAGCCAGTCATTCTGTATTTTGAAAATGTGTGTTTGGATTCGTGGATTTGATTTCTTTTCCTATCTGGCCTGTGATCAAATTCACCCCACCTCCCCCACCCCTCCACCATCCTCAGGCGTGCTCCTTGAGAGTGGTAAAGATGCACACATGCAGATCAAACCTGCCAAGTGAATAGGTCAGGGCCTTTGCCAGCCCCCTCCACGCCTGGGAATAACAGAAACCCAGCTGAGAGGGAGAGATAAGCCCTAATGCATAATCTTCCCCACCCATCCACATCTGAGTTTGCAAATAGGCATTCTAAAGTGACCCTGGCTCAGAGGGTTTTCAGAGTGATGTGTTGCAGCCAAACCCTACCTGGAGTTTCATTCCATGGATACTCAGCTACCTCTCACCTGCATGGGCACCCTAAAGGGAGACAGGGTATGCACCCACCCGGTGCAGAGTAGCCTGTCACTTATCTCAGGGTGCAAGGCCAAACAGTTGCGTAGATTGCAGAGACCTTGACAGTGAGTTTCCACAGGGGGTTTCCCTAAAACCCACTGCCTGCGTTTATGGGTAGTACTAACGAGGATTTTTCCCTTGCAAAGGGCAGCTCGGTATGGCGGCTTCCTACAGCCTGGGCACATTATTTCCAAAGTGCTTCTCTGAGAGGCAGCCCCTGTCATGGGAAGAGCCCGGTGAGGTGGGGGACCCAGGATTCTAGTCCTACCTCTGTATTCCAGTCACTTTTTCCTCTGAGCCTTAGCTTCCTGTTCTGCAAAATGAAGGGGTCAGCCTAGCTGAGAGGTCACAACCTCAGCCGCCCTCTGGGAGCAGGCAGGGAACACATTAGGACAGGAGCACCCATCGGGGAGTGTTTGCCACTATGGAGAGCAGAGAAAGCCGGCCCCACCTACAAAGGCATTTTTATTCTAAAATTTTAACGTGTGTTTGGACAGTAAATGTGTCTGCAATCTAAATCCACCCTGTGACTGCTAGTTGCAAACTCTGGCTATTGATTACAGTCCCAAAGCAAAATGATACTATTAGAATTTCAGCACTTTTTTTTTATTTAAGGAGACCTTTATTTCGAAAGGATTGAGAATGTTTTAAATAAAATCGGTGAAATTAAATATATTTCAGATGTGAAGTTTTAGCTGAGTCCCTTGGCTGGTACTGGTTCGGCTGCTGCCTTGGACATCAGTCCCTTCTGCCCCAGGCATCTGGGACCGACTGTGTGTGATGGAGTCCGTGCAGGTGGGCTCTAAACGCTCTCTCATAGGGTTTAGCCCCCCAGTGCAGCTTTCAGGACCACGGGCTCTGGGCAGGAGCTCCTCACTGCAACAGTTTTTACTTCTCTCCCATCCTCCCGGGAAGGCTGACCCTGCCTGCAGGCCTCACCCTTCCTCTGCGTGTGCAGGACAAAAGGTAGGCAGAGGTGCAGATTCCATTCAAAGCTGGCTCTCCTTAGGAAGACTTGTTGATGATGTTATTGGATTCCCAGCAGTCCCCTGCCTGGCCCTTTTGCCTGTGGGAGGGGAGGGAGGAAGGGAGCGCCAAGGCTCCCCATTATTCTGGCAGCAACTATATGCTTACCTCGATCGCTATAGTTTTCATACTGCATTATTAGTTTTATTGTTCCTGCGTTTGTTTCTCCCACTAAAGCTAGAAGCTCTGCGGCGCCTGGGTGGCTCAGTCGGTTAAGTGTCTGCCTTTGGCTCAGGTCGTGATCCCGGGGTCCTGGGATCGAGTCCCGTGTCATACTCCCTGCTCTGCTGTGAGTCTGCTTCTCCGTTTGCCCTTCCTCCCACTCGTTCTCTCAATCTCTCTCTCAAATAAATAAATAAAATCTTTAAAAAAAAAAAAAAAGACCTTCTAGCTTTTTTTTTTTTTTTAAAGATTTTATTTATTTGACAGAGAGACATAGCAAGAGAGGGAACACAAGCAGGGGGAGAGGGAGAAGCAGGCTTCCCACCGAGCAGGGAGCCCAGTGCCGGACTCGATCCCAGGACCCTGGGATCATGACCTGAGCCGAAGGCAGACACTTAACAACTGAGCCACCCAGGCGCCCCAAAGCTAGAAGCTCTTTGAAGGTACTTTTGTGTCCCAGGTACCTAGCGCACTGACACATAGTAGACTCAACACATTTTTTTAATATTATTCCTTACTTCTTGCTTATTGCAAGGATGTTGAATTTATATAAACAAATAAAAAAAAGATAGGGCATTCTGAGCTTGGGTGTGGGGGGGAACACAAACATAATAAACATAATGTATAATTATACATATGTATTTGCATTTGAGGTCTGTCTTTTCCACTCCAGTGAATTGCCAGCACCTAGCACAGTCCCTGGCATGTGGTGTGTGCTGAATTGATATTTTCTGAATGAATGAATGAGGAGAAGAAAAGCATTTTGCAGAATTTCTGTTTCTGTGGGCCTACCTAAATTGTTTTGGCTTCCCTGCTTTCTCAAACTCACCTACCACCCTCTCCCATCTTAAGCAGGGTGTTGCTATTTCTCTGTATCTTTGTGTTGGCTGAGAGTCTGGAAATCTTGAAAGAACACCCTATGAACAGCTTGTGTACATACATGATCAACCAGACTGACAGTTAGATCAGAAAGGTCTTTTTCATAATTCAATTAAACTCCCTTAAATGTAGACATTAGTCAGGGACAACATTATTGATGGAGTCTAATTGCATATATTTTCTTATACTTTCACTAAAGCCTATGTTTTAAGTCACTTGAAAGACTACTTTCGTTTCTAAAAGGGAACATGCCAAAGCAAGGTTTTAATTCATTACTTTTGGACATACTGTCATTCCCCAGCTAGCACCAATCCGTTACAGAATGTGATAGTCTAATTCCTTATAGGACTCCTAATCCACCTTTTTATAAGGGTTAGCTTCTGGAAAATTCTGAAAGCCTTTCTGCCCTTCATTCATTTAGTCAATCAGTCATTTGACAAACATTTGTTGAGTCCCTATTATGTGCTAGAAATAAAGAGATGAATAATACACACAAATGTTCTCTAGGAGCATCCAGTCTGATGGGGGAGGTAGATGAATAGTTAATTTCATGTAATGTGCACAATGAATAAGAGATTTGTACAAGACACCATGATAACCCAGAGGAGGACAGAGCTGATTCATGGAGGAGAAGTCAGGGAAGGTTTTGCAGAATGATGTGGGAGCTGAGTTTTAAAGGTGATAGGAATGTGTCAGACAAATAAGGTGGGCTAAGAGCATTCCAGGCAATATAACCACCAGAGCAGATCCATCCACCAGAGCAAGTGAAGAGTAGCTAAAGCACTGCGTGTCCGAGGTGGAGGAGGAGCAAGTCACCAGGAAGGAAAGGCCTTCTGAGGGTAATAGGCACATCCAGCCTTACACATCAGAACGAGGACCCTAGTGGCCATAAGGGAAATGGCTACAGGACGGTAGGTAGCCCTGTCTAATAGTTCCTTCTACTCCTCTGTGCTACACACTGACCATCCAAGGCTGGGCCTTCATTCATAAGTGAAGCTGAACCATTCTGGAATCGAATGGATTATCAAGCGACTCTTTGAGCTGACTTTGGAACTTTGGTAGAGAATAGGAAAACTCCATGGTTTATTTATCTAATCTGACCAGTCCAGTCCTACTGTCCCTCCACAATGAAATGCTCTCTGCTTCTCTGTAAGTTAATTCCTACACTTGCTTCAAAACCCAGCAAAGGCCAAAGCACTGTTTTCTCCAGAAGCCTCAAACTTGACTGAAGCCCCTTTTTTTAGGCTGCCTAGTGTCTCTGCTTCTTCACTTTATCGTATCACTTCTCACAAGACATTGTAGTTCCTATTTATCTGTTCTCCCCACCCCTGGCCTTCCCCTAGTCTCACTAAACCATGAGTTTCTGATGGGCGCAGACTGTGTTTTACTCATTTTCAATTCTCAGGACTGAGCTCAGTACATGGCAAATATATCCTATTTGTTGAATGAATGAGTGAACAGGATGGTGGTGGGTAGGTTAATTCCAATAGTCACGGGTTTTTTCATAGACGTATTTAGTGTGATATGCAAGGATTCAATCTGTTTGCTAGATCTGGAAATTCTGACACAGATGATTAATAATTAATCTCAGAGCACTGACCCCTAGAAAAATGCTGATGCTTTTAAATTGTTTCCTTTATAAGCTGTTAGAAGTGGAAACCAGGAGTTGCCGATTTGAGCTCTTGCCCTAACACTGCTACCTGTGTGAACTTGGACGAGTCATTCTACCTCTCTGAGATGAGGAGCTTGGTTTAGGCAGTTTCTATCAGTTCTGTCTGGGAGAGTACAATTCACCAGGGTCAGCTTCGTATCTTCCCCAAGAGCAGGCTTTGAGAGTGAGGAGGGTTGGGGGGAATGTGGATTTCAGCCTTGGGCATGATGTGCAGCAGCTGAAGTACACAGAAAAGGAATACTGCTTGGAGTGGATTTGTTCCCTACCGCTGCTATAACAGATAACCAAAACTAACTAGGGTGGGTTAAATAACATAAACATATTACCTTACAGTTCTGTAGGTTAGAAGTCCAACCTGCATCTTCCCGGGCTAAAAATCAAGGTGTTTGCAGAGCTGTGTTCCCTAGAAGAGAGGCTCTGGATGAGAATCCATGTCCTTGTGTTTCCTGCGTCTAGAGGCTACCTACAGCCCGTGGTTCCTGGTGCCACTCTCCATCTTCCAAGTCAGCAACACTGCTTGACTCTGACAGCTCTCCCATCCTCGGATCTCCTTCTCTGAGTCTTCTCTTTGGCTCCGCCCCCGCCCCACCTTCTACTTTTAAGGACCGTCACAATTACATTGGATCCACCTGGTTAATCCAGTATCATCTCCCTATATTCAAGTCAGCTGATTTGCAACCTGAATTCCCCTCTGCCATGGAAGGCAACATATTACAGGTTGCAGGGATTGTGACATTGACATCATTGGGGGACCATTATCCTACCACCACATGGGAGAAGGGAGCAGAATGAGCCAGTGTTAGGTATTTTGAGGAGGAAAGCATTATAGCGTGGTGGAAAGAGCTCTTTCCCCCTGTGGCTTTGAAATTAGAGACTTGGAAGCAAACAACAACTCCTCCACATGATTGCCCATGAATTTGAACAAATCATGTGATGTCTCTGAGCCTCAGTATCTTCATCTGTAGTAGGGATAACAATAACTACCTCCCAGAAAAATCGAGAAGATAAAACGTCCCTTTAAGTCAATAAAACAGTGTTTGGCCAAGACTAGGTACTCAGTGAATGAAGGAGAGCATAAAGTTGGTTTCAGCTGCACCATTGAGCTAGCAGAGGAGCAAAAGGAAATAGGGCCTGAAAGGTAAGCATGATCCATACTGTGAAGAGCCTTGAATGCCAAATTTAATTTATAGACCACAAAGTGCTATCAAAGGCACAGACTGAAACAGTAGTGAATGGCTTGAGCGTTCACCAAGCAAGCAAGAATGTCTGATGAATTAGGATGAGCAGCTTTGGCATGACAATTCCCTAAGGACAGGTATGCTAGGCCTCCTCACATCTAGATTTCACATTTTAAGCCAATAAGTAGAAATAAATCCCCCAACTCTGCTGCTGCTAGTGGCGAACAGCATGTTGCCTCCTAAGCGTTCAGTGCATGTTCACACATAATTTTAATTCTGCTTTAACTTCAGATTCATAGATTTACAATTTATCCAACATCTGGAACACCAAGGGCATTGGAAAAGCCATTCTGGGAGCCTGCCACTTACACAGTGGTGCCTCAATACACATTTGTTGATCAAAAATCCCAAACCTGAGGAAAAAGAAGACTTGGAAGCTAAACGAGATCTTTTGAAGTGGAACGTAATTTGAAGAGTTTAACTCTGACCCTATTGAAAATCGTATTTTGCAACTGAACAATAGGTGAAAATCATCAGTTAAGGTTAGCAAAAACACCCAGGAGAGAAAAAAAGAAAATCTAAAATCTTTGTTCATGTGAAGGGAGCATTTTGGACTTATTTTCATTTTTGTCACAACCACACACACACACACACACACACATGCACACAACCTGGAGTAATATATGATTGCAATCATCAGGCAATAACTTTGAACATTCAGAAAAAGTCTCCCTCGTTCCTATGACTATTACATCACAAATATTCCTAACTAATATTTGCTAATCAATAATAAGTTGTTTTGTAAAATTTTCCTCAATCCACAAAGTACCTTTTATATGGCATTTCTAGTTAGCTGGCTAGTTCTACATAAATTGATACATTTTTGACACTTAAAAAATAATGCTTTTTAAATAACTATTTCCTCCTCATTGTAGGATAACACACGAACGTTGTGCTTATTGCATTGATGATCTCTGCCAGTGATGTGAATCATTTTACACTCATGGGTAGTGAGTTCCACATGTGTCGACTTTGACTTCCTGATTTAGAACGCTTGTCAGAGCCTTCATCACAGACCACAGTGTCATTGTGTCTCCAGAAGGTTCCTTTTAATTTGTGGGGCGCCTGCTGGCTCAGCCAGTAGAGCACATGACTCTTGATCTCAAGTTGTAAGTTCAAGCCCCACGTTGGGTGTAGAGCTTACTTAAAAAACAAACAAACAAAGAACCTCAAATGTATGTTTGTTCCTGAGCAAAGAGCAGAGGAGACAAGCTGATATTTGTATGACTGCTTTCTGAGCTGGCCTTCCATGGACATTATCTCACTTGGTCCTCACATCAACCCCGCAAGGGAGCAATTATGAGTCCCATTTTATAGATGAGGGTGTGAACCTTAAAGTGTTTGGTATCTTGCCAATGGTCTTTCCACCAGTAAGTGACAGAATCAGATTTGGACCCGGTGTTCTCCGCCATCAATGACTCTAGTTTCACTTCCATCTGCCAGGACAAATGGAAAAGGACCATGAAGATAAAACAAGTCATTGGTGAACCAGAACTGATGCTAAAACCTACAGGATGGGGTCTGAGAGTCATCCTTACTCTTTGACTTATGTTAAAGAAAACATCACTGGGCGCCTGGGTGGCTCAGTTGGTTGAGTGACTGCCTTCGGCTCAGGTCATGATCCTGGAGTCCCGGGATCGAGTCCCGCATCGGGCTCCCTGCTCGGCGGGGAGTCTGCTTCTCCCTCTGACCCTCCTCCCTCTCATGCTCTCTGTCTCTCATTCTCTCTCTCTCAAAATAAATAAATAAATCTTTAAAAAAAAAAAAAGAAAAAGAAAACATCACTGAACTCGGAATTACTAGTTTATCTCTAAGAAGAAACCAAGAAAGAGTTCAGTCAATAGATAAATCCCTGAATTGCGGTTGAAAGCAGATAAGAATAACAACCATAATCATGATAATGTTTATTGAGTATTTACCATATGCCAGGCCTTCTTCTAAGCACCTTAGAGATAGTAATTATTTTATCCTGCAACATCCCTGTAAGGTTGGTACCATTGTCATCCCATTTTATTGATGAGAAAGTAGAGGCACAATGAGGTCACAAGGTAAGCAGCAGAGCTAAGAATCAACGCAGGCAGTCTGGCTTCAGCTCCCATGCTCCTATCCACTCACCCACACTGCCTCTGTAAAGGGGATTCCAGGTCATACAATATCAATGAACACAGAACCATGCTGATACAAGAGGGTCTTCCCTCCACAGAAATAATGCCTTCATGTTTCCAGAACTTTGCAATTTATAAAAAAGGACTTGTTCATTATTGTTCATATCATTCATTCATGATTCATCATCTCAGTTGATTCTCATAACATAGTCTGAATGTGCATTTTTATCCATACTGCACAGAGTCTTGCATTCATTTTAACAAATTTGTATTGAGCACTTGTCTTGAGCTACCTTTCAAGGTAGAAAAGTAATCAGAAAGGATCTCATCCTTGCCTTCGTGGAACTTACAATATAGTGGACAGGACATTCTTCAGTAAATAATCACATGAGTATGTAATTACAAATTGTACTAAGAGCTATCAGGAATTATGAGAGCACATAACAGAGGATGACCTAGTTACACATTCGAAATCTCACTGATTGATCTGGCCTGGAAGGCATCGCTAAAGAAGTTAGTTTAAGCTAAATTCTAAGAATAATTGAGGATTAATTAAATTTCACCATATCAGTAAGGAGTTCTCTTCCCCACCCTCTTTAAATTTGCAAGCACTTTCCATACACCTTTCTCCTTCCTATTCTTCCATATCAATTATCTTCTTTTTTTTAAAAGATTTTATTTATTTATTTGACAGAGAGAGACACAGCGAGAGAGGGAACAAAAGCAGGGGGAGTGGGAGAGGGAGAAGCAGGCCTCCCGCTGAGCAGGGAGCCCGACGCGGGGCTCGATCCCAGGACCCCGGGATCACGACCTGAGCTGAAGACAGACGCTTAACCGACTGAGCCACCCAGGCGCCCCTCAATTATCATCTTCTAACATACAATTTACTCATTTATTATGTCTATTTTGGTCTGAGTAACCCCCTCTAAACTAGAATGTAAGGTCTATGAGGGTTCTTTAATTAGTTTCATTAACTCAATTGTTTGGCACTTATAGACACTCAGTAAATACTTGTTGAATGAATGAATGAATGAACAAATGAAGGAACTAGGGGAAGGGGCCCAGGGGTATAGGGACCAGTGATAAGGGGCAGGGGCGAATTTCTCAGTAGAGAGATCCCTCTTTTGAAGGTCCTGGAGTAGAAGAATAGATCACGTTTTGAAGAAACTCAAGAAGGCTGTCTGGAACATAGAGAAAAGCACGAGGAGGGAAGTGGCAGAAGAGGAGGTGGAAAGGGAAGATTGGGCCATGTCATAGGAAATTGGAAAGTCAGAGTATACAATCTCCAAAAAGAAACCATACGTGCAGTTCACGTTAGAGCTAGCCGACCGTGCTGTCTCTTACACTTTTCTAAGAATACAGAGCTACTCTCTCCTCGTAGGAAAAAGAGCCAAGCTTCGGCAGAGGACAGGGAGCCGCAGAATACTCAGATGAGGGGAATATTTCATATATTATTAAAATACGGTCACTTCACATGCTCGAGGCAGAAAATCTTGATGACTATGGTTGATTTATGAGCAGCTGGATATTAATGCACGGGGATGTCGAAGTGTGTGAATTGTGTAGAGTTTCCTAATTCTGGTTTGTTAAGATGTAATATTAAAAAAGTGGCAAACTAGATCATTACTGTCTCAGCTAGAGATAATTGATCTTGTGGCAGATAGCCAGCATTGTTGGAGGAAAGAGAATGTTACAGGTGGCCAGCAACACCAGACATTGCAGGACCCACTGGCAGATTCCTACCTGCCTGCCCCAAAGCATCTTGGTCCTCTTACGGGAAAGAGCCAAGTGTTCCGTCGGACAGGATGGTGGATGGTACGCTCTTTTATGTCCACCCGGCTCCAAAGAGAGAGGTTTGTGTCTTTTAATTAAAACAGACCTTTGTCATACTAGTGTTTTGACTTGAAGCTTATTTAATACAGACTCCCAGACTATGCCTACCATGTGGTAAGACTCGTGAAACCCTGTGGCACAGAATTACAGGAGGTGCTTTGGGTTTACTTCTGTCAAACAAATTAAATGCCTGCACTTCATACACTTTGCAAGGCCAAATTAAGCGCTCGTCAAAGGGAAGATGGCTTTTCATGTGCCGTGCCTACAGCCTCTTCGACACCAGCTAGCTTTCTCAACAAATCCCAAACTGTCTTCACTGAATACATGAGGATGGCATTTTATCTCCTAGGCGGTCGTTTCTAAGATTTAAGTCTTCCCTAAAAGGATGCTTCTAATTCCAACTACTCTGAAATTCTAGTTAGTACATAGAGGATCTTAGCCACCACAGATATTCTTGCAAATAAATGTTGCCATAGCCATCAGCTATCCATTTTGCCCAGAAGGTAATTTATAGTAAATTAAATGGGACCGCCATTCCAGACTCTTCCCAAAATGCATTGTTAAAAGCCTTTGGAAAATGGCTATTTGTAAATTGAGCTATGAGAACTTAACTATGCAATTCCATTTTCTGACATGATCACAGTGAATGCTCCAGTTGCTATAAACTAGAGACATCTAGCTCCCTGTTTAGATTAAAATCTAGACAAAACCTAACCTAAGAATGCCTGGTTGTGGTCTCACCAGCCAGGTATTGACCTGGGAAATGCTTTAAGGAAGTAGGACCGGGCGCCTGGGTGGCTCAGTTGGTTAAGCGACTGCCTTCGGCTCAGGTCATGATCCTGGAGTCCCTGGATCGAGTCCCGCATCGGGCTCCCTGCTCGGCAGGGAGCCTGCTTCTCCCTCTGACCCTCCCCCCTCTCATGTGCTCTCTGTCTCTCTCATTCTCTCTGTCTCAGATAAATAAATAAAATCTTTAAAAAAAAAAAAAAAGGAAGTAGGACCTAGTTCTAAGTTATTGCCTTATCTTCCCCAGTCCTTATATTCATTCTAGAATCTCACATGCCAAAGGCTCAAAGAGACCTTGAAAGAACATCTGGCCAAGTAATTCTCAAATACAAGTCAGCTGAATAGCTGCATTAGAATTACCCAAGGTGCGGGCGCCTGGGTGGCTCAGTTGGTTAAGCGACTGCCTTCGGCTCAGGTCATGATCCTGGAGTCCCGGGATCGAGTCCCACATCGGGCTCCCTGCTCGGCGGGGAGTCTGCTTCTCCCTCTGACCCTCCCCCCTCTCATGTGCTCTCTCTCATTCTCTCTCTCTGAAATAAATAAATAAAATCTTTAAAAAAAAAAAAAAGAATTACCCGAGGTGCTTATTAAAAATACAATTTTCCTGGGTGCCTGGGTGGCTCAGTCGGTTAAGCATCTGCCTTCAGCTCAGGTCATGATCCCGGGGTCCTAGGATCATGTCCCATGTCCAGGCTCCCTGCTTAGCGGTGAATCTGCTTCCCCCTCTCCAGCTGCCGCTCCCCCCTATTTGTGCTCACTCTCTCTCTCTCTCTCTCAAATAAATAAATAAAATCTTAAAAAAAATACAATTTTCCAGACCCTACCCCAGACCTACTAAAATAAGAGCCCTGGTTGTAGAACCTAGAGATCCATGTTAGTAATAAGTTCCTCAAGTGATTTTGATCCTTAACCATCACACTTGAGAACCACTGAATTCTGTTCCATCCCTCACCCCCCAATCAGGATGATACATAAGTCCTCTTGGCAGAAGAGCCCCTATATAGAGATACAATAAACAGTGCCCCCCTTTTTAATTATTATTATTTAGGAACAGAGAAAGGCCTCAAGTTATCAACATTCATTTCACATCTTCATCCTATGATCTGAGTTAGGTCGGGCAGTACATCACAAGGAAGAATAATTCAACATTCGAGTCAGTACACAAAGGGTTCAGATCTAGTGAGTGGGTTACAGTGGCTGGAGGTTCTAGGCAAGGTAATAGTCAGTATCAAGTACCCGATACATCCAGCTGGAGTAGGACTCCAGCAAGTAGCTGCTCTAATAGGAAACACAAGTCTGAGACCATCAGGGGAAGGGGCCAACCAAACTTGGGTGAGAGCCCAAGATGAGTAATTATAATAACAGCTAGCATTTACAGGGTTTAATATGTGCCAAACACTGTTCCAAGCACTTTCCATGTATTAAATCATTTAATCCTGACAGTGGCCCCTTCACATAGGCACTATTATTAACATCATTTTACAAATGAGGAAACTGAAGCACAGAGGGGTTAAGTAACTTGCCCAAGGTCACACAGGTAGTGAGCAGCTGAGTGGGATTCCGAACCAGGCAGAGTGACTGGAATCCACATCTTTAATCATTAAATCACACTGCTTCCTCAGAAGGCTGATGAGGATAATGCGCCAGTCAACAGGGGAATGGAGCACTCCATGAGAAAAACCAGCCTTAAGTTGAAAGCGCAGGTCAGCCTACCAGTCATTTTAAAAAAAGGCTACATCTTGGTGAACGAGCAGGACACTTGAGGCGCAATGAATCTAGACCCTACAGCAGCAAGACTAATTCCAATCCGACCTCACCCCCAGGGATAGAGTATAGGGTCCCCCTTTGTCCCTGCTCTAGAAGGGACTGGCTCAGGAAAGAAGGGGGTTGGGCGTTGTCTTAGCTTGGGCTATCGTAACAAAATGCCGTAGACCAGGTGGCTTAAACAACAGAACCTGATTTTCTCACAGTTCCAGAGGTAAGAAGTCTGAGATCAGGGTGCCAGTGTGGCTGGGCTCTGGTAAGAGCTCCCTTTCTGCCTTGCAGATGGCCACTTTCTGCGTGCCCCCATGGCTTTTCCTCCATGCCTGTGTGTGAAGAGAGAGATTGCTCTCTCCTCCTCTTCTTCTAAGACCACCAGTCCTCTCAAGCGAGGACCGCCCCCTTATGACCTCATTTAACCTTAACAACCTCCTAAAAGCCCTATCTCCAAATGCAGTCGTCACCTTGGGGGCTAGAGGGGCCAAAGCTTCAACATATGGACACAATTCAGTCCACAGCAGGCATTTAGATGTAATGTGAACAACAATGATCCAACATCAGCAATGACAATAGAAATTCCTACCGTTGAGTGAATGTCTCTTGTGTGCCAGACACTGAGCTAAGCACTTCATGTATCACATCTCATTTACCCAATGCTCTACAAGCTCAGTAGTAATTATGAGAGACAGCAGGGAGAGGAGCCGAGGGAAGGGGAGAGAAGCCGACTCCCCGTTGAGCAGGGAGCCCGACGCGGGGCTCAATCCCACAGCCACGAGATCACGACCTGAGCCAAAATCAAAAGTCAGTTGCTTAACCGACTGAGCCACCCAGATGCCCCAATAAACCCATTTTTTTAGATGAAAAAATCTAAATTTTTAGTCTTTGAAAGTCTGAATAAAGCAATAAATCCTCTCCCTAGAAAAATATATACAAATACAAAATTTTATATATAATTTTAGGGGGCCTCCCAGCCATCTAGAGCATAAAGTAAAGTGGAAGCATAGAATAAACATGGATTTTTCTCCCTATTATCAGGATCTCAAGTAGCCATCTTATAGAGTGAAGGCAACTTTTGCATGAATTTCTAAGCGAAAGCACATACCCCGAACAACCTCAATGTTATAAAACAGGTTGTACTGGGCTAAACCCCTGGGGGAATAAGCTCACGGTCCCAGCTGGGGATAATGAGGGTGCACCAGTGCCCCCTCTTCTCTGCAAATAGATTTGATAAGGGAAGAGGAAAATGGCTTTTAAAGAGGTGCCAAAAGAGCAGGCTGAGGACACAGGAGAGCGGGAGTCTAGAACTCACATGCAGCCTGGGTCAGCAGAGAAGGAAAGGGTTGATGTGGATCTGGCTTCACAGGAAGGGAGGGGGCAGCTGTCATCGGACAGGACCATCCCTCAGCAGCTCACCATCTCCGTGAGGTGGGGACACATCTTCATTTTTTAAAAGCAAAAAAGTCCAAATCTTTATGTAAAATCTCCCCTTTTCGAATGTCTGCCTTGGAAGACACACAGCCTAAGAAGAATCTCATCCTCTACATGCCTCAGTTTCTCCATCAGCAACATAATAATTATGGGACGATGAGTCACATAGGGTTTCTCAGGAGATCAAAAGAAAGAGGTATATAAAGATGCTTTGTAAACTATAAAATGCCTTCGAGGTGTTAACAGAGAAACACATAAAGAACAAGTTCTCTCCCTGGGTCGTGATGCTGTATTGAAGAGCCGTGTGTCACACACCTACAGAATCTGTGCAACAGCAGGAGGGACCTTTTTAAAATGTAAATCAGATTATTTCCTCCCTGGCTTAAACTCTCAAGTGGCTTCCCATCCTCCTTCAAATAAAATGAAAGCTATGCGAGATCTGGGAACCGTCCACCTGGCAGAGCTGACTTTCCCCTCGCTAGGACACTCCAGCCACCACACACTTGTTTCTTTCTTTCTTTCTTTTTTATGTTATGTTAGTTAGATGTAGTGTTCCATGATTCATTGTTTTCATATAACACCCAGTGCTCTCACCCTTCTTAATACCCATCACCAGGCTAACCCATCCCCTGACCCCACCTCCCCTCTGAAACCCTCAGTTTGTTTTCCGGAGTCCACAGTCTTTCCTGGTTCGTCTCCCCCTCTGATTTCTCCCCCCCATTTTTCCCTTCCTTCTCCTAATGTCCTCCATGCTATTCCTTATGTTCCACATATGAGTGAAACCATATGATAATTGACTTTCTCTACTTGACTTATTTCACTTAGCATAATCTCCTCCAGTCCCATCCATGTTGATGTAAAAGTTGGGTATTCATCTTTTCTGATGGCTGAGTAATATTCCATTGTATATATGGACCACATCTTTATCCATTCATCTGTTGAAAGGCATCTTGGCTTCTTCCACAGTATGGCTATTGTGGACATTGCTGCTATGAATATTGGGGTGGGGTGCATGTGCCCCTCCCTTCTTTTCACTACATCTTTATCTTTGCGGTAAATACCCAGTAGTGCAATTGCTGGGCCATAGGGTAGCTCTATTTTTAACTTTTTGAGGCACCTCCACAATGTTTTCCAAAGTGGCTGTACCAACTTGCATTCCCACCAACAGTGTAAGAGGGTTCCCCTTTCTCCACAACCTCTCCAACATTTGTTGTTTCTTGCCTTGTCAATTTTTGCCATTCTAGCTGGTGTAAGGTGGTATTTCAACGTGGTTTTGATTTTAATTGCCCTAATGGCTAATGATGATGAACATTTTTTCATGTGTCTGTTAGCCATTTGAATGTTTTCTTTGGAGAAGTGTCTGTTCATGTCTTCTGCCCATTTTTTGACTTGATTATTTGGGGGGTTTTTTTGGCTGCCGCTGTCCTTCTCCAGGTGGTCTCATAGTGCAGCTCTCAGCTTAACATCACCTTCTGGAAGAGGCATCCCAATCCAGAGGAGCCACTGATCACTCCCGGCAACAGCACCTTATTTAGTTCTTGCTGTAGCCCTTCTGACTGTCTGACATGGTTCTTGAGTTTTACTGGCTTGCTTATCTAACAAATGTGTCCTCCTACTAGCAATAAGCTCAATTAGAAGGGACCTAGATAGTCTTATTCACTAGTGTATCCATCAGCCTCTGAAACAGGTCTGGTACATAGTTGGAACGATAGACATCCATCAAAGGAATCAAGTTTTAAAACTGGGATTAGAGTAGAGAGTTTAGTAGAAGAAAGCACTCTGGACTGGGCCAATGTGGATTCCTGGGCCCCACAGCACATTTACTGAATCAGAATCTCTACAAATGTGGGTCAGGTATCTAAAGTTGTAATAAACACCTCAGGTGGGTACTTCTGATCCAGGTGACTTTAGAATACACTTTTTAAAAATACTTATTAAATTAAAAAATCACTGAACATATGTGCTAGGGTTATAGAAAGTGAGGAAAATAAACAAATTAATCACCCTGGTGCAGTAACTGCTATTTGAGAAGTGATATGGAAGAAAAAGAGGAAGACACGCAGCTTTGTTGGATAAGAGGTCAGGAAAACCTTCCTGAAGGAGGTGCACCTGGCTTAAATTTGAAGGTCAAGTGTGAATTGGCCACACAAAGAGTTGAAGGTGGAGAAGTTGTCATGAGCTAAGGTCACAAAGCCTGTAGGCCATGTTAGAAGATGTGATTTTATATTAATCATGTTAAATGTATTCATTATAGGCTCTATCTTTGAAATCTTCCTCGCCCACCTCAACTTTCACCAATCACTCTTGCCTTGAAAATCCTATAGCACTGTTCTCCATCCCAGGGGCACGTTGCCCCTGACCACATACTCAGATTTTTGCCTCACTGACATGCATGTATATCTTTTCGGCCCTCAGTTCACAAAAGGGCATTGAAGACTGAAGCTATGGCTCTCCTTCCCACCATATGTCCTCATACCATCCTGCACAGTTCTAAGCACTGAGATGGCAGTGCACAAATTCTTGATGAATTGAATAGGGGCAATGGCCATAAACAACAAACAATAGCAGTGGGAGATCAGTCTGGAGGCTGATAACTAGGAAAAATGGCACACATGGTGAGGAGGCTGGAAGGCTGGGAGGGAAGCTCCATGAGAGCAGGGACCATATTTGTGAGGCTTCTTCTTGTTGCCAAGTGACCAGCTGAGTGCCCCCATCTTATCTGTTGATAAAAATCAATGAATAAAATATGCTCCAATTTTCTCAAAAGAACTGTAAGTCATACTTATTATTTGTATGTGTAGTCCTACTTCCAAGGACAGAATATGCCTTTGGAGCCCTCCGTTTAGGCTCCTGAGTTGTGAGCTGGTGTTGGTTTTATGCACAATGTATTTATACATGTCAATATACACTTTGGAGGATATGCCAAGCTGCGTTCATACACAAACTGGCTTGATTATTCTTTATCTAATAAATCAGGATACATAGACAACAAATGGAGAATAGATTGGAACTTCCATGATAAGTAAGTCAGGTTGGTTGAGAATGGCTGTCTGGGCTCTGTGGGAAAATGAGACACAATCTATTGGTGATGTCTATTGGTCACAGGTGAAGGATGTGGTAATTGGAAGACACAAGAGCCATACATCCACCATCCCCGATAGACATTGTCTTTAATGGGGGTTTCTTAAAGATTATTGGCACAACCTAATGCTCAACATCACCCTTATAAACTGTGTGCTTGTGACTCCATCCTTTAACTTTCTTACTATAAAATAAAACACATATATCTAAAACATATTACTAAACAAAAATATGTAAGATGTGCATATATAGTTCGACAATTTGTCCAAAGTGAACATGTGTGATACTACCACCCAGGTCAAGAAATAGAACATGATCAGTTTCTTACAAACTCCTCTCTTCGGCCCCCTCCTGCCCATCACTATCCTGATTTTTAAGTATAACACTTCCTTACCCTCTTTCACAGTTTCCCCACCTAAGTATGTATCCCTAAGCACCAGAGTTTGGTTTTGCTTTGTTTCTTTCTCTTTTTGGTATTTATACAAATTGAATCCCATACTATACATTCTTTTGTGTTGGCTTCTTTTGACCAATATTATGTTCGTGAGCTTGGTCGACTTTGCTGCAGGTAGTTGTAGCTCATTCATTTTTCACAGTTGTATTAAAAAGTGTGACTATATGACAATTCTATTTACCCAATCCACAGGTGATGGGCATTCAGATTGTTATCAATTTTTAAGTAGTTTAAATAATGATGCTATGAACTTTCTTATACACATTTCTTGGAGCACACTTTTCTGTTGGATCTATGCCTAGAGAGTAATTGTTCGTAAGGTCATAAGGTATTCTTTTTTTTTTTTTTAAAGATTTATTTATTTATTTGAGAGAGTGAGAATGAGAGAGAGCACATGAGAGGGGGGAGGGTCAGAGGGAGAAGCAGGCTCCTCGCTGAGCAGGGAGCCCGATGCGGGACTCGATCCCGGGACTCCAGGATCATGACCTGAGCCGAAGGCAGTTGCTTAACCAACTGAGAAACCCAGGCGCCCCAGGTCATAAGGTATCCTTATGTTCCACCTTAGTAGATAATGCCAAACTGTTTTCCATAGTAGTTGCATCCATTTCCCTTCCACCAGCAATGAATGAGAATGTCAGTTGCTTATATTCTCACCCACAGTTTGTTCTGTAGTCTGTTAATTCTAGACCCTCTAAAATGTGTGTGATATTTTATTGTGGTTTTCATTTTTATTTCCTAATGACTAATGGGCATCTTTTATAGAATTTTTGAATATCCTCTTCTGTGAAGTGCCAGTTCAGGTCCATGTGCCAGATTTGTCGTTTTCTTTTTTAAATTATAGGAATTGGGTTTTTATTGGGTTTTTTTAGATTTTATTTATTTATTTTAGAGAGAGAGTGTGAGCAGGGGGAGGGGCAGAGGGAGGGAGAGAGACAGAGAATCCCAAGCAGACTCCCCACTGAGCATGGAGCCCCACACAGGGCTCGATCTCAGGACCCTGAGATCATGACCTGAACTAAAATCAAGAGTCTGATGCTTAACTGACTGGGCCGCCCAGGCATCCCTATAAGAGTTATTTTTATCTGTTCTAGACACAAGCCTTTATGAGTTATTAACATCTTCTGTTACAAACATCTTCTCCTAGTGGGGTCTTCCTTTCCACTCTCCTAGTGGTGTACTCAGAGGAAAAAAAAATCCTTAACTTTATGTCATCTTTTATATCAATATTTCTCTCTAAAGTTTGTGCTTTATTTTGTCCGCTCTAAGAAACATGTCCCCATCCTAAGGTTGTAAAGATATACTCTCTTACTTTCTAGAGGTTTTGTTGTTTTATCTCTCACTTTTAGAGCCACAGCTACCTGGAATTTATTCGTTTGTTTGTTTGTTTGTTTCTTTGCTTGGGGTTTTCTGTGAAGCAGTAAGTCATCTCATCCTTTCCTAAAGGATAGCCAACTGACCCTGTATTGCAAAAGACTCCCCTGAAGCAGTATCTTTCTCTTGAATCAGATGGCCACATATGTATGGGTTCCTGGGATGCCTATTTTATCTTTTTATTCGGGGGCAATGCTGTAGTGATTTCTGCAGTCTTCCCATCCAGTGGAGCAAATCCTCCCACTATTCCTCTTCATCAGGGGTCTTAGCTGTTCTTGGCCATTTTCATTAACATGTGCATTTAGAATAATCTTTTCAAGTTCCATTTTAAAAATTCTGTCACCTATACAATCTACAGATCATTTTGGAGAGAAATAATATAGTTATAAAACAATATTGTCCAATTACATACATAGTATCTCCCTCTTTTTATTGAGGCATTTTTTACATAATATTATTGTTTTATTGAGGTTTATTTCTAAGTACTTGGGACTTTTAACACTATTAAAAAGAACACATTTTTAAATTTCATTTTATAATTGAAGCTGGTATATAGAAATGCCATGTTTTTGTATATTGATCTTGTATCCAGTGATCTGCTAAGCTCACTTGTTAATTCTAATAATGCATACATATTTTGGATTTTACATAACCTAATGTCATCATATACAAGTAATAGTTGATTTCTTCCTTTCTGATCCTCATACATTTTATTTCTTTTGTTGCCCTGTTACACTAGCTAGGATCAGTACAATATTGAATGGAATAGAATAGTAGTGATAGTAGTCATCCTGTGCTGTGCCCAATCTCAAAGCTTTTAATATTTTATCATTAAGTATAGTGTTTGCTGTTGGGTTTTGGTAGCTACTCTTTCCCTGATTAAGGAAGTTTCTTTGTATTCCTAGTTTGCTAGGTTTTTTCTTAAATCATAAATGGATGTTGAATTTTATCAGACACTTTTTCTCCATGTATTTAGACGATCACATAAAATTTCTCTTTTATTCAGCAAATGCGGTATATTTGTTGAGTTTCAAATAGCAAACCAACCTTGAATTCCTGGAATAAACCCAAATTGGTAATGATTTATTATCCTTTTATGTATTGCTGAAATTTCCTTGCTAATAGTTTGGTTAGAATTTTTATATCTATGTTCATAAGAGAGATTGGTATATAATTTTATTCTCAAACTGTCCTCATCAAGTTTTTGTATTAAGGTAATGCTGACTTTATAAATCAAATAGAGTAATACTCCCCTTTTGCTATTTTCTGGAAGAGTTTTTGGAAGATCAGCAATATTTCTTCTTCAAAGGATAGGTAGAATTTGCTAGGAAAGCCATCTCATTCTAGATTTTCTTTGTAAAAAAGAGTTGTTTTTTTTTTTTAAGTTTTAAGTATGGATTCAATTTCTCTAATAATTATTATCAAACTATTCACACTTTCTCTTTCTACTTTTATCCATTTTGGTAAGTTGTGTTTTTTAGGGAATTTGTCTATTTCATCCAAACTCTCAAATGTATTTGCATAAAGTTAGTCATATCCCTTTCATTCAGGTTTTCAATGTGTGTAGTGTCTGTAGCCAGGTCTCTTTTTCATTTGTGACACTGATTATTTGTGTTTTCCATTTCCTTTTTTCCTTGATCAGCTTCATGAAGGATTTATCAACTTTATTAGACTTTCCAAATTAACTTTTGGATTTGTTGATCCTTTCTACTCTATGTGTGTTTCCTATTTCATCTGTTTCTGCTCTTGTCTTTATTTCCTACCTTCTATTTTATTTAATTTTCTGCTTTATCTCTAAATTATTGCAATAGATAATCAGCTCATTGATTTTCAGTCTTTCTTCTTCTTTTCTAATATATGATTTTGAAGCTAGAGATTTCCCACTCAGCATGGTGTTAGCTGTATCCCACAAGTCTTGATACATATTTTTCATTAATATTTAGTTTAAATTATTTTCTAATTTCCATCGTCATTTCTTCTTCGAACTAGGGGACTATAAAACTATATTTATTAATTTCCACATATTTGTAGTTATCTTTTTGTTACTGATTTGCAGCTTAATTGCATGGGGAAAATTTTTTTAAGTTTTTGGTATTTTCTTTATGGTCTAGAATTTTGCATGTGCTTGGGAAAGATTTATATTTTGCCATTATTTGTTGTTTTATTATATATGTATACATTTATGTGTACATATACATTATATATGTATACATACATATATATGTATACATATATATGTGTGTATGTGTATATATATATATCCATTAAATAAAATGGGAGCATAATGTTGCTCCAATCCTCTATATATTCTTACTGATTTTTGACCTGCAGGTTCTATAAGATTTTGAAAGTGATTATTAAAATTTCCCATTATGGGGGCGCCTGGGTGGCTCAGTCGTTAAGCGTCTGCCGTCGGCTCAGGTCATGATCCCAGGGTCCTGGGATCGAGCCCCGCAAGGGGCTCCCTGCTCTGCGGGAAGCCTGCTTCTCCCTCTCCCGCTCCCCCTGCTTGTGTTCCCTCTCTCGCTGTCTCTCTCTCTGTCATATAAATAAAATCTTTAAAAAAAAAATTTCCCATTATGATTATGAGTTAGTCTATTTCATATTTTAGTTTTGTAAATTCTTGCTTTATATATTTTTGTGCCTATTATTAGGAACGTAGGCATTTCCTGTGAATTAAATCTTTTATCAAGGCAAAGTGTCTCCATGTCTAATAATTTTTATAAGCATTATAAAATATATAGCTATAACATTTTATGTCTGGCTAGGACTTATGTATATTTTTTTCTCCTTTCCTTCAACTTTTCTGTATTTTTATTATTTAAAAATATTTTAATATTTTATATAAAATTTAATATTTTTATATAAAAATATTTTATATATTAAGATATATCTCTTACAAATATGTTAAACATAATAATTTTAAGGTTTGTGTCTTGTAATTCCTATATCTAGAATCTCTGTGGGTCTGTTTCTGTTGCCTATTGGTTTTGTTAGTTTCCATTCCTGTCATCTTATCTCCTCACATGCCTACTTATTCTCTTTTATTACATAATAGTCATTGTAATTGAGCATTTGTTTATAGAATTAATCTGTGGCCTAGGATGACATTATCTTCCCCACAGAGGATTTACATTTATCTCTGCCTTCAAGCCATAATCACTTCAATCCAATTTAAAGATGATTCAAAACTAGTCCTAGTCCCTGCTGGGCCTCTCTATTTCTGGTTCACTTATGCTCCTGATCACCACCCCTTAGCTACCCTCTCTAGAATGGCGAAGTCCCCTAGTGGGAAAGTAGGCCCAAATGCTAAGCTTACTTTTTGGGCATTCTTCACTACTTTGTCAGTTCTCTAATGCCTTAAAGCGATATTTTTATATTTTCATCAGTTTTTCTCATTGTCCTCAACAAGATGATCAGTTCAAATTACCTTGTCTACCATTACTAGATAGACATACAAGGTCTGTTCCAGTTGTTTTGATAAAGCTGGGAGGATATAAGTAATCATAATTTGGGGTGCCTGGGTGGCTCAGTCGGTTAAGCGTCTGCCTTCGGCTCAGGTCATGATCTCAGGGTCCTGGGATCGAGCCCCACATCGGGCTCCCTGCTCTGCGGGAAGCCTGCTTCTCCCTCTCCCACTCCCCCTGCTTGTGTTCCCTCCCTTGCTGTGTCTCTCTCTGTCAAATAAATAAATAAAATCTTTAAAAAAAAAAAGTAATCATAATTTATATTACATAAATATATACATAGCTACATAATAAATTACATATTTTCTTGTTATGCTTTCTTATTACAAAAGTTATACATTCTCACTGGCAAAAATTTAGAAAATAGAAACATAAAAAGGAAGAAAATAAAAATCATTTATAAGTTCACCATTCTGAAATATAGTTCCTTCTTATTTTCTTCCTATGCATATATACATTTTTAACGAAAATAAGATCACACTATGCTTATTTTATAATAGAATTTATTCACTTACCATATCACAACATCTTGATAGTTTTATGATATTCTAGTGTGTAGGTGTATCATAATTCATTTGAATAATTCTCTAAAAGTGTATATCAAAATTTTTCTAATTATTCATCATTATAAAACCACTGTCACAAACAAACCGTATTTTGTCAGATATTTGAACAGTTCATGATTATTTCCATAGGATAAATTCCTACAAGTGGAGTTACTGTTCAAAAGATAGAAAGCATTATATATATTGCCAACTTGTCCTCCAGAAGAGCATTATCAATGTCCACCTCTACCAACAGTGTTTGAGAGCGATATTGTTCAACCCCTAAAATCAGATTAGAACTTTTGAGAAATTATTTCCTTGCCAACATAGGTGAGATTTGCCATTTTAAAGCAATTTTAAAAGGATTCTAAATGTTCTCTGTCCTGCCTTTTGCCATCACTGTGACTTCGATTTCTTCTTTGGTATGTAAAATAAGCCACCAGCTTGGGGATTGGAGGATTTAGGGGCTTAGCATTGGAGACCAGTCATTTTTAGGGGGGTGGGAGGACTGTTGGTTTACTGAGGATCACCAGGGATGACGAATGACTTCCAGCCCGCTCGTGGCCAAAGTAGGGCTCCTCCTTCTGGTGGGTACGCACATACTCTATCAAAAGGCAGACAGACTAAATCAGTAAAATCTTATTTTTGGTAACTCAGAAATTAATATAATACCAAAGCAACATCTAAAATAGACAAACTTTGGTTTGAACTCCCCTGTACTAGCAGAGCAAAGTCCAAACTGCTTAACAAAGCCTTTTGAGATCTGACCTGTGCCCACCTCTCCTGCTTAGACTTTCTCCTCCACCTCACATGTTGACAGCAGTAATGACCTCCTTTCAGTTCCCAGATAGACCCATGCTTTCGCTCTTCTTCCCACCTTTACCACGGATATAGTGTCCTTTGCATGGAATGCAAATCAACCTAAAAATCTTGCTCCAGTTAAGGTAATATTGGGATGTAGTTGCATAACATTCTAAAATTATAAAATTGGGAGGGATGTATGTAATCACAATCAAAGTCCTTTATTTATATAGCAAAGGAACTGAATGTCAGGGAGCTGAAGTGACTTGTTCAAGGTCATACTGCAACTTCATGGCCAAACTAGAACGAGAATACCAGTCTTCTGATTTCTAGACCAATATGTTTCCCACTAAATTAAGGATCTTAGGAGCAGTAGCCCAGAGGAGATAGTGCTTAACTCACAGAAAGGAATCTCTACTGGCGGGATGCTCAAATGCTGTGGCCCCCACACTAGGGAAATGGCTGGCATCTATTATCCTATGCTACATATGTCTACCCAAACTGAGGAAAGGGAAACACTGTAATACTAACATGGAGAAAGAAGACTATGTTTCATTGTATATTTTGTAAAGAGGATTTTGTTCATTATTGTACATCCTTATTAAGGTGTGGAAACCTAATCTTAGTCTTTTTGAAGATGGAGAAGTAGAAACACTAAGCTACACAGGCTTTTTATTTATTTATTTATTTTACACAGGGTTTTTTTTTTTTTAAGATTTTATTTATTTATTTGACAGAAAGAGACAGCGAGAGAGGGAACACAAGCAGGGGGAGTGGGAGGGAGAGAAGACGGCTCCCCGGTGAGCAGGGAGTCCAATGTGGGGCCCGATCCCAGGACCCTGGGTTCATGACCTGAGCCGAAGGCAGATGCTTAATGACTGAGCCACCGAGGCGCCCCTACACATGCTTTTTAAACTAGGTGTTGATGTGATCAAAACTCTGTTTCAAAACTGAGTTACTTTTCTTGGCTTATGCACTGTTGAAGAACTTCCCTATGGAAAAGAGCAGATAATCTGTTTCTGAAATGTATCATGACATAAGCTGATAAGTTCAAATCAACAAAGATATCTACCTGCCAACTGTCTTCCATAACTCCAATTATGTTATTTTAGTATTTTATATTATTAGAAAATAATAATATAAATTTAGTATATTATTAGAAAATAAACTAGCAAGAAATACTGTATTACTGGAGCACCTGGGTGGCTCAGTCTGTTAAGCATCTGCCTTGGGCTCAGGTCATGATCCCAGGGTCCTGGGATGGAGCCTGCCCTGCATGGGGGTCCCTGCCAAGCAGGGAGCCTGCTTCTCCCTCTCCCTCTGCTGCTCACCCTGCTTGTGCGATCTCTCTTTCTCTCTCTCTCTGTCTGTCAAATAAATTAATAAAATCTTAAAAAAAAAAAAAAAAAGAAATATTGTACTACTAGGGTCCTGGCTTGGCCCAGGGGACAGGATAGTGGTTAATACCATGGGCTCTGCAGCCAGACTACCTTGAGTTTGGATCAGTGGCTCCCAGCTAACTTTGAGCAAATTGCCTAGCATCTCTGTGCCTGGGTTTTTTCATCTGGACAATGGAGACATCAATACATGTTTCAGTTGGCTGTGTTAAGGATTAAATGAGATAATACTTTGTAAAGTGCTTAGAACAATGCAAGGCAAGTGGCATGCTTGGAGTTAGTTATTATAGTAGGGGCTCTAAAAATAAATGTAAGTTAAAAGTAATCAACGGACCCATCTGGGAGTGGAAGTTAACTACTCATGCCCCAAAATGCAAAGCCTCTGCCATTGAAATAATTTTGAAAAATATAATATATCCCTTCTTGACTCCCTATGATATTATGCCACATGAGGCCCACGAAAGAAAACTTGATGAAATACAGACATTAAATGTTATCACGTAACTATCCATAAACTCAGGATTTCCACAAAGCAGTTCTTTCGCATCGTAATTAAGGGTTTGAAAGTCAAATGATTTAAGTGCTAGTTTTAATTACCGCTTGGTGAACTTTAGTATGTTAGAATTGTCACAACTTTCCTTAAGGATTACTCTGAAGCCAGGCAATACAGTGGGAAATTATTAACTTCTACTTTGGTACAGCAATTATCTGCATTACAAGGTTTATGCAATTAGCTGTTTAAGATGTCATTATATTTTGCCATCTGGTACACAGGAGTTTATGCATATGAACAGGCACGTGTTGAAGTGATTTTCACTATATGACTTGTTCTCAACCCAAGTCATCTCTCTAATGAGGGGAAGTTACCGTGCACCGCACATTAGTGGCAGGTGCACACCATCAAGCTTCATTTTCATTGAAGACCTTCATTTTTCCATTTTAAAGTATTCTGCACAAGTGCTGGAAAATTAATTAGTCGTTTGCAATTGAACAACGCCTGCAGACATGTTCCTTCGCAGTTAGAGGGGGGCACGGCTTCAGTTGGGGGCCACTCCTCCTCCTCCTCCTCACACGGATGGTTGCAAGGAACCCTCATTCAGTGAAAAGAGCCAGGGCGTGAACCGCTGCAGTGGCCCGCCTCCGGAGAAGAGGGAAAGGGGGCCTCGCGGCAGGGCCTTCTGAGCCATGCGGGGTCAGCAACCCCCCCACACACACACACACACATACATACATACACACACACGCTTTCCACCACAGGGGGAGCGCGACGGGAAAAGGGGCGCCGCGGCGTGTCCCCGAGATCGCAGCTCTACCCCCGGGGAAACGGCGTCCCGGCACGGCCTGCTGCCGCCGCTCTCCCGGAGCGCGCGTCCCCGACCGAAGCGCATTAAAATGGCGCCCTCTGGTGTCCGCTAGCAGCCTCTGGGTAAAAAGAGCCGCGTTTAGGGGCGGATAAACTTTTCATCCCATTCACACACTGAAAGCCCAACTCGAAAAAGTGTCTTGCAATTCCGCGGACGTTCTGCGCGCGGACCCCGCAGCTGTACGACGCTGGGGGGCTGGGGGGCGGGGGGGCGGGGGGGGCGGTGGATCGTAATCAGTCCCCTCCCCGGGTACCGGGGCAGCGTCCCGGGGCCCGCGGAGAACCCGAGGCGAGCGCGCCGCCCAGGCCGGGGTGCCGGGCTCGCCCCCGCGGCGCCCGCCGCCGGACCAGCGTGGAGGGCGAGAGGGACCCGGGTCTCCCGAGGCAGGAAAGAGAGAAAGCCCACAGCGGGATGGCATTGGATGCGGGCGGCCGGACTCTGGCCCGCACCTGCCCCTCGGCGGGCGGCGGCGGAGCTCCAGCAAGTCGGGGGCCTGCAGGAGGGAGAGAGGCGTGGAGGCGGTTCTCAGCCCCTCGCTGCCCCGTGCCTGCCGTCGAGGCTTTGCTGGCTGGTTCCGTCTGAATCGCCCAGGGGCCGAGCCCTCCCGGGAAGGCTCGCGGACCCCGCGCGGGCACCTAAGCCGAGACGGCCCGCGCGGCAATAGAAATGCGGGCACTGACGACCGAGCTAGGCCGGCTGCTTCCTTCGGGGAAGTCGGGAGTCGCCACTGGCGAGTCATGGGGCTCTCGGGTTCCCTGAGAAACGTTCTTCCCCACCCTGCCCCCCCCACCACCATTGCTACCATCTCCTGCCCCCCTCCTCAACACACACCCACCGTGCGCACGTGTTTCCTCTCTCCCAGTCCGTGTACCGGTAAGCGAGCCTAGGTTCAGCTCCAGCGGTTGTGGAGGGAAAGAACCTTCTGACCACGGGGAAGTGTGGGTTTGTTAGAGCTGAGGCAAGAAGGTAGCCTCCTTAAGCCTTTTGTTTGGGGACTCTGACTCAGACGTACCTTTTTCCTTTCATTTTTGGGCCCTGAGGGTGACAGGCAGGGGACAACGGACAGACGGAGGAGGGAGAATCTGGCTGAACCTGCTCTTTTTGTCGTATTTCTGCACCAGCCTTTGTTGTGGGGGACGGAGGGAGAAAGAAGTGAGGGCAGGTTGGATGCCTTAAAAGCAACCAACAGATATTTCCAGATAGACAACAATGTGTAAAGCGCTGAACCAGGCACCAGCAGTTACTGAGAATGAAAATTGGAATTTAAAAGGTGATTAGAGAGAGCAGAATTCAAAAAAGGGGTAAATTGGTTTGATTAAATATTCAAATGGTGCAGCCAGGCTGGGTGTAAAAAGGGGGAGTAAAACTAGACTTGCTTATTGGAGTCTCAGAATTTCTGTATCTGGGTGTCCCTGCAAGTGAATTGTAGATTAGAGGTTTTTTTGTGTAGACTCAGGACAGGAAACAGATACTTAATAAAGTCTGAAATGAAGGGGCCAAGAAACAGAGCCAATCATTCCTGTTGGAAGAGAAAGTTGGACAAGTAAATTGAGGCCAGATTGAGAAGGCTGAGGGGCTGGAAATTGAGTGAATAAAGTAGGAAAACATGTGCTTTCGAGCCAGACTGGACTAGGTCTAAATCTCATCTGTCCTTCTTACCATTTGTAATTATGAGTCTCTGTTCCCTTCTGTGAAATGGGATAATCCTGCTGCAATGGTCCGTGAGGACTGGGTCAAATAAGACAATGTCCTTGGCCTAAATACATTCAGTACTAATATAACCCCTTCTTCTCTTTCAAATATTTCAGAATTGCTCCCATGATCTCTAGGCTTCTTCAGGGCATCTTCAGAGGTTCTTCAAATAAACATGTGGCTGTGCCCCTCTTGTTTAAATTCAAAGCTGTTGCTTCCAGACACTCAGGAGTCCATGATATACTACTGTCTTTTGTAGCATCTAAATTCTTTGAAAATACTGTTTTTTACTCCAGGCTTCTAGTAATTGACTTTCTGAGCAACTAGCCCATCAGATTGGGCCATCGAATGCCAATAATATGTAACATCAGCTTATTAGACTCTCACCAATGGCTTTGGCAGAAAACTCAATCCTCCACGATCAAGAGCAGCAGTTGAGCTTCTCAAACAAACCCCCACACCTGTCTGTTGTAAAAAGCCATTCAATTTTATTAAGCATATGCTTCCCCAGAGCTGAGCCTACACGGAACAACCTCCGACCTGCAAATGACTTGGGGAGATAGCCATATTCAGAAGTCCTAAGACTGGGACTGGGGAAGGCCAACACTAATGAGTTTCAAAGCGGCTGATAGATTGAATCTGCCCTTTCATTACTAAATAGAGCCCTGGATTGCTCACTGTTGGGAGAAGGATACCAAAAAGAAGTAGCTAAGATCTCCAGATATACACCCATCTACACACTTGGGCCGACCAATATATGTTTCTGGGACATAGCAGTGCAGCTCGACCTCAGAGAATAAAATGGGTGTCTCAAGTACAATGCGTTCTCTTATAAATGTATGTAGGTGTGATTGTGCAAAATGAGGCCGTAAGCCATATTTCTCACCTTTCCTAAAGTCTTTTTCAATTCATTCATTTATATAACTATACCTACAGATGATGAAATTAGTAACATTAAAATTCTAGGATGGGGGTGCCTGGGTGGCTCATTTGGTTAAGCGTGGACTCTTGATTTCGGCTTAGGTCATGATCTCAGGGTCATGAGATTGAGCCCCACATCAGGCTCCATGCCCAGCAGGGAGTCTGCTTGTGATTCTCTCCCTCTTCCTCTGACCCTGCCCACCCCGCCGCCCGTGCCCACTCTCTCTCTCTCAAATAAGTAAACAAATCTTTTAAAAAATTCTAAGATGAAGATAGTAATTTCAGAAGGAAATATTTTAGCTCAACATTTGAGCTAGTGTATATGTTCTTCGAACTTTAAGCCCGTCACTTCATTATAACAGCACAAAGGCATGGCTCTAGGGAGTGGAAGAGAGAAGTTTCTACCCTAAAGCTTAAAATATAAACTCTGTTATATCTGTTAGCACATAGAACACTATGGAGCACATAAAATACATTCCACAAATACGTATTGGTTTCAACAGGTTTTTCTTCTTATCTAATTACCAAATGGTCCCCAAAAGCTGACAATCTAAAGCCATCTGAACTTAAATTTCATAACTTTATGCTGTTAGTTACACAGTGGGGTTTTCCTGCTTAAGAATCTCCTGTGGCATCTGTTTCAAAATGAAAATCTATTATATTATTAGGCACAATGTATAGAAGCTGAAGGTGACATGGCAGTTAAAGTCTGAGGCCACGATAATGCATTGGCAAGCAGCGGCATCATGGCTGGGCCCAGTAGGAAAAAGAAGAAAGTGGGATGCACACGTTTACATCCAATACCCCATCCCAAAGCATTTTATCATTTAACTCTCAGGCCTTTTGTATGTATAGTTATTTTCAGGTGTGAAAGGGAGTTGTTCTGGGGAGGAATGATG
Organism: Neomonachus schauinslandi; assembly: GCF_002201575.2. Lineage (NCBI taxonomy): Eukaryota > Metazoa > Chordata > Mammalia > Carnivora > Phocidae > Neomonachus > Neomonachus schauinslandi. The sequence goes on from NC_058406.1 coordinate 48,613,143, forward strand.
GTTTGATTTGGTACTTAGGTAAGAAGAAAGGGGACAAATGAGTAATTGCTACACAACGAAAAAACAAAAGCAATGAAAGGAGTATAATTGTCCTCCCTAAGCAGTCCAGCCCTTTCATCATAAAACGTTGCTATTACATGGACACAAACCAGCAAAAATATATAATGTACAAAAATACTTACTGTAAATAATTTTTATAACCAAATCAACAAAGCACTATCTCCTAAGGTCAAATGCCAGGATTTGGCAATAACCACATTATACCAAACTTCTCAGTGTAATGGTATGTGTTATGATGAGATTTGGTGGATTCAGTCATATTTATTTATTTAATGTTACTCGTATTTATAAAACTATAAATCATTCTTTGGCTTCCCCCATCACATCCCTGCCCCCTTCTCCCACCATCAGTGTTTCCTTAGGAAACATTGTCATACTCTACCATTACTAAGGTTATAAACACCATCATTTACTATACCTCCAATGCAACAAAAACACCAAGGTATCCACTTCTCCTGCCTGACCTTCCTGAATAACTTTTTAAAGTGCCCTAAAGCTAGTTGGGAACATCCTAAGTCGTGGTATAACAGCGGCATCTAGAAGTCTAGTCAGAAGATCTGGGCTCTCCATGACCTTGCTTCACCACTTCTCTGTGAAGTCCCTGAGCCAATGTTTCCTCTTCTGTGATGAGAGAACTTGAAATCTTACTTCACAGAGCTGTTGTGAGAATTATATGAGACCCCATATGTAAAATTATTTAATATAGTAACCGAGCACATAGGAGCTGCCAAATAAATTGATGTTAAAGGTAGATTCTGAAATGTCTGAAATAGGAATTTTTTTTAAGTAATCTCTATGCCCAAGTTGGGGTTTGAACTCATGACCCGGAGATCAAGAGTCACATGCTCTACTGACTGAACCATCCAGGTGCCCCAGCAATTGGAAATTTTTTTAAGTAGAAAAAAAAAATGAACCAACTATCCTCATGTCTTTATTTTCTCATCTTTAAAATGGGGATAATGGGTCACCTGGGTGGCTCAGTCAGTTAAGTGGTTAAGCATCTGCTTTGGCTCAGGTCATGATCCCAGGGTCCTGAGATCGAGTCCCGCGCATCAGGCTCACTGCTCAGCAGAGAGTCTGCTTCTCCCTCTGCCCCTCCCCTCTACCCTCCACCCTCGTGCTTGCGGGATCTCTCTCTCACACAAAAATAAATAAATAAAATCTTTAAAAATAAATAAAACAAAAGGGGGATAATGTATAATATATAAGGTCGTAAAAAATTTTAATTAAATGAGGTACTAGTAAATGGTAATAGTAAGTCATCCACAAATAGGTTATTATTTGTCTGTGAGAAGGGGATTAGCTAGAGATTAGTTATTAAAACCTCCACTAACCCATCCTTCTATCCTAATCAGACACTCAAACCTCTTTGGCTCTCTTTATCTTCTTCTAAGGCCATAATCTTTGAGGAACAGAAAGCAGCTAGCCAAAGTCTTGTATGTTAGATTTCTTAGGATAAAAAACCATTTTCATATGAGAAATAGAGGAAAGCTCCCTACAAGACACCTATAGTTTCTCACCTACATTATCTCATTTAATTCTCACAAGGACCCCATCAGAAACATACATCCCCCTCACCCCCCTTCTGAAAGTAGAGTGTTTCCATGGAAGCTTTTGTAAGCCAAAATGGTGTCAAGCAAAGAGGCAATTATCATCATAGTCTATGGAAAACTGTTAGTGCTCCCAACCCCCAAAATAAGCTCTCCTAGACTTTTCTGATACCTTACCACACATCTTGCTATGGGATACACCAAATAAATCAAAATAAAGCACAGATGCTCGCAGACAGTTCAAAGCTTTGACGGCTTGATGCTGAGATGCTGAATGTAATTCTAGGGGCAGGAGCTTGGCCAGCTCACTCTGGCTGCTTGGGGAGGGGGGGGCGGGTCTGCCTCTATAATGGCCAGCGGCAACACAAACACTGATTGCTATTTTTGCTTTTTCCGAAAAGCAAGAGTCCTCCTCCATTTCTTTCCATTTTCGAAAACAGGTACCAAGCTAGGTCTTTCATAAAAGTGAAGCGGCCGACTCAAACTTCCGAAAAGCGAGGGATGCTTGTACCACCGTTCCCCTTTTAAAGGATGAGGACACTGAGACTCAGACAGATTAAGTAGCTTGTCCAAGGCCACACAGCTACTCTTCTCAAAAAAACATGCTGCACTCCATGAGACTAACCTGGGGGAGATACTTCTTTGGTACTGGAATAACCCAATTCCTGTATTTACTCCCCCAATTCCCCACTCCCCAAAAGTTCATTCTCAGTGCCCTCCGGACGCTTGCTGTTGCCAACTGACCCCTAACTCTGGAGCGCAGAACTCTGACTCCGGAGCTGAAAGATGGCTCTGGATTAAACAGACCCTGCTTGGAGGGGCCCCAGTCCTTGGCAGGCGGCTCCCTTCTCCCTCCTGCTACCAGGAGCTCGCCTGTAGGTGGCGCCCTGATTCGCTCAGGGGAGCTTAGAGAACGAGGACACGGGTCACCAGCTGCCTCCCCTAAAGGCCAATTAAAATAGTCCCTTGGCTAGAGCTCTGCAAAGGAACCTTGGCAATGTGGCCGTGCCCCCCTGTCCGGTCCCTCCTCTTCTCCCCACCTCTCCGCCACCCCCCACTCGGGGCTGGCGCGCCAGACGAGCAGTTAGCCTGCGCTTCCTCCGAGGTAGGGCTCGGGCGCCGGATCTCCAAGCGCTCTAGGCCGAGCCAGCCGCCCCTGGTTGGTGCTTGGATCCTGGGGCCTTGGGCCTGCCCCCTCCGCTCCCTTCCCGCACCCCCTTAGGCGGGCAGCTGGAGCGGGGGGGGAGGGATGGGGGAGAGTGTGACCCCGTGAGTGCTGGGCGGGGCGGGGCAGCTTTAAAAACTTCTGAAAGGCCTCGTTCAAAGCCTCAAAGAACAGAACTTGGGCCGGAAGGCGGTTTCCACGGAGGGGCCTAAAAGGGGGCGGGGGTGCACCTGCAGGGCCAAGAGCGCCCCTGCCTTGGAAGGGGGGTCCGGTTACCCGCCAGCCCTGAACCCCCGCCCCGCGCTCGCCGCCTGGGCTCTCCTCCCCAAAGCTCTCGCCCCCTCGGGGCGGGGGGAGCCCGGGGGCCCCTCCCGGGACCCATCGCTTTCATCCTCCCTACGGGAAGGCAGGACGGCGGGATGGGGGGGGGGGCTTCTTTGGCCCGCATACTCCGCAGGGTCTTCCTTCCCTCCAGACCCTCCCTAGGAAACTAAGATTTCGCAGCAAAGTTGAATTCCCGGATTTTAATTCCAATCCAGCCGGGTGGGAGAAGGCTGAGCAAGTGGGCAACGCGAGGGAGGGAACGTTCCCATCTTACATCCCCCCCTCCCCGACACGCGCGCACACACACATAAAAATCACTGGGGAGGCTGAAAAGGAGGGGAGAGCAGGAGGAGTGGCCCGGGCGGGGGCGAGGGTGTCGGGGAGAGGGTGGCAAGTGTCGCGAGACAGCGGCGGGTCGGACAGTGGCCCCGGCGGAGTCGGGAGTCGCCGCTGTCGCTTTGCGCCCTAGTTGTGCCATCTGGGGGCAGATGAGGAGGGGCAGCCGGACCGCTGCTTGCCAGGGCCTCTGTACGGCAGAGAGCGGACGCCGTCCCTCGCGGGGCCGAGAGAGACGGACTAAGGGGATTTTCATTAGTACCGCATTATGGGGATCATCACCCTCCAAAGTCCTTCCTATAGAGGCTCTTGAATGAATTAGGTAAATGATTTGCTCCATTTGTAGTTTCTGAAGAAGACATTTTCTCAGAACGTTTGAAACTGAACGCTTTAGGTCCTAGGTCCCTCGAGGAGGGTTTCCACTACCTGCAGACTCATTTGGAGAGAACTGCCGAGTAGGTTAGTGAGGACACGAGGGGAGAGGTAGAGGTGGAATCGCATGAAGCTGCACGATTTAGTTAAGTTAGAAGAATAGCTACTGAAAATAGAGTAGCTAAAAAATAATCTACATCAAGTTTATTATTTTGCTTGGAGTCCACTTCCTTGATCTGAGAAAATAAAATACAGGAGAATCGGGGGGGGGGGGGTGTTTTCCAATTAGCGTCTATTACACTTTCTCAAGGAACTTGTAAGAATTAGTTTGGTGAATTTTAAGAACAATAGCGGCTGTCATTACAGGCAGCAAAGATGTAGCGAACAGAGCCGTAGATTCCCCAAGAGTTTGGTTGCAACATTAACTCTCAAATTTAGTGTTTATTTAAAAAAAAAAAAAAAGGATGAGGTTTTTATTAACTCACTTCAGGAGGTAGGGAACACTGAGAAGGAAAGAGACCAAAGGAAAAATAGAGCAATGGAAACAAAAAGAGAGAGGCGAGATTAACTGTAACAGTCTGGTGTTCAATGAGTCCCCAGTCGGAGTCCTAATGCACCGCACATTTCTAGTAGCATTAACTTTATCCGGAATATTGGTGGGCCTGGTCCCTAAGCGCTTCTTAAGAAAGGACAGACGTAAACAAAATGTTTTCCCTTTTGTGAAGGTCTAGCACTTGGCTTCATTAAGTAGCCATAACAGGAAAGGGGGTCCTCCTGCTCTCCGTGAGCTGCTTTAAAATCTGCAGGTGTGCACAACATCCCAACGCCCAGCATCCCGGGCGCTGGAGGGGGGACCTGCTGGTCGAGGGAAACAGAAGACCCGTCTGCAGTGTGTCCTGAGTACCCTGCCCTGGCATTTTAGCAGGCAAGGACTGGCATGTCGAAACTATCCTGATGTTAGCAAAGCTAAGAGATCCGGTTTCCTACAAACTTGGCCACTTTGCCCCCAGCATTCTCCATAGACAGGATGAAAGCAACATTTTTATCCCTTAAGGCTAAAATGTAGCCTTTAAAACACTCCCAATACAGGGTTGAAAGCATGTCAAGGGCTCAAAGGCAAGCTTGTGTTGCACGGAGTGCAAGTGCAACTTTATCATGGTAAACAGCAAGAAACTTTGTAAAAGTTAGAATGGCCATTCAAAGAGATAGTTTTGAGAAGCTGCTACAAAATAGCCTGCTGACTGCCAGAGGACCAGAGATACTTGAGGGATTCATGTGTGTTCCCAAAGGCTCGTAGTTGAGTCTTGATGCACTGTTTTTAGCTGTTTTTGAAGTTTATGGAAAGCAGTCCTTATCCTTACCCTCATGAATCTGGAAGGTTCTACTTTCCCAGCAAAAGACTCAGTGACTTTCCCCCCAGAGTTATGGGGTCCAAGACCTTTATAAGCTCTAAGAAATCACAAAACTAACAAACTGCAGTTTTTCTCTTGAGTTCATTATACAAAACACACACACACACACAAACCTTCAGCTCAAAATAATTAAGGTGGGGATTTCTCTTAGAAACTCCAACAAAAGTTTCTGGAGAGGAGAGCTGTGTCAGACCCATTCCTTAGCAGTGGGGTGAGTGAGGGTTCAGACAACAAAGCAGCACAAACACACCACTTCACCTGTATGGGCGCCCACATTCCCACCCGGCATCCACAGGCTGCCAGCTAAAGAATGAGAACTGAGGCACTTCAAGTGTGTAAGGAGCGAGGCTTTTCCCACGAGCACAAAACAGGGTCCAGACACACACCCACAAAACACAAAAGGGGAGACCTAACTTTGGCTGTTGAAGGGAAAGGCTACCGGAAAAGAAAGTCTGGGGACTTCCAGAAAGCAGTGCCAAGAGCCTTGGAGGTCTACAACCTGTCTGCGCCAGAGGCAGTCAACTACATTCCACCAGCCCCACAGCCCCGCAGTGATCGGGGCTGTGGTTCAAAAGTTGGAAACTGCGGTTTCTAATTGGGGCTGGGTCCTGCCTTTCCCCGCTTCCTCTTCAGGGGCTCCTCTCTGTAAGCGGATTTGCTTTTCCATGCATCGCTGGCAAGTCGCTTTTAGGAAACTTTGCCTCTGCAAAACCTTTTAAACGTGGTAATATATTGCAGTCTTATTAAGTCCCCTTCAGAAGTGTGTGAAAGGGGCTCTGTTTTCCTGGAAGATTCAGGAACTCGACTATCTGACTAAGGGCTCAGACTGGCCCAAGGAAGGTTTGGATTGACTCCACTCTACCCTCGAGTGAAAGCAGCGGTTTTTGTTTTTGGTTTTGTTGTTTGGTCTGGCTTAGTTTTTTAACGCCTAGGAGATTTTAAAATCACACAATACTCCCCCTGAAAGGAAAAACAAAACAAAACATTGAACGTGTTCCCTTCATTACAAGACACCCTAGACGTCCGTCTGGGAGAAGGAGCTGCTGAGTTAGTGGAACCACGAATTAATGTGGCGAACTAGGCCGTCAGGGCCAAGTTCCCAGAGCAAGAAGACACTAGACACTGAGGGGAGGGGACAAAAGTTTCTCACAGGTCGCCACTAGGGAACGGGACCAGTGCAGAGAGCCCCTTCTAAAGTTCAGTTGTGCTGGGCATCTGATCTCTCCTCCAGGACAACTCGCCCGGGAGCCCCGCGGGTTTCAGCTTCCACCACGAAAGTAAGGGTCCCTTCTGCCGCGTCGCCCCCTCCTTGCCCTAGGGATGCGCCAGACGGGCTGCCAAGAAGGGGGCACGCCGCGGGGTCAGCTCCCGAGCCAGAGGGCGGCGCCCGGCCCCTGCGCACCGCGGCGGTCTCCCCCAGCGGCCTCACGGTCATGACCTTGCGGGGCAGTTCCTCGCCTCCCGCTTGGTCCCTCCACCTGCCCTCGCCCCAATCCCTCTCCAGGCCTGGAGTGGGGGATCCCCGTCGTCCTGGTTGGCGGTGATGGAGGGTACAATTTGATTTATTTACTCTCAGTTTCCCCAGTACCTCTAAAACTGGCAAAGTCCGCGGTCCACTAGGGACTGACTGTGATCAGTGAAGTCCCCCGGACGCCGGACGTCTCGGAAAGCTCTGCGAGGCCAGGCGCCCACGGCTTCTGGATGCTAAGTGGCTGCAGGTGGGGAGGAAAGAAACTCGCCAGATTTCTCACCTTTGGCTCCCGAAATTTTTGAAAGTATAGGTACCTTGGGTTTCCGCTCCAGCACCTTACAGAGACTCTGTAGAAGAAGGGATGTGCGCTTGTGATAACGATAGAGGGGGTGGGAGTCTTCACTTGCCAAAATCTCATTCTGCCCCCACAAAGAGAAGGAAGAAGGCAAGCAGGTGGAATAGAAGGCAGCGCACCCTCTTTTATTGATGTATTTATTTAGGATATTGTGTTAATCAAATTGACCAAGTGTATCTCGAGCACTCATGCTAGCGCTTGGAACGAATCAACTTTTCTCTCGCCGTTCTCAGTAAGACGCTTTCTGTCTCAAGTTGAACTTAACCCCGGCGCCTGCAGCCTTCTAAACTTGGTATCAGACGCCACTCCCGGCGTTCCAGGCCGGCCAGCCTTGTCTCTCCACCTGACCCCTGGTAGAACGGTTAGTGCACCTGGCCTTCAGGTGCCACTGGAGGAAAGAAGTGGGACATTACTTTCCAACAAGCAGGGAACTAAGCCTGCCAGCACCTATCTTGTTCTGGAAAGACACCTAATCTCCACTTCCTCTATAAAGCTTAACTGCAGCTCGCCTCCAATCCCAAATTGCAAACACTGAGTGGAATTGCTCCCTTAAGCATTCCGTGCCTATGACCCTTCCTAAAGCCTCATTCAAGTCTGCACTCTGGGGATCATTAAGAGAGGAGAGAAATTCAGGATGTCGCTTTTCCCCTTTACACTAATAATGACAGAAAGGGAGCACGCCAGAGATTTGGGGTTGTTTTGACTTCATAATTCAATGACAGAGGCTAGACCTAAGGTAACAAGTTGTGTACGAAAGAATATCAACAGAAACAGTCAGGAACTGAAGCATTGGAAACTTCTCTCCAAAGGGGGAAAGAAAAGGAAAAAAAAAACAAAAACAAAAACAAAACTTGGCTTCCTCCCACCTTCATAGTCAAAACACACATCAGTAAGTACGCACTCAATATATAGAGCCAATATTACGTATTTGCATTGTTCTGGTCAAGTGGAAAATTCTCCAGTTTCACAACTACTGTATGTATGGGAATGGAGTTCTGGTAGGGAATGTTCTGGCCTATTCTTAATAATAATAAAGACTGCTGAGCTCCTTGCTTTAAGCTGACATAAAAGCCAGATAAAATAAAGTGCTTAGAGGCCTTAGTTGAAATCCAGGAGCAGCTCAAGGATTCCTCTATTACATCTGACCTTGCTTTCCCTGTGTTTACACTGGAGTAATAATAACCTCTAACATTTGTTGAGCTGTTACATGTGCCATGCTCTGTTCCAAGCACTTTAATATGATCACTCATTTAATTCTGACAACAGCCCTATGAATTAGTTGCCAGTATAATCCCTATTTTTATAAATGTGAGAAATTGAGGCACAACTAAAGCAAATAATTTGTCTATGATTACTCAGCTAGTGCATGTCAAAACAAGCTAGTGGCTTGGCTTTAGCACCCACACTCTTGACCACTCACTACAGAGCTAAAGGGGGGTGTCAAACAGTGGCCCCTGCCTGTCCCTACTTGGAATTGTTTTCTGAAAAAGTAGATAGGGAGTAATTAATCCTATTAATCCAGTCAATCTAGACAGCCAATCTGACACAGAAGAACTCTTACCCCCTAAAAAGTTATGTTCTCTGAATTATCCATGTGATTTAATACATTTCCTATACAGACTACAAATAAACAAGAATATTGAAAATTGTTCCAATCTCAAAATCCTTTTGGCTGACCCTTTCCTCTCCCCTCTCCCCCCCAAAATATATAATTACAAGATTACATTGTCATTCTCAAAGAGCATTCAATATATGCTATATATACTTCAGAGCTGGGACAATAGCAGCTCTTAATATAGACACAATCTTTATTGTTAAGGACTCAAGCATACTAGACTCATCACTTTCATCACCACCAATTTTAACAGATGCCACCTGAAGAATGTGACCTCTTTTTCTCTCTACATTAATAGGCCCCCCACCCCATCATCATTCCTTCCTAGATAGAATCATGGAGTGTCCGTGGGGGGGGTGGGGGGGTACACAAAACACAAAACTTAGCATATGATTTACCGCCTGCGATTTTACAGGAGAGAAAAGAAGGCCATAGGAAAAGAGACTTGCCCAACTTCACACACCATTGTGTCTGGGACCCAGGACTCCTAGCTCCCAGCTTGGTCCTCTTCTCCCAAACCAAACTGACCCCTAGAGCTCATAAAGGTATTTAGATCAAGAGCACGCTTTAAAAAAAAAAAAAGTTTTAACAACCCTTTTTTGACCCAAGATATATAAAGAAGGGGCTGTCTTACGCCTTTCTTCCTTTCAGATGTGTTCCTGGAATGTCTTCACCAGATGTTTACCCAAGAAATTACAGTCGCTGAGTCTTCAACATGTGCGTGCATTTTAAAAGCAGCATTTTAGATCTGAACCCAGTTAATGATTTTCTTTTCTTTCTTTTATAAAAAAAGGGAATTTTAGTTTTGCCTGCAAGTGCTCCGAGTCTTTACAGAGTCTGCGGTAACGTCACTCACTTTCACTCTGGGACGTGCTAGTCTCACAGTCTAGTTTTGTTCAGACTTTATTCTGCTCCAAGCTGCATCACAAGCCACTCGTCCATGCTGCAAAAGGTGGGGGTTGGGGGCTGGGGTGACGGGCCCTTTTGCTCTTTTCCCCCTCTCATATACGTGAAGCAATCTGGAATCATTCCACTTGGCTCTGCGCGCGCGCGCGCACACACACACACACGTGCGCACACACGTGTACCATGCATGTGTGGGGCCTATGGATCTGTGTATACGCGCGTTTGTGATTTAAAGTGACAGGACCAAGAGCTGGACTGGAGCAGTGAATTATTTTGCGTGATAAATCAACTTGATTGTCTCCACACTGTACTTCCATTATTCACCCGAGTGCTCGGTGGTTACGGCGGACGTGCACTGCGGCAAAAATGTCCTCGGAGCCGCTAATTTTGTGGCCACTGCGGCGGCTGCGGCGGCGGCGCGGGGGCGCGAGCACGGATTGATTTTTCAAGATCACGTCTCCCTCAGTGCAACTCGCCAAATCGAATAGAGTTGACTGCAGAAGCCTCACTGGATGCATGTGGATTGGGTTTTGTACCTGAGATTTTTTAAATACTTTTTTCTTTGGAGGGAGGAGCCGAGCTGTTGGTGCAGGAAGGGAGATATACCTATTCTGTTTTATTTTCCTTTTACGCTCTTAAAAAAAAAAAAAATGAAAATGGCTACCACGGCTTCCTCAGCACTGGGGAGGCCAGATCTTTGCAGTTAGGGAGATGATGCTTTAAATTGTCTTCCCCTCCCCACCCCCCATCCCTCCCTCCCTCCCTCGCCCCCATCCTCCTCCTGTCAGCTCTGCGACAGCAAGGGAGAAAAATGGTCATAGGCTCTTGTGCGGGTCATTTGTCCTCATTCTCGCTTTTTTCTTGGACAACTAGTTACCATTTTTTTTTTCTTTTTACAACCTGATCCTTTTTATCTGGATTCAAATTTTTTTTAAAAAATGTATCCAGAATATATTTGATTTTTCTTCTGCTTAGACACCAAGCGATGCGGCGGCTGAACAGCAGCGTGGGGAGCGAATGGGGACAATCTCGTTACCAGATCTGTTACGATCACCTGGGGCAGACACAACCCAGTGGTTACAGACACCTTTTTTTTTTTTTAGGGCTACAGCTAATTACCAAATTGATTACCAGATGTGTACTGATGCCTGCGAGTTTTACAAAAGCAGACCCAGAATTTCACTTTTTCCTATTTACTATTGTATTTCTCTTCTCTATAGCCTCTATAGCCGAGCATATGGATCATACCAGACTGACAATTTATATTTAAAATAGGGGATTCCGAAGAATTAGGAGACGCTAAAGACTCTCAGTTTGTTTGCAGGATAAAACCTGGGTGTTTGTCGAGGGGGTGGGAAACCTTTTCCATGTGTAAAGGTGTCACTGACATATTTGTCCTTGATTCTTACTTCTGAAGCTGCCTACAAAGCTGTAGTGGTATTTGCCCAATTGGGAAGATAATTGCAATGTCCATGCGGGAGTAATGACACAGTGTTGCATAATAATAATTTAAGCAACTGTGTCTTTGTTTATGGTGATGTAACTTTCCCAAAGTTTGTTGGTAACTTTAAAGGGTTTAAGTACAGAGCTGATTGCAAATGAGTAGCTGCCCTTAAGAAAGTTAGCGTAATACAGCCCCCACCCGGGGTGGGGGTTCTGCACTTCCTATCTTCATCTGCAATCCCAACCTGTAAGTACCGGGGTGTGGTGGAAAATGACCCCATTTTCCTTGGAGACATTGAGAAGAAAGAGGCCAAGCCAATGACTTGACTTTCTTTACCTGATAGTGCCTGCCTGAATTGTCCATGATAGGAAAGAATACTCCTGTTCAAGGCAAATTAAAAAGCCAGACGCAGCAGTGCAGTGAAAATCCAGTTCGATTCAATGTGAACGTATAACAAAGTTGAAATTCAGCTTTTTAATGAGTGTGTCTCAAGTAGTAAAAATGAGTGCAAATGAATTCAACACCAACCACCCTATTTGCTCCAACGTTTAAAACCTACTAAGTTGGTCATGTGTTTGGGTTGCTGTTTCACAGCCCACGATGTGTAAACAGTATACAATTTCCACATTATAATGACTTGGGAAATAGAGGGGTATTTTAATTCAGTCATTAGAGTAGAGACAAATGAAAGTATGTTAACATCCAGCTCCACAGAAAAGCGGCCTACCAACTCAGAGGAAACCCACACTTCACTGGCAGCAACACCTCCACTATCTGTTTTTCTTCAAGACCCAGATTCCAGGGCCTCACAGCTGGGCATAAATCGGATTTATAACTATAAAAGTGATATACCAAAATGTATTAATTCACATGTGATCATATTAAAACTAACAGAAACTGTTGGTTATTAGGCAGGGCTCTAAACTTGGAAATGCTCCCCTAAGATTATCTGAATTAATAATTTTTGTAATATTTTCTATATAACTATGATTTGCCACTTAGAAAGACCCCATTCAGGCAAGAGAGTTCACTTTTTAAAACTTTTTTGGTATCAAAGTTTTTTTTTAAAGGGGAAAAATTACCAACTAAGTTTTCTTATTATAGGAAATGTTTAGTAAAACTGTTCATGTGTTGTTCCTTTAGAACTAAAGTGAACAGGCTTTTCATTTGATGATACTAATAAATATCTGAATACTATAAACATTAGTTATGGTGTTTTCTTAACTGATCATGCTTTTATTTTTAAAGTAACATAACATATGATAGTAGAACACTTCAGATTTTCTCATATTGGGGTTGTTCTATCAGTGAAGTGTTTTTTAATTTTCAATTGAGGATTGTGATGTTAAACTCTCATATCATAACCTGTGAAAATGGAGAGGTATTTTTTGCTTTTTGGCACTTCAAAGTTAATCCAGTTCTTTTATCTACAGCCCATGGAAGCCTATTATTATTGTACCTAGCAAGCTCTTTAAGACAAATAGTAATTTTTTTTTTTAATTAAAGCAAGGGACTTGAGCCAATTGAAACAACTGGAGTGATCAAGTAACAATGTCAAAACAATATAGACACTTGTAAAACTATGGATTTGAGTCATTATTTACATTCAAATTTACAAAAGAAAAAAAAGAAAAGGGATGAGTTTTTTATAAGCTCTTCAGTAGCTTTCCAATTAGGAACATTTCACTTGGGAAATATGGATGCCTGTATAATTGTTATCTACTGAGAAAAATTCTCACCTGGTCATACTACCCCCAAAATTTTTTTTATTTTTTATTTTTATTTTTTATTTTTTTAAAGATTTTATTTATTTGACAGAGAGAGACACAGCGAGAGAGGGAACACAGCAGGGGGAGTGGGAGAGGGAGAAGCAGGCTCCCCGCCCAGCAGGGAGCCTGATGCAGGGTTTGATCCCAGGACCCTGGGGTCATGACCTGAGCTAAAGGCAGACACTTTAACGACTGAGCCACCCAGGTGCCCCCAAAAATTTTTTTTAAAAAAAGCATTTTATATGGCATCTGATACTGATATTGCAATGAGTCTTTCTTTCAATTTTCTGTAACATAAAATTCAATTGTCTTCTCAAATTTTGACTTTGAGAAATGAAATCCAACACTAATGGCTATATTTTTTAAACACACTTTGAAGCAAGTATCATACATACTATATTTTCAAAATTAACTCAGATATTATACTGTCACATAAGGATATAGGGTTTCCTGCATCTGATGTTCAAATAGAGACCTTCAAAAGATAGTCAAAAGGCATGGGATTTGGAAGGAGAGCAGCGAAGTAGGATGTGCCTCGATATTTGGTATGACATAACATAATATGTCATATGTTTTTACTGACCTGGAGATGGCTATTCTGCTCTGGCCTCTGGCATATAAGGTAACCAAGCCTTGCCTAGAGTCACTTGCCTCTCTGAAGGCCAGATCACCACTTACATTTCCAGCAACCCCAGAAGCTGATATAGTGCCTGGCTATGGTGGCATTCAGTAAATGTTTTCCAGACTTGAATTTATTTGGTAATTCAATTTTTTCTTAATTTTTAATAGTAAGTGTAAATTTTGGAAGTGAATAGGACTAGTAGAAATACTTTGGCAGAGGACCAGTTGGAAAAATTTTGTTTCTATCTGCTATCTCACGACAAATTAAAATATGTTTGATTTATTGTCCACTTTATAGCTCTTGGGAGGACTAGCAAACTCATAGGAATAATGTTAAAACCACAAACACCTACCATTCTTCGGCTTCTTTCTTGAAAAAGCACTTATTTTTTCAATATACCAAAAACATACCAAGCACCTCACAAACTTTAATTTTTCAGCTCTCAGCCTGGCCCTGCTTGTAACAAACTGGCCATTTCAAGCATCCTCGACAAACTAAACCACTCTTTATAATTGGTTCTCCTTGCTCTCATTTTGGTTTTTTCTCCTTGGTAAACACAAAGTAAAAACTACGCCAAACTGCCAAAAATTGTTCAAGATAAATGCCATTCTTTCCAACATTATTTTACTGAACAGGACATTAGTAGTTGAATGAATCTTAATATCTTCAGTTAATCAAGGCATTATTCTTGCATATTAAAACTTGGGAGCATTTTCCAAATAACTCAGTTCTGTACTCATATGATCTTAGATAGAAACCACCCATTAAAAATAATGTCCTTCAGGGATCATTCATTGTTTCCATAGGTATACAATCTGCTGACACAGCACAACTCATAACTTTCACAGTAAAGAAAATAAGAGATATATAAAAAAGGAAAACAGCCTCACTGTGTAATTTTGATTTTATAATACTACATTATTTATATAAAGAATATTATATAAAGCCAGAACTAGACTATTTGCATCCCAATTAAGGAAAAACTTTACCTAATCAAATATGAATTTTAAGTTTTCTCATATAAGATAGTATATTAATATGTGATATTTAATTTTTTAACATTGTAAATAAAGGGATAATAATTTCCTATCAAAACTTTTTTAAACTGCCATAATTTCATGGTCTTAAAATATTAATTGGCAAACTAATGACCTGGAGGTATTTATATACCACCAACCATGGTGAGTAGTTTTCCCAGTTTAGAGAAAATGGTGACTGAATATTTTTTATTGTAAAGAGAAGTATAGTACAGTATTATTCTCCAAGATGAAATAACATAGATCTAAATATCTTTTCTTCCAGGTTAGGTTCTGGGACATCTTGACTAATTTTCCCACTTTCAAAGCAAAAGGGGAAAATGAGACAATGGAGTAGAGAAAAGATAGAGAGCTTGTCTTGAACCTATACAATCCATTCTTCACACTGTTGTCAGAGTGATTTTTTTAATCAAACCGATCTTGTTACTGCCTTCTTTAAGCCTTTCAATCACTCCCCATTAATGTCAGGATTAAGTCTAAAATCTGAAAGTTGGTCACCAGGCCCAGAATGTTCCCAACCCATATTTACGCCTTCAGCTTCATCTTAGTACTGCTCTCCTACTGGCTTGCAGTACATTTTATTTCTTCTTTCAACCATCACCCCAGCCATCCTCCTCCCATTCCCACTCCCCCCCACCCCCATTATTCTTGTTTATCTTTGATGGTGGAAAAAAACCCTGCTCTGGCATTCAAAAAGCATTTACAAAATGAATGAATGAAGACATAAATGGATGAACCCACACACCAAAGGAAATATGTAGAATTATAGACCTTTAGAATTTCAAGGACTATGGATATCAACTATTTCAAAGATCATTTTTCAGATGAGGAAACTGAGAGTGGTCCTGATAATTTGAGGGACTTTCAAAGAGCACACAGTTAACAGGAGAACTGGGATTAGAATCCAAGATTCCTGATGCTCACAAAATCAAGTCCACAAATGAAACAAGTCATTAAAGAATTTGTTCAATTTTTTTCTCCAAAGATAAACTAAGATAGCTATTTCCTCCTAAAAAATTAAAAATCGAATTACCATATGATTAAGCAATTCCACTGCTGATGTACATACCCAAAAACATTGAAAGCAGGGATCTAAACAGATATTATATACCATGTTCATAGACGCATTCACAATAGCCAAAAGGTGAAAGCAACCCAAGTATCTATCAATGGATGAACAGATAAACAATGTAGTATATACATACCATGGACTATTTCTCAACCTAAAAGAGAAGGAAATTCTGGCACATGCTACAACATGCATGAACCTTGAAGATATTATGCTAAATGAAATAAGCCACCACAATAGGACAAACACTGAATGACTCCACTTATATAGTCAAATCCATAGAGACAGAAAGTAAAATGATGGTTTCTAGGGGCTGGGGGAGAGAAGGGAATGGGACGTTATTATTTAATAGACATAGAGTTTCAATCTGGGATGATGAAAATGTTCTGGAGATGGACAGTGATGATAGTTGCACAACAATGTGACTATAGTTAATGGCACTGAACTGTACACTAAAAATGCTTAAAATGTAACTGTTATGTATTTCTAATCACAATTCCAAAAAAAAAATAAAAGATTACCATTTTCCAAAGGGATCTACCAGTATAGTTCCCTATCTCCCTACCCTGACCCACACAGGCTTTTTCTTTTCTTTTCTTTTTTCTTCTGTAATGTTTTTGGTTGACTTGTAATCTTTTTTTTTTTTTTTTAACTTGTAATCCTGATTCTTAGCCTACCAACTGAGTTTTGAGACAAGCTACCTACTTGTTTTTGCTTGTGTGTCCAACACAACAACAGCCCCAATTCTGTAACTTCCCTTGCTGGAGTTCCCTTTCCTGATCCCATTTTGAGTCACCTTATCAAAGAGAGAGGTCAAGAGAGGCTGGAGAGCTAAAGGACATGGGCTGGAAAAGACAGTCTGGGTTTTCCAGTTTCCATTTCCTTCCTCTCCATGCTATTTGGGGGAGGGGGGGTATGATCTTAGGAATATTACAGTGAGTGTGAAAAACCCCAGGGTCAGAGGAGTCAACCTCAACTGGTTCTTTCCTTTCTTTGTTGCTGATTTTCTGGGTCTGTAGACACTGATGTCAAACTAGGAACATTCTAATTTGCCGGGTACTGAGCACCAGTACCACTAGCCCAGGGAACTAAAGCTATAGTTGAGGAGTTCCTAAAATAGTAATTTTAGAAGCTGCCATCCTTCCCACTCCCTCTGTCCTTATGCTGGCTGGAATTTCATCCAGGGATTGAGGACCTGGTTCGATGCGTCATAGTAAAGATTAGTCCTCTTCATGACAACCCTGGTCTATCTGTATGTATGCTGTGGTGGTGATGGTGGTGGCAGGAGGTTATGGGTTCGGTTTTCTCAGACCTCAGAATGTCTGTGTTGCTTCTGAACAACCCTTCTTGAATTTGAATTTTATAACCATATGAATATCATATATTTCATAAGTTTTTACCTTTTCTAAATTGATTACTAGGAAACTCAAAGTCAAATCGCAAGTCAACCCTGAAAAAGTACATAGAATTTCATTGCATGTATTTTGGATACTAATCTTGGCCTTGATTTCACCTTATTTCTATCTTAATGATGTTTCTCTCTCTCTCTCTCTCATATATAGTTAGTTAGTGAGTTAGTTCATTCGTTCATTCGTTCGTTAGTTATATTCATCCTACCTCTATTCAAAGAGGTTTTGGAGTGAAGATTTTGTGTGTGTGCTTATATGTATGCATTATATATATGGATATAGAGATAGATAGATAGATGATAGATAAACACACACACACATACACACAATCTCTACTCTAAAACCTTTTGGGACACTTGGTTGGCACAGTCGGTTAAGCATCTGCGATCAGGTTCAGGTCATGATCCCAGGGTCTAGGGATCCAGCCTGAGTCAGGCTCTCTCTGCTCAGTAGGGAGCCTGCTTCTCCCTCTCCCTCTTCTCCTCCCCCTTGCTCATACTCTCTCTTGCTCTCTCTCTCAAATAAATAAATATTTTTAAAAATAAATAAATAAATAAAACCTTTTGCATAAATACAACTATCTATATTCTTTATTCTGTGCTGTATTAGAAACAATTGTTGGTGATATAGGCCTTCATGAAAGAGAAACCTACATTTATAACAGGTTCACATCCATGATTTCATTGAATCCTATCAAAACCCCAAGAAGTGGGGCTGATGATATTTACATTTTACTGAGAAGGAAACCAGAGGGAGAGATTGAACTGCCCAAGGCCACAAACAGCAGAGAACAGAGAACCAGTTCAGCTCACAGCTCTTAACACCAAGTTTTAGTTCTAGACCGTTGCTCTCAGCCCCACCCTCCCTTATTTTTCCCGAAAATTATCCTTGAACTGTCTGAACATGTTTGGGTAAATCTTTCAGGTACCAGCCTGGATTTTATAGCCATCCCTTTGGTTTAGATGATTAACCATTTTCTCTCTCCTATCAGATTCACAATTTCTTCACTTGCCCAGGCCTCTTTTCAACTTTGATCCCAGAGATAGTCACTCCCTCCTTTCCCATTCCTGCAAAATATCCTCTGCATGATGGAATGAAACTGGCACTGGACTAGGGATTAATTCTTTACCAGCTGTGTGGCCATGAGCTCACTACTTCACTCTGCTAGTTTCAGTTTTGTAATCTGTAAAATGTGGTGGTTGGAGACTTCTGAGCTCCCTTTTAGTTTTCCTTCTATGAACTGTAAACTCATACTTTGTACCTGTGGCTTCAGTCAAGATACAGGCAACCTCTCTCTGATTATCCAACAGCTCAGTTGCATGACATCATCTGTGGTCTTCAGGCACCTCTGACTGTGGTGTGTGTCCAAGATAATAAGGATGGATCTGTGGGGTGGAGGGAACAGTGAGCTGTCATTCAATGGGTGTAAAGTTTCAGCTAGGCCAGATGAATAAGTTCTAGAGATTTGCTGTATGAGCAAAATGCCTATAGTTAACAATACAGTGTTGAGATGGTAGACTTAAATGTTCTTACCCCCAGAATGATGGCAAGGCGTGGGGTGGGGGGTGGGGGTGGGGGTGCGGTGCCAAGGAAACTCTGGGAGGTGTTGGATATATCTATTGTCTTGATTGTGGTTATGGTACCATGATTGCTTGTGTATGTCCAAACTTATCAAATTGTGTATATTAAATATGTGCAGTTCTTTGTATATCAATTGTACCTCAATAAAGCTGTTAAAAAGAAATGAGCCCATTTGTTTACCTTTGATTATGATAAGAGCCAGCTAAACATGAAAATGGTACTTAAAAAAGTTTGAAGCTTGAACTCTTTCCCAAGCCAGACATAGCCAGAGCTTTGGGGAGGAATGTGAAATGAGCTGAATTCTAGTCAACCACTCACTAAGTGAATGATGAGTGACTCCCTATAGTTTCCTGAGCCTTAGTTTCCTCATTTGTGTGGTGAGAGAGACAGTGCCTGACTCACCTATCCAGGAGGGTTAACAGTGATAACATGTGTGGAAGGTCTGTAAAAAGCAAAGTCAACGTCCTACTCTTTATACTTAAAATTTCCCCTTAGTGATAATGCCATGCCTTGCATCAGCCACACTCCTGAGCCTGTATTACATCAGAGTGCAAGGCAGGAAAAGGTAAGCATTTGTTCATCTCTCCATTCACCCATTAATTCACCAAACATCTATTGAGAATTATAGCAGTTGGCTTGTAAGGACACAAGGATGAATAAAGGCATTGCACTTTCACGGAGCTCATAGTCTAGCAGACAAACACAGAAAGAAATAACTAACATCCAATATGAAGATAACTGTCCTAGAGATGAGTATAAAATGTTAAAGAACACCCAGGAGGGATTGGCCAATTCTGCCTGGGGGAGTTGAGAAGCAGCATTAAACTGGTTCTTGAAAAAATAAATAAATAAAGAATGGAACAGGGAGAAAACATTAGGGACTTCTGGGCAGAAAAAAACCCCACACAAACCCAGAAAGAGAGGGATGGACATGCATGCTGTGTTCATAAAGTGGTGAAAATAGAAAAGTGACTCCTTTAGTGTCTCTGGGGTGAGGGGTAGTAGAGAGAGATTAGGGAGGAGGAAAGTCTGGAAAAGGAGGCTGATAATAAAATCAATAGGAGAAATGGGTGGACTTTTTGTGTTTTTTAGTTTAAATAAATTGAATTTTTAAAAATTATAAAAGAGGGCGCCTGGGTGGCTCAGTTGGTTAAGCGACTGCCTTCAGCTCAGGTCATGGTCCTGGAGTCCCGCATCGGGCTCCCTGCTCGGCAGGGAGTCTGCTTCTCCCTCTGACCCTCCTCCCTCTCATGCTCTCTGTCTCTCATTCTCTCTGTCTCAAATAAATAAATAAAATCTTAAAAAAAAAATTATAAAAGAAAAACCCAAAACCCAAATGTATTTTGTATTAAGCTGGGGAAAAGCCATAAGCTTTCAGAGAGGAAATGATCCAAAGGTACCATGAAATTGTTTTATAATCTTGATGATGATGATGATGATGATGGTGATTATAGTCAAGGCTGAGCTGCTGAATAAGAGATCTCAAAACATTGGCTTAAGGACGCGGGGTGGCTCGGTCCATTAAGTGTCTGCCTTTGGCTCAGGTCATAATCCCAGGGTTTTGGGATTTAGTCCCACATCAGGCTCCTTGCTCAGCAGGGAGCCCGATGCGGGACTCGATCCAGGGACTCCAGGATCATGACCTGAGCCGAAGGCAGTCGCTTAACCAACTGAGCCACCCAGGCGCCCTGACAAATAAATAAATAAAATCTTAAAAAACAAAACAAAACATAGTGGCTTAAATATGATCTAGGCTAGAGAAGCAGCTCTGCTCCATAAGGTCACTTAGGGACCCAGGTTCCCTCCATCTTGCTGCTCCCTTGTCTCCCAAGTCATTGTCCCTGGTCTCTGTAATTGAAGTTGAGTCTCTAACATGACCTCATTGCAGTCTTTGGAAAGGCCACAAGTTTAGGACAAATTTATTTTAAGCAAATGATGTGGAAGGTTGACTCAATAATTCTTCTCCATTCTATTGTGATCTTAATCATGTGTCATGCCTGTCTGCAAGGATGGTTAGGATACATAGGCTCTAAACTGTTTATTTATGCATCAAGAATAGAGAGAGACAGATTTGGGGGGACAATAGTCTGTCGAAACTTGCTGATTAGGGAGGCTCATCAATTCATAGATTTACATTTGCTTCTAGTATTTATCATTTATTTTGTCATGTTGGCCCTCTAAATGCCAGTGCTGATTACTTAGCCTAAAAAGTGCTTTGGATGATCTAGGATTTACCTGGTCAAATCAAGAAAATGTGAAACGTATCCCTGTGGTCAACATTCAACTTAGTTCACAAATTAAAAAATACATTATTAGAAAAATACTGCAATTTTGAATCATGTTGCTAAATCTGTAAGACTCTGATGTTGTAGTCTCCATATCAATGCCCTGCAAGAGGATTAAGTTTTTTTTTTTTTAAAGATTTTATTTATTTATTTGAGAGAGAGAGAATGAGAGACAGAGAGCATGAGAGGGAGGAGGGTCAGAGGGAGAAGCAGACTCCCTGCCGAGCAGGGAGCCCGATGCGGGACTCGACCCCGGGACTCCAGGATCATGACCTGAGCCGAAGGCAGTCGCTTAACCAACTGAGCCACCCAGGCGCCCGAGGATTAAGTTTTTATTTGGGTCAACAAAGCAGAATTCCTGGAAGAGCCTACTATTTTCAAGGCATAAAGCCAGCCTACGTGGAAACATGAGGCTCTCAATGGGGTTGGCAACCCAAAGTCACGCTATTGGATGTGCAGCTGATTTTCCGTGGCACGGTGGGGCTAACGTTCCTGGAATGCAAATTCATAGGGTGAGAAAAGTCAATATAAACACTCAATCCATGTGTGCTATTGTTACTGTTATGGGTATTATTTTAAAATTATTTAATATTGGTAGGTTTAAGGATATAGAAGTGGGGTAAGGAAACCTCCTTCACTAATAGGTCTTGTTATATACCTTGTGGGTATTTGGACTTGGGGGAGTCTGGAAAAACTGCACCCCTAAATTGTCCCTGTTAACCAAAGTCTCTAAAAACTAATATTAATGGTGGGTCTCTCTTGCTTTCTCTCCTTTCTCCCACCCTTTGCTCTTCCCTCCCTTTCTCTCTCTCTTGCTCATTCATTCCTTCTGTGCATAGTTCAGGATTTCATCTTCTCTCACCTCTAATTGGTCTCTTTGCCTCCTTTGCTGGAATGATCTTTCTAATCTGCAAAGTTTACTTTGCATATCTTTTGGTTAAATACCTTTGATGTCTCCCCAGTCCCTCAAGTGAAAGTTTAAACAGCTCACAAGGTTCTCCACTATCTTGCCTCAGCCTGACTTTCTAATTTCATCTCTAGTTACTGTGATGCAAGCTAATACTAGCTAGAGCAACTAGCCACAGTTGAGTACATCCCCATTCTCTGGCCCAGTGCATACACTGACATCATTGTGCTTTTCTGGACAAGAATGCCCTGCCTCTCCTTTGTCCACCTGACAAATGCATACTTCTGGCCCAAAGCAATGTCATTTCCTCTTTTTTAGCCTTCTATGACTCGCCTTATATATATACTCAGGCAAAATCAGTTATTCCATCATCTGTATTTCTATTGCCCTTTATGTATATCTAAGTTGGACACAGCGCTTGTCACATTATTATTTATTTTTGGGTCTTATCTCTTCCATGGGACTGAGAGCTTCTTCTTCGCTGTGTCTCCAGCTCTTAACACATTCAATGTGCCTGGAATATGGTACATATGAAACAATAATAGTGGTATTACTATAGCTACAATATATTGAGCACAGCTAATGGATTAGGTAAATTACATATGTTATCTGAATATCTCCCATCTTCCATACAAGAAATCTAAATCTTACAGAGGTTAAATAATTTGTCTGGAGTCACACAGGACTAACATTAATACCTATGTTGGACCCCAAAGCCTATACGCTACTGTTGTGGACTAGATGGAGATATAAAAGGTCACTTTGGAAATGGTGCTAACCCACCACATTAAACTGAGTTAATGAACTACAGACACGGACACGCAACTCGCTGTTACACCTACTAACAAGGCCTGACTTGCTTAGCATTGGAGATTATTCAGACCATGGCATCTACAAAGCAATGCAGTACAAGTTGGTACCTCTTGCGCATTTGAAAGGCTCTTAGCTCTTGATAAGACAATCCTCCATTCCCACTATAGGTTGATGTCCTATTTTACAGGTGTTATGTAACCATCTCAAGGTCACACACACGGCCTAGCACCAGCTGAACAAGACCTAGAAGTTTTTTGGGTTAAAAAAATTTTTTTTTCTTTTTACTTAAGCCACTACATCCCATTAAGTGTATTTCTAGAGTGAAAGTAGTATGCCAAATTGAAATAGATGCTCAGTATAGGGGGCCAGGATTAAATGCCACAGACTTTCTAGAGCAAGACAATATCTGAATCTGTAAGAGGCAGACCAGAAGAGCAAAGCTTTTCTACCACCACTGGTGGCCACAGTACCATACCTTTCAGTAATGTTGCATCAGTTAGCTTGTTGTAAAGTGCAAGCCTAAAGCCAAAAAGGTGGTTCAAAACAAAATAGGAGGTTTCTCTAACCTCTAATTTAACTGTGCGAGGTCCTGTTATTAATTAATAGATACCTTCACCAAGGACAGTTAAGAAAATCAGACAACTGCCAGCTTGCTTCCTATTCCTCTTGACTTCTTATTGGATAATTTTTATCAAGTGAGCTAAGCACACATTTTCCTGTAACTCAGTTATTCAGCAAAACATCCAAAGCTACTTAACTGACGCAAAACAAACAAACGCAATAGCCCTGGTTGTGATGCTTTCCATTTAAAGGGACACTCCCTTCCTTTGGAGTCGTCTCCCCCCCGCCCCGCCCCCGCACCAAGGGCTAGTCTGTTTAAAACAAACACATAAAAGGTCGACATTGAAATGGGTTAATGAAATAAGATGAATCAGTTAGATGAAGGACTTAATGTTCCAATAGCTACATTAACAGCTTCCCCCCCTCCCCATTTCAAGCTTCCAAACACAGCCCTTCTCTTGGGGCGATAGGAGGTGGAGGGGGGCGTCAAACTTGTGGAATCCCGGTTTTGTAAGGATATTGACATAGTGGATGCTTGGCAATTAAGCTAGAATTTCACTGCATCTCCTCCTTTAAAGGAAAAACTTTATTCTTGAGGGAGCCCACCTAACAATTTTATGTTCAATCATCTGCGAGAGCAGAACCAGTCTTTTCCTTTCAGAATCTAGAGTAGAAGCTTTATTTCACTGCAAGTTCTCTGTGACATTTTGCACTCTCGTGATTTAATGCACCACAGAGGATCTTTAACTCTTGGTCTACACCAGTGCAAATAAAGGTTAAATCTCTCACTAACCGTCATGAACTAGCCTAATAACTCACGAGACTATGGAAAAAGAAACCGAGAAAGCAGGTGTGCAGACTTGATTAAAACGTGCAAAACCCGCACAACCGCAGGCAAATGTACTTTATCCTCACATATCCCTAGTACCGGCTGCGAGGACCGCAAGCAGGGGAACTTCTACCGCGCCAAATACACGATCCTGCGAGCAGGGCCTAGTAACACAGGGGCTTTTCTTCCGAACGGTGTCCCGACCCGAGCTTGCGCTGAATGCCGGGGCTCCTATTGGCCACGCACCGTGGGGGAGGAGGAGACTGGCGGGGAGAGAGACGGGAGGAGGGGAGAAGGGGGCAAGGCCTTTTCCTTGCCCCCTCCCGGCCCCCTCCGCAGGCAGCCGCGGGCGCCTCGTGCGTGGTTACTATGCAAATTGCAGCGATTGCGGAAATAAACAAGGGGGTAGGGAGAGGAGAGAGGGACTGCGAATCGATTGCAACTTCTGCAAAGTCTCGTACAATCCAAAGCACACAAGGCAAAACCAGAGAGAATCTGAGAACCAGCCAGCCCGGTTGGATTGCTATCAAAAGAGGAGAGAGAGACAGTGAGAGAGGCAGAAAGCGCGCATTGCAATTGCAAAAGCCTTCTGATTTGGAGTTAAAAAAAAAAAAAAATCTCCAAGAAGCCTGCAATTGGCCAACAGCTTTAAAAAAAATCTCTTCCGGGTTTTCAACGGTTCCAAGTTTATTTAGATTTTTTTTAATGCCAAAAAAGGGGGACAACAAATGAAGCAATTCGTCTGAACATTTTAAAGTTTCTCACGTACTCTTTTTACATTGCAATGGTACGTGGTACATCTTAAACTTTCTATTTTGCGTTTATACGATGTGTGTTTTATAAACAACAATAATGGTAGAATGATTTTGTTTAAATGGCTAGGACTTTAAAATTTCTCTGGCTTGCATATGCATTTAAGTGATTGCTGGGTGAATGTCTATTGTGATGGTTTTGTTTTAAAGACGTAGCTTTGTGGATGGTTTTTTGTTTTTTTGTTTGTTTGTTTGTTTGTTGCTATGTGCATCAGAGACCGGGTTTCCTTTTTTCTTTCCCCGAGATTTGAAAAAATTGCTGAGCTTGATAGATTTTTTTCCTCCTAGCGCTTGCTCGGTTCCAGAAAGGGGGAAAAAAATTCTGTACGTGCTCTGTTCTGTAAAAAGACGTCTGGCCTCAGCAGTCAACCTAACTCGAAAAGAAATGTCTGGACCCGGAGAATAATTGACGATTCGATCCTCTAATCAATGGGACAACATGGGAGATTGACAAAAGCTTTATCCAATCATGAGGAGGCTTGGGTGTACAGTGGTTCTCAGTAGCCAGAGGGGGCGGGGCAGAAAAGATCTGAAGTTCTCTGCGGCTCTGAAGGGGATGGTGTGGTTCAAGCTGTCAAAGCTACAAGCTCTTCCGGATTTAGCAAGCACAATAGGAAAGAGTTTTTGAGTTTAAGAAAAAAAAAAAAAACCTGGGGAATTTTTGCATGAATTGTAATGACTTCTTAATTGCCTTTCCAGAAAAAGTTAGAAAAATTCTTCTAGAGAAATACTAACTTTGCATTAATTATTATATTTTAAATTCAGGGAAGCTGTTAACTGTTGTGGAATGGGAGATTCAACTTTTAAAAATGCGTGGCTTAAAAACTTGCCTGAACTACAGGATGGTACTGAGCTTTGGGAAGTAACATATTGAATACGCAGCATTGCAGAACTTCCCTGGTTGTCTTAGAAGCTTTGAGTTTTCAAGTACTTTGAAGGAATAGGCATGCCTCTCTTCTTGAACTCTAAACAACAGTTTTAAGGGAGAGAGAATGTTTCACAGGTGGACTGACAGCTATTTTATACATTTGAAAGGAAGAGGGGGAGAGAGTGTTTTGTCTCCACTTTTCTTGAATTCTGCTCTTTAAATATATGATCAGTAGCAAATAGGATATTAAGACTGGCCAAGTTCACATTTGTTCTTGTTACCACAACAACCCCTGTAGAGGGTGTGTGTGGAAGATTGCTGACTTGCTAACTCTTAGTTGGAGTCTGGCCTCTTGGACAAGGCTTTGATACCAGTCCAGTGGAAACCAACTGCAGTAGCTTGTCTTGGAGACAGTAACTGGCAGCCTCTGACTAAAGCATATCCATCTCTTCCTTCCCTCTGAGCACTGTAGACACCTAATTCTGTTGGGAAGTGAATGGAATATAGTATGGGCTCTTTCCCATCTTTGGATTAAATTCCCATCGAGCTATTTCCCAGGGCTTTAGGCCTTTTAATCAAATCTGGTTTGGAAATTTGACATTAAAATCCACTTGGATGCTCAGTTCAGTGACATTATTCAATTTAGTATTATATGCATCTAAGAAAAATCTGCACACAAGTGACCAGTAGGTCAAAAAACTAGAGAAAAAGATTGGAAAATGCTAGTGATAAAGTTAGGCTTGGTAAGAACTACAGAGTTAATGGCATTGTCACTTACGAACCCCAATTTTATCTTCACTGCTTTGGGCATTAAAATCTAAATCATATTAATAAGATCTTCCTATCAAGTAACCTCCAAAATGAGAGGTATTTGAGCTGTACATATAAGTGAAACCTTATTGACGTAATTTATATATCTAAGAGGATTTCACTAAAGCTGGCAAGGTAACATTTCTGCAAATAAAACACAGTAAATGCAAGGCTGGGCTCTGTGCCAGGAAGAATATGGATAGCAGAGAGCATGACAGGAGCCTCCTTTGCGCAAAGACAATCCCATTTCAAGGCAGCCTCCTAGCACTTGCAAAATAAATGATTGGAGCAGTTATTTCCAATAAGGGGTTTATCCTTCCTAACAATGGGTCATTTATATGATTGCAGTAAACTAGTTTTTGTACTTCACCTGTTTCCTACAACTGTTCTACTATCCTTTCTTCCTTCTCTCCTCCTTCCACCCCTGCTCTCTCTCAAGTGTCTTAGTGTCTTTGTGAACTCTGGACAAGGATTTACTTTTGCAACTTGGGAAGAGGGGAAAGAGTTGGAAATGTTTTTTACCCCCAGACTGCCCTTTGAGGAACATCTGTTTCTTTGTGTGTGTGTTTAAATTTATGCCTGTTGGAGAGAAAGTTACCAGAAGCCTTTCTGTAACTGTAACTCTTCTACTGTATTTTTCTCAGTCTTGTTTCCAAAGGCTGTAGTTGGAACTGTGCTTTGTGGTGTTTCCCCCGCCTCCCCCCACCCCATCCCATCCCGCGGGGGAGGGAGCGGGAGCTGGCGGAGATAGGAGAGAAAGCAGGAGCGGATGTGAAGGGCTTTGGTGCTGAACTTGGATCCAGCCCTTGCCTAGAGGGCGCAAACAATCGTCCCATATCCAAAAGTCTTACGAAGGGCGCCAAAAGTTACTTAAGATAATATTGCTAACCGCAGAAAGCTGGAAATCGCGGGCACATTCACTGCTGCAACAAAAGAAGTTTTTAAACTAGAAATATCAGCATTAAATTACTTTTCCCTATTTTTAAAAACCAGGGCGATGTGCCAGTCCTTTTTAAAAAAAAAAATCCTTTTCTTTTTCTTGAGATTCAGTTAAAAGTAAGAATCTTTCTTGTTTTGGAAAGAGGCAAATGTGAAGTCTATCTTTTAATACAGCAAAAGAAAGATTTTAATCTGCTCTGGAAGAGAGCTTCCCAAGAGTACACATGGAACAATAACTTCTCACTGTGCCTCAGTTACATGTTGGGACCGTCAGCCAGAAACTTCTATCGAGGAAACTTGGAGCGAGTTGAAGTTATAGATCCCAGCAAAGGTTTTCATGGCCAGGGAAGTTGTCTCTGTAACTCGGCTTAGCTTTTAGGACATTTCTCTTCTACTGAAATTGAAGAGGAACCAAGGAAAAGCAGTTGTTTAGTTGGGAAAAATGGGACTCTCTCATTAAAGATTTAAGTCATTATCTCCCCTTGCCCCTTAAAAAATAATTTGAGAGATTTCCAAGGATATTTAGGAGCAGGATGTGTGAAGATGGTCTCAAGCATTCAGAAATTATTTTAGCCATAAAGTAACTGGAGAGCAAGCATAAAATGATTTTAGACAGATGCAGAATATTTCAGAGGACTGTATTTTGCTTTCTCCAGTAACATTTTTCTTGCCCCTTACTTAAGAAGGGGGGGGGTGTGTGCGGTGGAGGAGCATAGTCTGAATGAGAGTGGCCTTAGCAGGTCACCTCACACTCACGTGCAGAGTGGGCATTCCTACAGGAGTTTCCTCTTTTCCGAGGCTCTCTGGCTATGTAACCTCTCCCAAGGTGCAGATTCCCCTGTCTGTGTGCCAGTGCCTTTCACCCTGATCTTTCCTTTTGGAATTTTGAGAAGGATTCGCAAGTGCAGCAGGCTGCAAACTAGAGTTAGGAAGAGGAGGAGGAAGAGATGGGCTGGGGGTCAGGAGGAAGAAGGGTTTTTTTTGTTTGTTTGGTTTCTTTTTCTTTTTCTTTTTTCCATCAGGGAGGAAAGCCTGGAGAAAAAAAAAATATGAGGTTAAAAAAACTGGAAAAGCAAGCTTATTGGCAACTTGCCAAACCCTAAAAACCACCCCCCTTTTCTGCCAAAACAATACTTTAGCAAACCTAAAATAATTGCAGGAAGCTCTTTTCCATTTTAAGAACGGTTACCTGGGGGAGGAAAAAAGAGGGGATTCTTAAAAGGCACCCTTCCAGAGGTGTCCCAGGAACAGGGACGGTAATGAGAGCCTGTGTCCAGTTTTGGGCACGCGTTTTGTGGACCAGAATATCTCTCTTCCCTTAGGGGACATCCCTTTCACATTTTTTTTTTTTCCTCCTAAAAACAAAAAGATGTCACAGCTAAACCACTGTTGTTTCTAAACGTGATAGAACTTTTTCTATGGCGTCTGTGTTCAGACCCACTAGTTTCACAGTCCTGGGAGGGAGAACGCTCATTAATCTCCGCCTCCTTTTCTCCAGACACCCCCCCTCACCCCCCCAAATCCGGTGACTCTTCTGTGTGAAATTATTCCCCACCACCCCCGCTTCTGAATGCCACAGGACTGAAGCTGCACAAAGTTTGCAGGATTTTGTGCATAATTACCTCTACCGACGATCTATTCCCACAGAAAGCTCCGTTGGAGAGATTACAATGCTTTGAGCCGTACCGCATTTCAGAGGGGGAAAAAAAAAGTTACCTAGGAGGTCTGATTTTTTAAAAATTTGCATACATGCAAATTTGCCCCCCGGCCTTCTCCTCGGTTTTCTACGTGCCCACACAGTGAACTGGGAGCGCAGGGCAACCTGGCAAAGTTGCCCAAGTCCTCCACCGAGGTCCGCGAAGGTCTGCGGCGGGGCTTGGGGGATGGGGATGAGGAAAAGTAGTTTTGTTTGCTTAAGCACATCCTGTGGCAGCCTATAGCTGCCCGGGAGTACAGACTGTAACTGCTCCTCACTGCGTTACCCAGTAATGCGCTGAGCGGGGAAGCGGGGGCGGGGGGGGGGCAGCGGGAGCGAGAGAGCCTGCGAGCGAGGGAGCGAGAGAGGGAGCGAGCGAGCGAGCGCGAGCGGCCGCGGAGGCTCGGGACCCGGCTGGCCGCGCGGCGCCGCAGCCGCCCCCTCCCCCACGCACCCCCCCGCCCCCAGCGGCGGCGCGAGCGGGCGGTGGCTGTGCGGTGCGGTGCAGAGCGGAGGCGGAGGCGGGCGCGCGGGCAGCTCGCGGGCACCCGGCCGGGCGGGCGCGGGAGCGGGAAAGGGTGCGCTATGCCTTTAACGCCCGCGTACAGTAGACATGTATAGTGGAGTGTAGGGAAACTCTAGGCGGGGTTAAAGTTCAGCTCATGGAGCGGCAATCGCGCTGGCTGGCTGGCTGCAGTTGAGCCGAGTTGGAAATGTGAACGCAAGAAGCAGGCTTGATTTTTTTTCTCCCCCCTTCTCTCTCTCTCTCTTCCTCTCTCCCTCTTTCTCCTTTCTCACCCGCACTCACGCACACCTCCAAACCGCACACCCAGACGCACACGCACACCCCACCGCCCGGCAGTTATGTATTCTCCGCTCTGTCTCACCCAGGTAAGCAGCTGTTTGGATGCGGCGGGGTGGGGGGGGGGGCGGGGTTGCGGGGGCAGACCTGGGGCTGGGCGCGGGGTACCGGGCAGCGTCGCGCCGGCCGGGCCCGGGGCATGTGTCTTAGTGTGTGCCCGTGTCTGCGCGTGTTTCTGTGTGTGTGTGTGAGCGTGTGCTCGTGGGGGGGGGGGAGAGAAATACAGCTTTAAGAAAGTAACTTTGTTTCCATGCGGGTGCATTCCTCTTGCACGGCCATTTGTGTGGGCACATGGCTAATGGCGCCCTCTTATTAATGCGTTAATTAATATCGGGGCGATTGACTGCGGAACGGCGGTGTTTTCGGACGCCCCGCACGTGTTTCGGCGGGGTTGCAGCCCATGACACGCTGAAATCTGGACTCAGCGTTTCTGCAGCCGGCAGGCCGGTTTCTGTAGTTCCGCGGCTCCCGGGGAGGGGGCCGCCGACGGAGCCCACCGCACACCCCGCACGCCCGGGGCAACTGAAACCCCCGGGTGCGGGAGAACTCGCGACCCTGCTCCCACGGCCCGCGCTAGGAGCCCGCGCCGAGGCAGCCTCCCCAAACTCTTACTTTTGTTTATTGTTTGTCAGCCTTTGGGGTCCGGCCGCGGGAGGGACGCGTGCCGGCGTCCGGGGCCGGGCCGGGACAGCGCCCCGCGGACGCGGGCGGGCGGCTGCGAGCCGGCCCCCGGGCTCGGCTGAACGGGGCTGCGTGGACGCGCGTCCCCCAGCGCCGGCCGGGTGGAGCCTGCGTCCTCGCCGCTCGTCGCCCGCTCGCTTTCCCGAGTGAAAGTTTCGCTGTCGGGACGAGCCCACGCTGCGCAGGGCGGCGAGCGGCGGAGGCCGCGGGCCGCGGGCCGCGGGCCGGGGAGCTCCGGACGGAGTTGGGCTCCGGGCCGCGAGCCCGAGCAGCAACCCGGGCCGGACGCGGCTCCCCCCGCCGCCTCCCGCAGCCGCCGCGCGACTCGGGCAGCTCCGCGCGCAGGACGGGGGCAACTTTTCCCCTCCGACTCTACTCGGAGCGTGGGTCTCTCTTGCCCTCCGCCCCTCCTTCCCGTGCCCTCCCTTTCCATCCCTCTCTTGTCTGCACCACCCCTAGGCAAAATATTGCTACTTCACGGCTCCAAATCTGGTCCCTTTTGAATATATTATTTATTTTCTTTGACTAAAAGGCATGAAGTCAAAGTGATTTTGCGCTAAAAAAATTTTTGAAAAAAAAGTGTAAGCTTTCATACTGTTTTGGTACATTGCAGTCTGACCATTAATCACCTACGTGAAGTTGTATGCTTCATATAAAATGTTTATTTACCACTCCCTTAAAAAAACCTGCCACCACTTACTGCTTTCATTTAGCAGGAGGTAACGGTTTAGCCGGAATACTTTATGGGTGGTTAAAAAGTATCAATAATTTTTTTTCTTTCCTCTCTAGATTCTGGTTTTATTTCTCACATGACATCCTTTCTTATTGCAATATCTAACAGGAATAATACTGGCTATTTGATCTCAGAAGACTCTGAAATGCATCTTTTATGTTGAAATGGTCTGTTTGGGATTTAGGCCTAGCATTAGTAATGGATAGCAGTTGCTTTTAGTTATTGTAAAAGTTTTTTATTTTTCCCTAACAAACTTCCAAAGTTCCTATTTTAGTAACTTGTGGAAGTATGGAATGAAACTTTTCCAACCACTTCTGGCAAGGTTCACAATTGCATATGGATAAGATGCAAAGTGTAAGAGAATTTGAATGAGTTATGACTACAGTGGAAATGCTGAGATTCAAAGGCTGAAGTTCTTTCTGGCAAAAGTTTGCAGCACAGAGAACTTGTAGACAATACCAGGGTGCTGCAATAGTGGGGCATGACCTTAGCAGACACATGAGTGTCTTCAAGTGAGCTCTCGAAAGATAAATTTATATTTTGGGTTGGTGCATGTATGAGGATACCTGTGTATCCATGCAGGCCCAGGGCATAGTCAGGTACTTGACAAAGCTGGATTCTCTTGGCTCAGGAGCTATTATCACATTAAGAAAGTTTTTTTTTTTTTTTTAAACATATTTGGCAGTGTGATTGATACACGCGCACTAGGCCTTCTTCTGGAAACACCAGTAA
The DNA here is from genome assembly GCF_002201575.2 of Neomonachus schauinslandi. Taxonomy (NCBI): domain Eukaryota; kingdom Metazoa; phylum Chordata; class Mammalia; order Carnivora; family Phocidae; genus Neomonachus; species Neomonachus schauinslandi. The sequence goes on from NC_058406.1 coordinate 48,645,168, forward strand.
AAAGAAACAGTGTATCAGTTTGTGAAGAAATTGCACACTAAATAGTGAATGAGAGCCATATATTTTGAGTTCTTCCTTTAAAAATTGATTTACAATTTTATTTAACTTGCTGGAATACTTATAAAGCTTTAGAGCTAGTTTTAGAAAGAAAAACTTAGGTAGCTTATTGGTCATTAAAGAAAGTCCAGTAAGCACAGTAATAGAAATACTCTAAATGAAAGAATAAACTCCATCTACATGTGTGCAATTTTTAAAACTTTATCAAGAAAATGCCAGACGTCTTCTTTTTGTCCATACAAGCGTATCATAACCAAATCATTTACCTGGCCATAGAATGATAACCCAGTAGAAATTTATAGGTGAACCTTTGAAAGTAGTTCCAGCAATATCAGCGTTCAGTGGTTCTTAAACTTGGCTTACTTACAAACAGATCAACATTTAAGAAGCTGATTCAAAGTCATACCGCTTTTGAAACAGGTTTTCAGGTTTGTTTTCATTGGTGGCCTATAACTTTCACACTGAGTATACATGTAAAATATTCTTTATTATCTCCTGAATATTTTGAAATATTACATAGCTTATGGCAGTATGTGCAGCAACATGATTTATAGAGGCTTACTTTTTTTTAGAAGTAATTTATGCTGGGCCTTGACATTTCCTACAAGTTAATGATATTCTTTACTTTTGATGATCTGGAGTATTTCTAATTGTGAGTTGAGAAAGATGACTAGCTCTTTAATAGTACATGTGAGTAAAGTTATACAAAATATTGTGCACTTTTATTGGCACATTCTTGAAACCTTTGGGGAGTAATAAGTTGTAAATACTTTTGATGCAAAATTGGGGACTTATATTATTCTTAATGATTAGTTGACATAGTTGGCCTCATTTGAGGGCTTTTATGATGAGATATATAGGCATTTGGTTGGCAGGTAAACAAAATCCTCTTGAACACGAATGAACGCAGTTCGCAGTTCTGTGAGAAGCATACTAGGAGTCTCTTCAAACACTTAAATGCCCTGTTAGAATGTTTTTTAAAAAATGTTTATTCATATCAATGAAGCTTTTGAATAAGATAACATTTTAACATAAATGTGAATTGTTTAGAACTTAGTTGTTCTTCGCTTTATAAAATGGGCCTGAGATTTTAAAATGAAATCTTCCTTTGGTGAAAACTCACTTTCTAGTTAAGGTAGACTCCAGGAGTTCTTAACATAATACTACAGAGCCTTGGTCCCTAGCATGTCCTGTGTATATAAGAAAATCAGTCAATGTGAAGGACTGTTTCAAACCCCAATTTTATGTATTTTAGAGCATTTCAAGGATGAGCTCAGAATTTAGTAATGTTTAAATGCTTTGCGGTTTGGCGTATACCTTATTAGATAAACTGTGACTTGAAAAAGCCCCCCCTCCCACCACCACTATTTCTCTCTTTTAAAGTATGGCAATAAGAAAGATTCTTAAACATCAGAAATTTAAAATGTTTATGGTAAAGAATAATATAATTCTAGTATTTTTTTCTGTTCCCTCTCCACTTGAAGAATGCACACGTTATAAAAACTGACTTCTCTTTTGGATTTTTATTGAAAAAGAGCAGTTTTCAAAGCTAAATTTGAAATGCAGAGCCTAAAATTTGTTCAGAGAGGAAAAAGATAAATGTCAATTGTTGAAGTGATTTATTATATATTACATTAATATGTACTTTAAAAAATAGTCATATGTAGTGTTTAGATGATTGATTATAATTTATAATATTTTAACAGACTTGATAAAATATTTTTCCAATTTTAACCACTCAGTTAACATTTGAACATTTGAAAATTTAATAATTTCTTTATAATAATAATATTTTGGACATTGCAGTTACTTGTGCCTCCAAAGTGTATATTTAGGTGGATATTACAAACCGAAAAAGAATGTATTTTATAATATTTGTCTGTCCTACACCCTTTAAAAAAAAAAAGTCATCAAGCATCTTTTTGGTTTTCTTATCCTCATTTATTTGAAAGTAAATAATTTATCTTTTGGGGTTTTGTGCGGCAGAGAGAAGTTACGTAAGATTAGTGTGGGTTGGTTAATCAAAAGTTAGATGTACTCAGAAAGCGTTGTGGAGGTTACTGTTTAATTTTTCTTTGATTTTATATTTATATTTCCTAAGAAAGTATCAAGTAAAAGAATCAAACATTTTCATAAGACACTAAGAAAAATTTAAATGTTTTAAATTGAATTTTATTTTCAAATTACTTGAATCTTAAGAGGTAACCGTGAGGGTTTTCCTGGAGTCTCGTAAACATTAAATGTACCAGGTTCTCTATTTCCTTGTGAGAAAAAGCCTGAAATATTAATTTCAAAAATTAAATAAAGATTCTCTTTTTTAAGGATGATTATTACCGAAGGCATTTCACAAAATTAACTGTATTTAGTTGCAACCCTCTTGTCACAATGACGCATTCTATTTACTATCTGGCATGTATGCTTTTCTTTGTTATTTTTCCCCCTTTTTTTCTTTTTGTTTCATTCCCATAGTATCAGCAAGTATGTCTTGGAAGTAGATCTTTTATTTCAGCCTGAAGAATATCAAATTCATCTTTTGCATATGCCAGATTTTTCTAAGTTTTTGACTAAAAAAAATTATATGCAACTGTAATCCTGAAGAAGGAATTAAGATGTTACCAAAATGCCTAAGACACAGATTAGCGTCTCCATGCAGTATTTTTAGAGGGAAAGTCTTTGTTTTCATTGATCGTGGAGATGATTTTTTTGCTCCTAGACTTCCATAAACATTGACTGGCATCTAGATGTTTAGGATTTGCCAATCTGGCGGCCGAGCCCTGGGTGTACTGCAAGTAGTGAGGTCAAGGCTGCAGTAGAATTAGATGTGCCTTTCTTGAAGTAGGGTTAAGATTATATATTGTTGTAAGCATTTCAATACATTTCACTTACTGTCTAAAGGACTTGGGACCTAAGCTCGGCAGTAGATCCCGGTGCACTTTGGTGAAAATACCAACACATTTTAAAATTTTTAGCCATTTTCTTCTTTGAGATTGTGAGACATGATACTGACAGTTTTCTTTCTCCCCCCCTCAGACTTTCCATAGGCATCCTCTGTGTAATTTGGGTACTGTAATGCTCGAGTCAACTTGCAAGGGAAATAAGCATTGTTTTTTTTTTTTTTTTCCTAAGTGACCATCTGAAGAAAAGTTGTTTCCTTTTGTTTTCTTGATAGTTACAGTTTTGTTGTTGTTCATTTCTCCAGGATGAATTTCATCCTTTCATTGAAGCACTTCTGCCCCACGTCCGAGCCTTCGCCTACACATGGTTCAACCTGCAGGCCCGAAAACGAAAATACTTCAAAAAACATGAAAAGCGTATGTCAAAAGAAGAAGAGAGAGCCGTGAAGGATGAGTTGCTAAGCGAAAAACCAGAGGTCAAGCAGAAGTGGGCATCTCGACTTCTGGCCAAGTTAAGGAAAGATATCCGACCTGAGTACCGAGAGGATTTTGTTCTTACAGTTACGGGGAAAAAGCCTCCATGTTGTGTTCTTTCCAACCCAGACCAGAAAGGCAAGATGCGAAGAATTGACTGCCTTCGCCAGGCAGATAAAGTCTGGAGGTTGGACCTTGTTATGGTGATTTTATTTAAAGGTATTCCGCTCGAAAGTACTGATGGCGAGCGCCTTGTAAAGTCCCCACAGTGCTCGAATCCAGGGCTCTGTGTGCAGCCCCATCACATAGGGGTTTCTGTTAAGGAACTCGATTTATATTTGGCATACTTTGTGCATGCAGCAGGTAAGTGCGATGGTGAGAAGTGGTTCCACTTCCTCGTGTGTTTCTTTTCTGATGACCTCTGTATGTGCGGGGCCATACCCGAATCTGCTTAAGTTGCAGGCCACAGTGCAGAGAGACAGTGTGCTTTCAAAGGTAAACCCGAGTCAGAACAGCCAGAAGCTGCCCGTGTCCAAGGGCACACCTTTATTCAGGTGGAAAAGTGTAGCTTTGAGAGGACTCTCACCAAGTTCAGTTCTTTTGGCAAGTAGTGTTATCAGAGGTGTTGGTAGTTCTGTGATATGTTTAGATCGCAGTTTTTGATGATGGGTGAGAGCTGGAATAAAGGGGATATTGTAAATGGCAAGTGATCTCGTTTAAAAAGCATGGAGTTTGGTGGTGAGGCAGTATTTTTGGTTGCTTATCTTCTGGGTGTGTTTTTAACCTACTGGGGCCTCTCGAACCCCCTGCTAATTACGAAGAAGTGGTAAGAGTACTACCAAATTGCTGATCATTTATGAAGGAAAAAGAATCACATGAATACACAAACTTAGTAGCTTTGTATTTAGGCATTTGTCTGTTGTCTAGGATAGCTGAGCGAGAAACAAACCAGCTCTTTAAGTAATTGATGGTAAGGTTAATCTTAAAAGTAACCAACCTGTGTGGTGCATGAATGCACCGAGAAATCGATATTGATCATTGATTTAGTGAGTTGCTTTGATTGGTGATAAGATTCATTATTGTTTCAAGGCTGTTTTCGAGGCATGTTTTACCTGTGTATATTATAGCATTGAGAGTTAGCATTCAGGCTAAAACTATTGAGCACTGACTAAAAGAATGCATTTTTACTTTGTTTCTTTTGCCTTGTTTTAGACAAAAGGTTCATTGTGTTATGGGAAAGCTCAGGTCTTGTGTAACTTGTTGACTTTTTATATGTACATATGGGCCTTGCTAGATTTTACCTTCATGGCAGTTACTTGAGCCAGATGGAAGAAAGAAGGTTGTGGAATCCTACCAGTAGGCTGTTTTGGGGTTCATATATTTATGTATTTTTTCACAAAGGAGAAGGGTGTTACCTGTAAAATCAACACTGTACTGTTTTGCAAAATGTTTTTAATTCTAAGAATGTGAGCTTTTTAAAAAAAGAAGTCAGCTGATAGCCTGTTCTCTATTATTTTTCTCAATATATGTTTTAGAAAGAGAACTTTTGTTATCCATCTGTCCTTACATAAGAAACTGGAGAAATTAACTTTGCAAGCATGTCACATTATCATTTGCATTCTGTTGGCAGGGGATAGATGAGTATTTTAGAGGATGTGATCTGTAAGTGTTTCAAATATTTGGGTTTTGGAGAATGTATACTTAATTGTAAGGAGTTCCTGTTGCTTTAGCCTGTTCTGCATAGTGAAATGAAAAGGCAACACCTCTCAAATGACCTCTAGACAGGAACAAGTATTCCTTTCTTAATCCCCTTTTCACCCTATTGTTACTTTGTTTTCTCTATTGAAAAAGCAGAGTTAAATTTTTGAAAAATTTATTTGCGTATGTAAGTGGAGGTTCTGATTGGGAAAGACAAGGTGCAAAAAAAAAAATAAATAAAAAGGATGGGTGTTATCAGTGCTTTCAGGGAGGACGCTTTAGGATCTTGTGTTTAATCTTCTCAGTATTTCGAAAAGTAAATCATTTATCAGTTCTAAGAAATGCTCTAATTGGACCAAGAGAGAAAAATGTGGGTGCCAACAGGTGGTACACATCCTGGTATGTGCTTCCTTACAAGGTACCTCGACGGGGAATACCGGTTCCGTTTTTGTCGGTTGTGAGCAGCACCCGTTCTGAGTTTTTGGTGAAAATATTTCCCTTCGAGTTAAAGAGCTGCAGCCTTCCGAGCTAAGGCCATCACGTGTCTTCTCTTTCGTCGCCAACCGTCTGTCCCTTGCTGTTGCTTCAGATCGCGGAGCTAACACGGGGTTGCTGGTGGTTTCAGTACCCGCAGGATTGTGTTGGTAGAACGACAGGTAGAAGGTTGCTTCGGAGAGCTGGCATCCTTACTGCTTGTGAAAGAGTTACTGACGGCAACACGGATCAGACTGCCTTTCGGTTTGGTTTTCCTGACGTATCCCAGAATGCCTCGGAAGGCCGCCGGCTTTCACAGACTGCCGCAATGGCCGCTCTGTGCTGAGCTCGCGACGGGGCGGTTGCGAAAGCAAATAGTAAGGGCCTTTTGTCCGAGAATACTTCAAATTTGATTTCAGAGATCTGGAGACCTGTTATTTGTGGAAGGGAAGCTAGTTGCCAATACAAATATGAGGTAGATTGGTCAACTTAAATACAACTGATTTGACAAGCATCTGTTATAATACTGAAGATTTGTAAACACTAAACAATGTTCTTACCTCCTTAAAAGTTTTGAGAACTTGCCAGTATTGGCAGGAGGCAGAGACTCTGAAACGTGCTTCAAGAAACATGCCAAAACCATTGTGGCCTTTTCACCTATCGTGGATTCCTCCCCCCCCCCCTTTTACAGTGTTGTAATTTTTTTCCCCTCCAAAATGCCGTTTTCCCTTCTAGATAGCCCCCCAAATGAGACTTTTTTTTCCCCCCTTCTAAAAATGTGTACAATAATTACTGCTTCATGCCTCGGCCTTTTCTTTGCTAGGAGGTTGAAATCTTGGGACACACATGTAAATACTGGAGGCTAGTGCAGAATCCATCGTTTTTTAAAAGTGCAGGTGATTTATTCAAAGACTTATTGAGATGCTAAAATACAATACCTAAACTACATTCCAATTTTTTTTTCCCCCTCTAAATCCAGTGGCGTTAGAACGGTGTGTATTTTGTGGCTGATAAACAGTAACAAGTGTAATGATATTGGAGTGATTCCATAAGCCTGAGAATTTTGTCTCGTTAAAAATATAAAAGAGTAAAACCATTTTATGCCCTTAATTTGGTCTTTATTTGAGTCGTCCTTCCATAGGTATCGTATGACAACTTGAAGATATTATGGAATTGTGGCAAATGGTTTTCTTTGTGGGCGTGTAACAGTAAAGCTAATTTATGACCAGTCTTTACCAGATGATCTGTATCAGAATCTACAATATACCCGGCACGTGGCAAGGTCACAATTTAAGTTGTTAAGGTCATAACCTTAGCCACCAGGCATTTGACCTTTTAGATAAAGTTAACCTTTGTTCATTAGTAGGCACTCAACCGAGAACTTTCTGGAGAGTTTTTTTTTTTTTTTAAACTGCGTCTGTATAACTTCTGGTAATGTAATCAGATTCTAGAAAGATTCTCAGTTTAGTTAAATTTTGTAAGAGGTTAGACTTAAAAAGAGGTTAGACTTTTTAAGGACTCATCTCTTGGATAGAGGTAAGTTGCTGTATGTACACCACAGAATGACAAAGTCACAATTTATTTTTGATAGTTATTACCTGCTGTGAGGTGGATTGAAACTCTGAGGCAGCTGTGTGGAGACATTGAGAAAGTAAAATTAAATAAATAGAATTAAATTTAAATCAACTAAGTAAAGCCTTTGTTAATTTTCCAGTGGTGTCAGGCCCAAAAGTTAAATTGCCATGAGCATCTTCACTTTTTGCAGATGAGGAATTTTCTAAGATTGGAAGTTTTTTTAGTGGCCTTAAAATTTGCTTTGAAAGACTAATAAATGACCAAAATTTGTCAGGTAATGACTGTCATTGTTAATTAGCCTAGTGGCAGAGTGAATTGAATTTGTCCTAATGGTAGCATGAGGAGTGTTAGTTGTAAGGTAGAGAGGGATCATTTTTGCAAAGTAATGTTTTAGTACAGTAGCTACTGGTTGCTTCCACGCTACCCCTGTTACCACCTTTCCTTAGTTTTGCTTGGACCAGGAATAGTAACGGTCCTGCCACTCACCGAAAGAACTGTTTGCGGTGCTTTGGAAGTCTCGTACCTGTTCTGGAAACCTGTACAGCCAGTCTTACTGATGACCCCATTACTTGAACCATATTGTTCATTTAATTATGCTGTTGTGAATGCTCATTTTCAATTATTTACATCCTGCTAGTTTTGCTCTGATATGCCACGTATTATTCCATTTCAACAAAGAGAGAGATACTCCCATTCAGGTGAATTTTAGTTTTATTTTGGCTTCGTGATTGCCATTCCTTCATATAGTAATAGAGAAAGCCGTGATATGCAGATAGACCAGATGGTCATGTTGACAGATTGAGAATTCACTTCCTACTGCTTCAGAGCAGGTGTAAGATTAGGAGTGTCTGTGTATGAGCGCGTGTGTGCTTCGTGTGCTTGTGTGTGCACATTCAGGCTGCACACAGAGGGCTGTTGAGAGCAGTGCAAATGATTTGTTTTTTAAAAAAGCTGGTACTTTAAATACAGTATAACTATATGCATGAGGTTATCAGTGCATACAGAATAGTTATTGTAAAAAATACTAAATGAAAATGTTAAATTGTGATAGCTTATAATTTTATGCTGAATGAGTTATGGTAATTTCTTAATTTGGGGGTAACTTACCATGTTAGTTTACGGCAGTATTGCATATCTAAAATATGTTCAAGATATTTTGTTAGCAGGCGTACATGTGTATGTGTATTTATGCTCAAGTTTAAGGCTATACATTATATAATTAAACTTTTTCAGTACCTTAATAAACTCTTTAATAGAAAGTTATGCAGTTAGTTCCTGTGATTTATAATAATAAGCCGTATTTAGAAAAAGAAGGTGTAAGACTAATGTACAGTGATGTTTAAAATTAAAAGAGTAAGTGCCACCCTATCTCAAATTCTTACTCCAACCTTAAACTGAACTCAGGGTGGATTTTGTGGCTGACTAATCCATTCTAAATCATTGGTGTATGCACAGTTCTAAAAAATTTCATTTATCTTTTTATTTATCTTTTAATTCTTCAAAGGAAATAGCATTAACAGTCAACAAACTTGAGATAAATATGGCTTTTGTATCCTTGACGGTTTTTGGCTAACTTGAGGGTAGTAACAAGATCCTTTATCTAGAATGTAGTAACAGTATCCTTTATCTAGAGTGTAGTGAAAAAGATGGAAATTCAAAGGCAGAGAGGGTATTGGAATAGGGAGGAAGTGTTGTTCTGGAGTAAACTCATAAACGGAGGTCAGCTCATTTATGGCTAAGAGGTTTGAGTGTTGGTAAGAAATTTCTCAATGCTGCTGGCTTAGATTTGCCTTGTCTTCTTTTCCACCCAGTGATGAATAGCATTAATTTAAACCTATTTAGGGCTAGTGTGGGAGAAACCACAGCCTTTGTTGTGGTCACTGCTGTACACAGTAGGACTGGGTGTTTCACTTGGTTAAGGCCTCAAGCTGCTTCCAGAGGATGCAGAATGGCCTGTCAGTTTTTTAAAACTTGCACAGAAGCAGCAACAATTCTAATCGCTCGCAAACGTTAGTATAGATTATTGAGAGCAATTTTGAGGTTAGAAGAAAAAACATGAAATACAGATTGAATTCACTGAATGTGCAAAACTCCGGTTTATTACCATTTCAGCAATCATTTCCCTGTTGTTATTTAGAGGCTAGGTCTTGTTTTTAAATACGTTATAAACTGTAAATCCTTGGGAGGTGGGGTAAGGGGAAGGAAGAAGTCAGGTGGAGGAGGAAGAGAATGAATGAACTGGCATTCTTTGTTAAGAGAAACATAAAACCGTGAATTTAATCGCAAATGGAGATGCTCTCAAAAGTGTTTTGGTTTAAGTAATGACTGTAAAAGGATCCTGAGCAGCAAGATATCAAATGGAGAATATTATAATCCATCTCCCCACATTTTTTTTGCATAGTTTGTTTCAGACTAAGAGACTATTTGGGGCTTTTGGAGTTTCTATTAAAATTTTTAGAAAGGAAAAGTTTTGCAAAAATTCTTTCTGATCGTTTAAGGGTCCAGCCAGTAAGGGATACTGTGGCATACATAAACTTGGAAAAGGAGTTATTGAGATGTTTGCTATTATTACCATTTTGCTTTTTAAGGTGATAACTTATGGTATCATCAAAATTTTGACTGTTGTTTAGGCAACTGTAAGATACAAATTATTGATCCAAACTTTAGCGTCCCTGTGAATTTGCCAGGATTCTCCAGTTGCTGCTAAGACAGAAATGACTTTTACCTTCGGTTTTTCCCAAAATATTAGAGAACAGTGCTTTCATGTTTTGTTATGATCATTTCACAGTGTAAAAGTATATTTTCTCTAACAGAATTAGCCCTCCTGTTAATGTTCTAGTTAAATAAACATGGCTTATGAGGCAAAGAAATAAGTCCACAAATGACAAATTGCAGCAACTCCGTAGAGAGGATGCTTTTGCCGTTCTGTTTGTCAAAGAAACCAAATAAGATAAAATTGAGAGAAAGAAGTTCTTTTTATTTTGTTATGTATTTTGGCGAGCGTTGGTCTTCTTTCGTAAGATATTGCTAATCCCAAATGCAGACATGATCAGGATGATCATAATAGCTAGAGATTGAAGTGGAATAATTTTAGTGTTCTTTGAGACCTTTAGACTTATTTCTCTTCATGGCTTTTGCATGCTTTCCTAGTGGTAAATATTTTGGACCTCAATCAATTGAAAGTAGAGAAAGGGAGACAGAAGACAGGAAGGCAGGAAGGCAGGTAACTTTTATTGAGTTGTCTATTTTGCGGCAAGCCTTATACTAAGTTTTGCCATACATTGTAGTTTTCTCTCTCTCTCTCTTTCTTTCTTTTTTTTTAAATTCACAGTAATATTGCAAATAAGTAATGCACTCTCCATTTGTACAGGTGAAAATAAAGTCTCAGAGGGTCCAAGTGACTGGTGCACAGTAAGATTAAAGCCAGGCCTTCTGATTCCATACCCAGTGCTCTTCACCATATGGTTTAGATCCATTCTGTATCCCTCTCTATGTCCTGTTGTCTGGGGGTTGGATGTCATTTAAATGGTATCACACACCTACCTTGAATCAGAGGGAAAGAAAAAAAGTCAAAATCCTGACCCTTCCCATGGAGATATTTTACTGTGGAGTCCAGTAAAACAGGCACAGGATGAGGCCATACTTGGTTAGGGGAGGGAGAACAGGTTCTTATGCTTTTGTCAGGGTTGGGGTCAAAAATCTGGAGTGACTTGTTCTTTCTTGTTCTTAGAATGTTGAAGTTTGGTGAATAGAAGCATTATTACACAGGTTTAAGAAATGTTTTTTCCTGTTTGTAAGATAGATGAATCGGTTCTAGATGCTTTGGGAAGCCACTGAGAATTAAAGCAAGCATTAGTTTAAAAATCAGAATTGCATGTAATATTTTACTAGATAAATTCTGTCCATATTTTCTTATGTGCACAAGAGGTATATTTCTAACTTCCCTTAATGATTAGATTGAAAATTTTAAAATTTGCTTTACTCCAAAAAGATCCTTTGATTATGGCGTTGTGTATAATTATTTAAAAGAAAGCAAAAATTGAGTCTTATTAGTTTAAAATTGTTTTTTAATTTAAAAGAGAAAGGAGAAAAATTGAAAATAAGAACAAGGTTTGTCTTAATCTCCTTAAATGTACTGATTTATTGATGGATTTATTTAATGCCCTTATTTTCATCTCTTTACGTTTAGGCAAGATTAGTTCTTAATGACTTCAGTGCAAATATTCAAAGCCTCATTCAACGTGAATTTTATAACTGTAAATAGAAAAAAAAAGGACCAGTAATTATAATTTGTACTATATTCATTTATGTATATTAAGTCTTCCAGGGTTTATTTAAAAAATAAGCTGCTGAACTGAACTTATATTGAATAAAATAGAACTGTAGCTTCCTTTTTAAGTTTCTTTTTTAGAAATGCTCATAAATCTAAAAGTTGTGGAGTATCAGTTATGCCAGCAAGGGAAAACTGAAGAATGTAAATAAAAGTGTAAACTGGAAATAAGAGGATTGGAATAAAAAAATAAGACTCACACCCATTGTTCCACACTGCCTACCTTTTGAGGTCTCTGATGAGTATTTATGGTGGTCCCAATAACCTATGAGTTTCCAAACGGAAATAATTTCCAGAGCATATATATTCATAAACATACTTTAATGGATATTTTTGAAATGCTCTATAGGTTAAAAACGTGACATGAAAGAAAAGTAACAATAAAACATATTTTAAAAAATGAATACTATTTAAAAATTTCTATGTATGCCTGTTTAGCATCTGCCATTATCAGGCTGTTGTCTTTGTTGCTATGGTTTGGGTGATTTTATTTCCTTTTGTAATTTTGCCAGCCCATGATTGGGTAACGCAACATGTTCATGCTGTTGGGGAAGATGTATCTGTGGTGAGTTATATAGCTTGCTCTGAGTGGTAATTTTTGGTATGGAAAGATATTTGTCAGTGGATAATAGGAACTCTGTTGCTACAATATCAATTATCATTTAATTTTTAAAATTAGGGACATACTACTTACTATGGGAAACTCAGAACTACCTCTTCTGTTATGTGTCTGCCTCTTCCCCTATTGAAAGCATTTAGAACTCTGCGTATTTTAATCTTAAAGGGATTATTTAATTTTAAACTCCTACATAAAGTGAATATTCTACATGCAGGATCCCATCATTGTCACTTTCAAATACTCCATTGCCTTTCAAAGGAGCTGACATTACAAGTCCTTAGGTTGACAAATTCTCATCAACTTTTGTGAAAAATTTGGCTGCAGAAGGAGTAAAGTCAAAAGAGGGCCATAGACAGATGGATTTCAGTGTTAAGATGACATCAAGCCCTTCTTCGTGGCATTTTTAAACATTCCAAATGAGTGAGGAATGGAGATGCTTAAAGAGCTCACTATAGAATGAGTAATTAAGATACTATGTATCTGCATGTAAACCTTCGTGGTATACTATTAAATAGAGCTGTATGGGCTCAGACATAATGGCAGATCAGCAGTGAAAATCATAAACATCTTTTATGCCAAATACAATTCATAAATAATATTAGACACTAAAATGTTGTTGATAGAAAACAGTGTATACCTGAGAGAATATTTTTAGCATTAAGTAATTGGAAGTTAAAGAGTGGGTTACAGACGTTTAAGATCAAGCAAAGATTCTGGGTAAGAATTTGGCAAAAACTGGTTAGTATCTTTGTATGACCATAGCAAGATTTTTGCATGGATGCATATTAGAGAAAAAATTACTAGGTTACTAAAGTCTCTGATTGATTCATTTAGTCGGCTTTTCCTCCCCTTCTTTTAAATAGTAGACGTTTTCTTTTGGAGAGTAGTTTCAAGTAACTTCTGAGAATGAAGTCTTTGTAACTTGATGCTGTTCAACAGCATAACTATTGTTGTATGTTCCTGTCAGGGAAAGATAGTCATTGCAATACTTTTATTGTATGGCCTCTTAATATGTGACAAGGACTTTTATTAAGAATTCTTTTTTCTGGGGCGCCTGGGTGGCTCAGTCAGTGAGCGTCTGCCTTTGGCTCAGGTCATGATTCCGGGGTCCTGGGATCGAGCCCCACATCGGGCTCCCTGCTCGGCGGGAAGCCTGCTTCTCCCTCTCCCACTCCCCCTGCTTGTGTTCCCTCTCTCACTGTGTCTCTCTCTGTCAAATAAAAAAAAAAAAAAAAAGAAAGAAAGAAAAAGAATTCTTTTTTCTTTTAAATGTACTTTTGAAAGTCTCTCCTCCTCCCCACCCAATCCAGAATTACAGTGGTTTTTAATAAGATTCAAATGAGTTTTTATTATTTTCTTGGTCTATTCACTGTATGGACAAAAGTCTTATTTTTAAAAAAAGGTTCTGGAATTCATGTACTTTAGATTTTCTGTAAAGTAAAGTGGGAATAGTAATTAACAGAAAAGTGCCATCTCATCGGGCCCAGGATGTATACAGCTCTTTAGAGAATGAGGATTATTACAGCCTGAAATGTTAGGGTTGAAGAACTAATTGTTCTAAAGATATTTGCTCCTCATCTCAGAAAAGATGGCAAACATGCAAAATGGATAAATGTAATCCTTTGTACTTTTACCACCTACATTTTTAAACTACAGTGACTCTGATTTCTCTAGAAAGGTCAGAGGTTTCAGACAGAAAGCTTTGTAATTCTTCAAAGAGAGACATTTTCATTTTTGCTATATAAAGACTGATTATGTATAGCTTTTTACTTTATTTGCAGTTGAGCCTGAGAGGTTCTGGGGTGGGGGCAGTGCTGAGTAAGGGAAGCCCTGTCATGAGACAGCAGAATTGGATGGAACCAGATAGATTGGAGAGGAACATAGATTCACATTTAGAGATGCACATTTTTGGCCCTTTATTACCCATCCCCTTATTTGAAAATGAAGACAGGGCGGCTGTAACAGTGCATTTTGCTTTGTACTAGAGCATTCTGTGATAAACTCTTTTTTTTTTTTTTTAAAGATTTTATTTATTTATTTGAGACAGAGAGAATGAGAGAGACAGAGAGCACATGAGAGGGGGGAGGGTCAGAGGGAGAAGCAGGCTCCCTGCCGAGCAGGGAGCCCGATGCGGGACTCGATCCTGGGACTCCAGGATCATGACCTGAGCCGAAGGCAGTCGCTTAACCAACTGAGCCACCCAGGCACCCTCTGTGATAGACTCTTAAATATTTTGGGCACTTCAGGGAGTTTACATCTCTGGGTGCCATTTCTTAGGATTGGCTTTGTTGGTTTTCCTAAATTGTGGATATGGTTTTCTCTGGTTTTGCGTGGGTTTCTTTGTTTCTATTTTGTTTTCCTTTTGGACTTCTCCAAGTTTTGGAGAATTTTTCATGTTGGGTGGTGGGGGTGAGTAGAGATGGCGGACGACTTTTGTTGTGGGTTACTCCTGTTATTCAGGAAAGAGAGGCTCAGAGAGTGTTAGGAACTCACTCAAGGTCTTGCCAATAGTAAGTGGCAAAGCCAGGATTAAAGCCAGATCCATCAGAACCCAGACTTGTGTGGTTAAACTCTATAGTATTTAAATTGGCTTTTCAAATATTTTATTAGCTCTTCATATAAACTTTAAACTTAGGTAGGGGAGCTTTTATAATTGCCTTTGTGCAGGTGAAGAATCAGAGAGGCTGTGTAACATGTCCGCAGGAGGATGGGTAGTTAGTGGTTAGGGCTTTTTATCTCCAAGGTGTTCCCCAAGATATTGGGCTTTCTGAGCTCCGCCCCTGAATTTATGGACGGGATAAAAGGTGTTTGCTTGGAAGTATGTAATAGCGCTGAAAGCCATGGGTTTCTCTGAAGTTTAAAAAGTAGTGAGCAGCTAGAGCTTTCTCTGGTTTGTTAATAGATTTCAGAGTTTCAAACCTTGAAGGAAACTGAGAGGAAACCTTCATTTTTACAAGATGAAGACACTAAGTGCCTGCATCGCAGGAGCTCTGAAGATAGAACGTTCTTGTATAAAGTGGAGTGCAGTTCTAGCCTGTTGTTATCATGTGCATCAAGGTGGATGCTTTTTGGTTGGTGTTGGCATAGAAAATCTACCTTGGTTGCCTTTGTTGACAGATTCCACCATGTAATTGGCAACTGGGTTCAGCAAACATATTGTGAGCGCTTACTACCTGTTAGGCACCATGCTGAGTGCCAAGGATACAAAACTGAAGAAAATACTATGAGATGAGTTGATGCCATCTTGGATTAAATTTCTTCAGAAATTAAGATTTTTAAAATTTTATTTATTTATTATTTATTTGTTTATTTATTTAGAGGAGACGACAAGCAGACTCTGCACTGAGCGCGGAGCCTGACGTGGGGCTCGATCCCACGATCCTGAGATCACGACCTGAGCTGAAATCAAGAGTCAGAGGTTTAACTGACTGAGCCACCCAAGCGCCCCCAGAAATTAAGATTTTAAAGCGTTTGATGTTTTTGAATTAGAATCCTTACAAACTAGGGCGCCTGGGTGGCTCAGTTGGTTAAGCGACTGCTTTCAGCTCAGGTCATGATCCTGGAGTCCCTGGATCGAGTCCCGCATCGGGCTCCCTGCTCGGCAGGGAGCCTGCTTCTCCCTCTGACCCTCCCCCTCTCATGTGCTCTCTCTCTCTCTCATTCTCTCTGTCTCAAATAAATAAATAAAATCTTAAAAAAAAAAAAAAAAAGAATCCTTACAAACTAATAGCCCATAGGAAGTTTTAAACATTCGTAGAGCCAGATCTCAGTATTGCATAAGGTCTTACTGTACCAGGTATATGTAGAGGGATTGTGTCATTTGATGGTACTTCTAGTAAGTGGTACGTGCTTTGTTTTCTTATGTCAAAAATACCTATGTAGGGCGCCTGGGTAGCTCAGTCGTTAAGCGTCTGCCTTCGGCTCAGGTCATGATCCTAGAGTCCTGGGATTGAGCCCCGCATCGGGCTCCCTGTTTGGCAGGAAGCCTACTTCTCCTTCTCCCACTACCCCTGCTTGTGTTCCTGCTCTTGCTATCTCTCTGTCAAATAAATAAATAAAATCTTTAAAAAAAAAATACCTATGTAAATGGAAAGAAAGCCCAAGCAGATAACAGGACAGGGCACAGGTGGTTTTATTATTTAATAGTTCACTGTGGCATGTTTTCTTTAAAGAAATCTGGTGGTGCACAAAAAAGTTCTATTTCTTGTTTAGAGGCCATCCTTCTAGTAATGCTGAAGTATAAAACAGAGTTATAGGAAAACTAAACAGCAGGAGAATGAGGGAGTGACAAACAGAAAGGAAGGGAAGGCCTTGGAGAGCAAGCCGTGGTGAATTCATTTGGCAGTTGGTAGTAGTTCCTAAAACACAGCCAAGTCTCTGTAGCATAGCCACTTAAATTCTCTGTTTTGCTCTGTCTCCGAAGAAAGTTAGCAATCTCGAGACTTTTACACTGAAGTGGATTTTAAGTTGTCCGAGGTCTCAAGCTGCTTTGTCTTTCTTTCTCCTGTGAAAAGAAAACAGATATGTATTACATTCAGACAGCACGGAAGAGGTCCTATATGCGCGAGTGTGTGTTAGTGTGTTAATGGGACAGCTGTGAGGGTCTTCTGGGAAAGTGTGTACAGATGGTGATAGGAAGGAGAAGAACTATCGCATGTCTGATAAATGAAACACGGACAACAACCCAAAAATCTGGTGGTCCCAAACAGTGTATAGCGGAGGTTCTTTGTTTTTTGTTTTTTGTTTTTCCTCTCTCTCTCTCCTATCTGCTTATTGTTTAATCTGAAAGTGAAATCTGTTTGTCCAGCCATTAATATGTGTGCTTTTCTTTGAATAGAGTGAAGAACAAATGATTTGTTCTGTAATTATTTTCAAAAGGCAGAAAATCTGTGTGTAACATTGGGAATGGCATGGGATTGTCATAGAAACTCACTCTGAACACTGTAAATAAAAATGGTTGGGGATTAGTCACAGTACCATGTGGGACATCATGAAACTGAAGACAGATTTCTTTGTTTTACAGTCAGGAAGAGAAGTGAGGCAAACTTGATAGAGTTCATGGGATGTTAGCAGTTCAGTTCCTCTAGGGAGAACCATGTTGTCTTCAGATTAAATAAGCCACCTGGATACAGACGTTAGAATTTACCTGATGATTTTAGCAATCACTGATGTTTCCTTTATTTTAAGAGTGTTTTATCTCCAAATAATGAAAGTTTAACAAGTTTGAAAATCTCTGTTTTTGCTACTAATCTTGAGAATCACCCCCACTCACTTCCTCCCCCACACCTTCTTTCCTTGTAATCTTGAATAGCATTTTTACAGATCTAGCCTTGTTCTGTTTTCTTTAATCTCCCTTTTTTCCGTGTAATATGAATAAAACTGAACACATTAACCATCAGCAGACTTCATTAATGTTATATGTTTGAAATCATATATATTTAGGTTAGAATAATGAGTCTGCAATATAACACCCTTTTCTGTTTCTAAATCCATTATTTGGAAGGAAATTGTTTCAGGGTATTCTCATTGTCTAAGTCCAGCATCTGGAAAAGGGATTGTTTGTCTTTAAATTTGGACTGAATCCCCAATTGCAGATTCCCACCAGGGTGATGTTTCAATAAACTTTAATGTGTCAGCTTGGGATCCTTGAACTTGTAGAGGTAGGAGCTGACCTCTGAGAGGGGGCTTCAGGATGTAAGGGACTTAGTGTGTGGAATGACTCGTGCTTCTGACGAGGCCCCTTTCACGATGCTGTGCGTTATCGAATGTTCCTATTTGTAATCAAGAGAGTAGCTGCAGTATTTAAATAAGGGTAAGGTGTCTTTAGACAAATGTGGGATAAAGTCAGTACATTACTCTTCTTTATTAACAGTGAATACAGCTGACCTTGACACTGGAGAGAGCACATGCAAGGACATAAATGAGAATTTTGGTGCATGGAATACACAAGGGCAGGCTGTCTTCCTGCCTGTTTCCCCTAAGGCTCTGGCCATGCTTTATATTGTAGTATGTGCGTATATATATTTTGTTTGTTCTTTTCCTTGTATTCCTTCTACTGAGACTGTCCTCATTCACCTTTAATTGGCGAACATTGCTTAGGCCCTCTTTTACCCCAGCATTGGGCTAAGGGCTCCTTCCCTGCCTTCCCATAGTGTCTTGTTAGCACTGTAGTATACTCACTATTAGCTCTTAATGTATCATAATAAAATGATCTGTCTTCCAAACTGGGCTGTGATTTCTTTATGAGCAGAGACTGGGTTGTATTTATTTTTGTTTCCCCTGGAGAGGTATGTAGGGCCCAGCACCTAGTATGTATTCAATATCTTTCTTGATCTGGTGACTGAATGGAAAATCTGGGTTGAACAAAACAAAACAAAAAAAAATGTGAGACATTTATAATATGAATTTAAAAACTAGGTAACATAAAGCTTTTGTTCAACTCAGAAATACTGAATTTATGCCTTTTTTTTTTTTTTTTTTTGGTTAGGATGATTTTCCTTCTCACATTATCATATTAACCAACTTTTGTTTCTTCACCCAAATCCAAAGTTTCATGGTAACCTAAAGGAGTTATTGACATGTGAATAATCATAATTCTGAAAATAAAGGTTTTATGATGCTACTATTTGTAGAAAATGTTCAGGTTATTTGTTTTCCCCTCTGAGATCTTGGTCTTGACTTTTATCTGGACTGTTTAGCTAAAAAAGGTGGTTTGGAGGTGATCAGGTAATATATCCATTGTTCCAGCTTCTTTGTGAAGAAATCATCTTTACACCAGCAGTCATTTATCAAGTACCTACTGTGTGCTAGGTGCCCTGCTCGGAGGGGAAATAAAGGATTCTAATTTCATGCTTGAATTTTTAAAGAGCATGATCTTGATTAAAAATGGACCCTCTTCCTCAGGATGGCACATTTCTTCTTTCTTCTTTTTTGGGGGGTGCTGAACCCCACAGTGTCTTGCTCTGCAGGGAAAGTGTTTGTGAATCATACTCTTACTTCTAGTGAGCATTTATTTGCCTGTTTGTCTGTCTGTCCTTACTAAATAGGTTACATTTTGGCATGGTTACTTATCCTATGTTGGGAGAGGCCAAAGGAAGTAGGACTAGAAAAGTTAATGATCAGAATTAAGGAGGTAGGCCCAATTACATATGGTGACTCCTAAATTCTTCTTCTAGCCTGTGCCGTACTCTCATTAAAACTGTTAGACCAATTTCATTAGCTCCAAAATGCACCAGCATATGTAAATCTTCTTTGTTTAATTGGAGGCCTATTGATTGTAGGGTAACGTAAGCCTCTCTAAGGGAAACAGAACCCAACTGAAGATAAGAGTTTCTTCCCCCGCAACACATACAGCATTCATGATTTTATTTCTCTAGGCATGTTCATTATCAAAACCATTCCACTGCAGATTTTCCCATAAAGTGTTTCCGTCTGGCCCCGTTTTCATATCTAAAAGCTCCTACTGGTTTCAGCAAAGGATAATGGAAGCATTTTGACAGAATATACATTTCTTTCTTCCATTTTTTTTTTACTAAAACATTAAAAATAATGAGAAACAAAAACTTATCATATGAAAATTAATTTGCCTGAAAAAGACTGAAAATAAATCTTCTCTTGTGCCTTCATAGAATGCTAAAAGGGACCCAAATCTGGCCATCTTCTTTAGGTGAGCAATCACCAAAAATATTCCAGTGGGGAATGAAAACTAGAATGTAATTTTTTTCACTTACATCCTAATTGGATCTCAAAGCTGCAGAGAGGGTAGTGTGTCAGCCTGCACTTTGCAAAGTGGTATAAAGTATGGGATTTTCCTAGTGTGCTTCCTGGGATTGGAACATCTTCTAACTGTTAAACTAATGAGAAAACTTGCATTTTCATATATATCTTCTTGCAATTCCATTCTTATTTCTGAAGATTCAGGTCAAGGTCAATGTATAGCTAGTTGCTCATAGTAAGAATCTTAGGAAGGAGAGATATCTGTTGAGAATGTATAGACGGTCATACAGTAATTCAGAAATTATCTTGAAATGACAAAGACACTACTCCAGACTGTATTGAAGAAGTAAATATTTTTCCTCTCTTAGAATTATACTAAAAATTATGTTTAATAATAAGAGCTTGAATTAGGAAGCACTCTAATTTTTCTCTCCCTTAGAGCATTATTGATTTCTAAAGGAGATATTTAATTAGTGAAATTATAGCATCTGGAAAAAATTGGTTATTTTCCAATTTTATTCTGTTGTTGATGCTATAGCAATGGATTCATGGCCTTTCTTGTATTCATCTTCTTTTGTTTGGTGTTGCTGGTTGAGCACTCTCTGGTTGTGAGGACTGTGTGCTTAGATGGCAAATAGGTGGAGAGATCTTGAGTTGTAGACAGTAACTTTATATCAGCCGCTATAATGCTTATCAGTGAAATTCTAACTTATTTAATTATTACTTAATTCTCTGGTTATATTTTTGTATCTGATGATCACCTTCATTCTGGCAAAGTATGGATGGAAAGACATCGCTATTTTGTTTTCTCAGTTCAGCAGGGCTGGGAAGGCATTTTGAAGTAGAACATCTTTTAAAGAATAGTATAATCTATGCACCTGTAAGAATGGATGTGGTTAAAGTCTGACCGGCCTCATGGTGAAAGAGGGAATGCCTCATTTCAATTAAATTTGTCTTTGAGTATTGCATGCCCCTCATGTTCAGTCAGGTTTTTAAAAATTTTCTCTTGGAGATGATTCATAGAAACTCAGTTCTTTAACTGAGTTATTTATAATTAAATATTATCATTGGAAGGAAGCTTTGTACTCATCTATCATCCCCTCTCTGCCAAACCACAAAAATGCCACCTTGTTGATTTCTTCTCATATATATATGATAATATGATACGTGATATATGATATATGTTGTGTGTGTGCGTGTGTGTGTATTACTGCCCAGCTATCTACAATAGACCCAGATCATCCTTTCTTAGTACCTTCCCAGAAATAGAGGTTTCTTTGAAACCAAGTTATAATCAGGACATGTAATGCAATGTTAAAAGACTGAATGATACAAATTTAAGTCAAACAGAAATGTGGATTATCTGCTGTTGGGATTTGTCCATACTGCAGTTACCTCCTTTATTGTAGCATCTTCCCTGTTGGTACAGGGAGCCGAGATTGGATTTAAAATACAAATTATTCACATCAAGTAAGAAAGAATGAAGATTTTCCCCACTAATTTGATTATTCATACAGTTTTTTGGGGGAAAGGGGACAGCGTTATTAAAATAATTCAAAATGGAAATTCAGTTGTATTTCTTTTTTTTTTTTTTTAAAGATTTTATTTATTTATTTGACAGAGAGAGACACAGCGAGAGAGGGAACACAAGCAGGGGGAGTGGGAGAGGTTGAGAAGCAGGCTCCCCGCAGAGCGGGGAGCCCGATGTGGGACTCAATCCCAGGACCCTGGGATCATGACCTGAGCCGAAGGCAGCCGCCCAACCGACTGAGCCACCCAGGCGCCCCCAGTTGTATTTCTTTTAAACCTTTTCAGGTTTATTGCTAAAAGGTTCTAAGATATTGTGAAAAACCCTTTTGTTTTATAAACATTACAGGTTTGATTTCATTATTTTCACCTTGTTTTTCAATGTAAGAATATACGTAAGATATCACATCATAATGGAGACCTGTGAATCTATCACCCCACCCGAGGAGAACATTACCAATACCTGCATTTATTTTTATGTTCCCTGAAAAATCATCCATTATCCTGAGTATTGTGTACTATTCCCCTCCTATAAAAGAGATGTTTCATCACTTATATGTGCACTAAATATATTGTTGTTTTGCTTGTTATTAAGTTTTATAAAAATTACATATACATACATATATACATAGATACACACATACATACGTGATTCTGGAAATTGCATTTTCAGTCAACATTATGTTTCTAGTCTTGCCACATGTACTGTAATTTATTCTTCTTTCTTGTATAATATGCTATTTTGTGGTAGATTGATGGCTATTTCTAGTTTCTTGCAACTAAAAGTGTTATGAATTGTAACATGTCTTGTGGAGCATGCGTGTAAGGGTTTCTTTAGGTTATGTGCCTAAGAGTGGAATTGTTGAATCACAGGGTGTGTCAGCGTTACATTTTATAAAAAGATACTGTTATTTTATTAAGTAGTTATACCTATTTACACTCTCCCTAGCAGTAGCACTGTACAGAAGATTCTGTTCTCTCCAGTTCTTGACACTGCCAGATTTTTACTTTTTGCCAGTATGGTGACCATAAAATGATATTTTATTGCAGTCTTAATTTGAATTTCTAATTTGATTAATAATGAGATGAAACATCTTTTTGTATATCTACGAGCCACTATCTTTTCTGTGAAATAAATGCTCATATCTTTTACTCATTTTTTTCCTATTTTTTTGCTTGTCTTTTTCTTGTTGGTTTGTTAGGAGTTCCATATATATATATATATCCTAGATTCTACTCTTTTGTGTTAGGTGCTTGCAAATCATAGTTCGTGGCTTGATTTTTCATTTTCTTTAAGATATCTTTGATGAACAAAAATTCTTAATTTTTTTTTTTTTAAGATTTCATTTATTTATTTAACAGAGAGAGACACAGCGAGAGAGGGAACACAAGCAGGGGAAGTGGGACAGGGAGAAGCAGGCCTCCTGCAGAGCAGGGAGCCCGAAGTGGGGCTTGATCCCAGGATCCTGGGATCATGACCTGAGCCGAAGGTGACTGAGCCACCCAGGTGCCCCCCAAAATTCTTAATTTTAATATTATAAAGTTTATTAGTCTTTTGTTTTACAGGCGCTGCTTTGTGTCTTGTTTAAAATACCCCCCTTAGTTTGTGTTTAAAAATACACTGTATTTTTTATTCAGCTTTAAATGTTCATCTCACATTTACATTTGTATTCCATTTGGAATTTATTTTTTTGTATGGTGTGGAGTAGGGATCCGATTTCATTTTTTTCCGTATATGAATAACAGTTTTCACTTCATCATTTATTGAATAGTTTCTCTGTTCCCCAAATGATCTTCAGTGCCATCTGTATCATTTGTTAAGTTTTTATATTTGTGTGGGTCTGTTTTTGGATTCTCTGTTCTGTTCCAATGATTAATGTGTCTACCCTATACCAACATGCTGTTTCAGTTGGTTTTGATATCTGATAAAGCAAATCCTGCACACTTCCCTCCCCCCCCCACCCCAGGAGTGTTTTTAGTTATTCTTGATCCTTCACCAGTTCATATATATTTTATTTATTTTTGTTATTTTATATTCATCAAGATGGGCCACAGAGATGTGCTTTCAAATAGGTTTCTAGTATTGAATTTCTTTTTTTATGTCTTTTCAACTTTTGATCCCCTTCACCTCTTTCTCCTATCCCCTACTCCCCAACTCTGGCAATCACCAATCTGTTCTCTGTATCTGTGAGCTTGGTTGACTTTATTTCTTTTAGATTCCATATATAAGAGAGATCATATGATATGTGTCTTCCTCTGTCTGACTTATCTCCTATAGCATAATGCTGTCAAGGTCTATCTATATTGTCATAAATGACAAGTTTTTTTTCCTCTTTTTTATGGCTAAATAATATTCCATTGTGTGAAATATTCCATTTCTTTATTTATTCATCTGTGGGTGGGCACTTAGGTTGTCTCTAAGTCCTGCCAGTTTTAAGTAATGCTGCAGTGAACATGGGGGTGCATATATCTTTTCAATTAGTGTTTTTGTTTTCTTTGGATAAGTACCCAGAAGTGTAATTGCTAGATTTATGGTAGCTCTATTTTTAATTTTTTGAGAAACCTCTATATTGTTATCCATAGTGGCTACACCAATTTACATTCCCACTAACACTTGTTATGTCTTGTCTTCTTGATAATATCAATTCTAATACATGTGAGGTGATAGAATCATTTTGTCAAGTTTCATGAAAAATCCTGTGTAGATTTTGTTTAGAAACGTATGGAATCTACACTTGAATTTGAATTTGAAGGGAATTGACATCATATTATTATCAAATCTTACTACATCTATGAACATGGTATGCCTCTCTATTTATTTAGATTTTATCTTTCAAGAAGTTGAATTATTTTTCACCCAAGTCTTGAACATCTTATTTGAAACTGCTTTTATAAATTGTGTTTTTAAAAGTATATTTTCTAACTATGTGCTTCTAGTATAGCAATACAGTTAATTCTTGTATAATGATCTTACATCCAGCTATATTTACATATTTTCAGCCAGTAATTTGTCTGTAAATTATTTTGTGTTTACTGTGTAGCTAATCATATCAAATGCAAACAATAGCATTTTCATTTCTGCTATTCCAATCTTATTATTTTCCTTATACTTCTCACTGCATTAGCTAGTACCTCCAATTTACTATTGAATTAACCTGTGAGGGTAAGCATCCTTGACTTTTTCCCTTAGTTTCCTATTTATTTTTTATTCATGAATGAGCTGAGTTAATGTCTTACTATTTAATATTACTTTTGCTGATCACATTTTAATCAGAGAAAATGCAAGACCTTACCTAGTTTTGTTAACTTTTCCCCCATTTTTCTTCTTAGGTTTGCTCTGCTCCAATAACTGAAACGTCAAATTATCCTGGAAAATTACTCTATGCCAAATGATACAGCATAAATTATTGAATGAGTGGTGTTTTTAAGAATGTAGTCCCCTAAAATTTTAAAATAAGAGACTCATTTGTATGTACTAATAATTTTAGATATTTCAGTGAAGAGCAGTACCATATTTTGTATTGACGAGATTCCTTGATATGGTGGAGTGTAGATCAGCCTCTTAAATTTTGATTTGAACTGTGGAATCCTTAAGTATCATTTTTCACAATTTAAAATGCCTGGTTTGAATGGTTCACTTTTTCCCCCTTTGCCCATGCAATTTTTGTTAAGACTTGAACAGATTACTCCTAATCTTGTGAGCAGACTGCAGGAAGACAACTATTAAAAGTAGAAAGCTATTAAGCAGTCAGGGGTTTATTATGCTTTAGTGTTTTGTTTAAGTCTGTTCTTAATTGGTTGATTAATGTACATGAAGTCCTTTTCCCCCCTCCATCACTACAGATGGCAAATGGTAGGTCCCAACTGTCATTGTTTGAAAAAAAGGTTATGGTTCAAAGTCAAAGATTCAGAGATACCACAATAATCAATCATAGGAACTTGTCTTGGAGTGCCCAGCCAGGCAAAAGTTAGGCAGAATAGTATTTACTTGGAATCCCTTAGGAGCATTTTTTTTTCTTTTGGTGTGTTCTTGATTTTATTTAGAAAAGATTATTTAAGTAATAGAAATGTCTCTCTGAATTTAGTGTCAGGTATGAAGAAAAATGGTAAATAAGTTTTCTGTTTATTGGTTATCACATATTGCTGGAATTTAGGCGTACAGTTTTCAAATGGGTGTAATAGAGAAAGTAACATTCTGAATATATTGAGATTAACAGAACACTTTTAAAGGAACACCTTTTTACCATTTTCATGTGAAGATGATTTATAATGGTTAACTTCCTTTTTTTAGGAGGAAGAATAGAATTATGTTCTGGTATTGATCCATAAAGAGGATTTGCATTTTATTCATACTATAAAAGTACCTTTAATGGATACATTGTGGTAATTGAATCTATACTGTGTATCACTACTAAAGTATCTTTTTAATTATTTTATGTTATATAATTCAGTAACTAAATTTAAGTCATAGGGAAGGAGATGACTGTATTATATCTTTTAAGTATAATGTATAGCCTTTAATATTCCTAAAGTGGATGGCAGTTAAGGACATTTTTAGTTGAATGCTAGAGAGTGCGCGCTCATGACAGAGAGAGAGAGAGAAAGGGGGAGAGGGAGAGAGGAGATTCCATTACATTCAGCACAGTATGAAACTAAGTCAAAGGAGTTTTGTTAATTAAATTCAATTGCCATCCATTAGACCGGTGGAATGAGATGACTCTGCCAGGACGCTGACACAGCACAAGTATGCAATTTGGCTAAATGGCCATTTCTAAACCATAGCACACATTTCTCTACTTGTTCACTTTTTTTTTTAAGTGAGAGTTTTTACTCTTAAAAAGTCAAAGAGTAACCAGTGTCTACTGAAGGGTAAAGGTATCATTTTTTTGCAGTTTATTGAGAAACAATTAGTTTGTTGGCTTGGAAATGTATAGCTCACATGGAGAGTTTGGGAGAAAATGATTCTTTAAAAAAGTATGCAGTATCTGTAGGCAATCATATTTACAAAATGTATACACACATGTGTCAATATAGAGACATGTATGTTTTAAAATTTAGTTGTCTTTTAATCTAAAGCTTTTTGAGTCATAATTATTCCTTGAATTTTTAAAAGCCTCCTTAAAGTTGTAACTACAATCTGGATATATATTTGGGGGAAGTTATAATAATTGTGGGAATTATAAAAATGAAATTTAGGTGGTGGGTACGTGCATCTACATTTTGGCATGAACTACTACTTTTAGAGGCTTTATATGTCAGACTGATAAGTTTCTTACCATGGTGAAATGACAAGAATACCACTCAGGCATTGGCTGACACATAATTTTGACAGCCAGCAAGATTGCAGTGTTGCTGAGTGCACAGATTTCCACTTCCTGCCAAGATTAAAATTGGCAAAAACCAAAAAGGATATTAGGGATTGTCACTTTAAGAAGAAATAACATGTTAATGCTCTGCAATTGCTTAAGAAATAGAAGTTGATCTCTTGAACTGTGGTCTGTTGAAACCTACAAGTTTGCAATCAGTAGAAGAGTTTGATTAGTGTGCAATCAAAAATTAAATAAGTTGAGGTTCTCTGACATTTGCGATAATAAGGCTCATTATAGTTTTACTTAATAGGACATTATTATTTCTGTATAAAGAGAATTCCTCACCAAAGCTATAAAATAGGTTGCCCAACAGCCCCTGAAGAACAAAGGCCTACTTTAAGTTTGTGAATTTGAAGACAGAAGGCCTTACTTCCTGAATTTTCTTATTTTTTCCTGTGCGAGCAGATGGTTTTTCTTTTTATAATTTGCCAGATCTTTCCTCTAACAATAACTGTCGTTTATTGAGGAACTACTATGTGCTGGGTTCTGCACAAGGCACTCAAACCTTTGACTTTTTTTTCTTATTTACAAGTTTTTGTTTAAATCTAGACAGAAAAATGAGGGAAAATCTAGACATTAAAATGTGAAAGAGTCAGACTCTGAATTATGCTTATACTTTGCTATTTACAGTAAGTACTTTTGAAACAGCTGTAGACATTCAAATGAAAGTAGCAATGTGGAGTGGGAAATGTGGGAGCGTTCATTTGTGAAGACTTTGCATTTCTCCAGCTTTATAGCCAACAGAAAAGGAGATTGTTGTGCATTCTATTAAATACTGCCAGTATGATTAATTTAAAGGGTTACATTTTATTGAACCCTGGTGTAGATGTTCTTTGTCAACCCACATTCACAGCTAGTTAGAGTGTGTGTAGCATTTATCAAAACTTTCTGGAGCCCCTCTCACCTCATTAGCATCTGAATCTCTATTCAGCAGTTAATGTCCGTTACTGCTAGAGTGCTCAATTCTTGTTTTCAATAAGCCAGTTGTAAAATGTCAGACTGTCACTTACAATATAAAAAACCAAAAATGATGGTATTTGTAAAAATGTTATCACCTCATAAAAACAAATTGTAAAGACATGAAAGTGATCTTGCTATACTGGGCTTTCAGAAGGGAGTTAGTACAGCTACTTTAAATACCAGTTGTGTAGATTCCCACACTTTTCTACCAATGGAGAGGTTTACACAAGCATAATTTAAGTTACAATTACACTAATTAACATCTCATTTGCATAAATTGTTGAAGTCAAAACAACAAAGAATTGTCTAAGAAGCTTAATCCTATTTGTCCAAAATAGAAAGATTTTTCTAAAAAAGAACCAGAAAAACCCATGCTCTAAAAATTGGCAGCTTGAGTATGTCTTTAGTATGTTGAGCAGTGCCGTTTAAAAAATAAATGCTTTCTATTTGCTTAAGAATGTATTTCTCTATTCTTTTTAGGATCTTCCATATTTAGTATGCTTTTAAAATTAAAAAAAGTATACTTTGCTTCCTAAATCATTAATAACTAGAGATTAAAATCAAGATACAGTACCATTTACATGTAGTAGTGGAGAGTAATGACTCATTAGATGCTTGGTGAAGAATGTATGTGTGTGTGCGCGCGCGGGCACGCTTGCCCGTGGGCAGGAATTTGTAAAGTGTCCCTGTCATTTATCCATGGTCAGCTAACATTTTTTCGTGTAGGCCGGTCTCCTTCAGATCATCCAGGTGTTTCCACTGTCTCGTATTTTTCTTTGCGTCGTGGTGAATGAGGGTACGTTAAAGATAGTTTCTCCCCAGGTCTTCCACGTGTGTGATAGCTCACATACCAGGTCAGAAAGCTTCCCTTTTAATGGCCACCCAAATGCAGTTAGCCGCCTTGGGGGGTGACTTAGTCCAGTAAACTGTCTTCTTCGCTAAGACCCATTTAAAATTAGGGACATGTTTGCATACAGTGGACTAATGAAGTTTTCATACTAACCCACAAAACTCTGCAGTGCTCTTCTCTGTAGGTCGGACATTCACTCATTTCATATGCAATTATTGTTATCAGTGAGTTTGCATTAATGACATTGTGCATCTAAGGAAATAAAATGTCACTGGCAGAGTTTAGGATTTTTTATTGTTAATTTTTATAGTCATTTGGGGTTGAGGAATTTAAATTATCCTGCTTAGTTAGTACTTCCAGTGTTTTATTAGCTCTGAAATTGTGACAAGATTAGGAATAAGATTAGAATGAAAGTTTTACTTTAAAATTATAGGCCTGGAAAGCATTTTATTTGTTTGTAATAGACAGTGTATCTTAATTTAGTTGCGGCAGTCTTTAATTTGATCTTGTAATGTAAAGTTTATAAATTACTGTCTTAGAAATAATTAATTTACACATATGTATTGAGTGTCAAGTGCATATGCGCCATTATGCTAGGTTTGGTGAAGGATGTAATCTTATACATGTACAGTGTAGTCCTTGCTTGTATGAAGCATACGTTTCTCTTGGGGGTATATAAATAAATACCAAGTGAGAACATGTTTTGTAGACATTTAGAAGAGAATTTGTGAAGAATTGGGACAGTAGAAGGCTTTTGGATAAAATGAGATTTGAGTTGTGGGTTGAAGGATGGTTTGGATTCTTTGTGAGTGGGTGAGCAGGGGTGATGCTAGAGATTAGTAGACAGAAGACGTGAAGAGCAGGGGTGAGGCATGAGGGAAAGGGCAGAAGCTGCAATATGCAAGATTTGTTCCAG
Organism: Neomonachus schauinslandi; assembly: GCF_002201575.2. Lineage (NCBI taxonomy): Eukaryota > Metazoa > Chordata > Mammalia > Carnivora > Phocidae > Neomonachus > Neomonachus schauinslandi. Next base: position 48,674,627 of record NC_058406.1, read on the forward strand.
GTGGGGTCAGCTGACAAGTTTGGTTAGGATAGGGGTTCATGCAGGGCAGGGCATTCAGTGCCAGGTTCAAGATTTAGGCAATAGAAAGTCATGTAGGGTTTTTGAGCATGAGTATGATGTGTTTCAGGAAATGTTTTGGCAAGTTTAATCATGAGGTGCAAATGCAGGGAGCCTTGAAAAAGAGGACAGAGTGGAATTAGGGGCCATGAGCAACAGCTCTTGTAGTTGTCTTGGCACAAGATTACAAATCGTAGTGGTTTTCATTTCCTATGCCCTGAGTAATATAATGAGCTAAATATCTGAAATGAAAGGGTGCTTTGGAAAAAAATAAGTAATTTCTGATTCTGAGTGGTACTTAAAACTTTAAAAGATGTATTTCCATATAATAAAACAAATTTTATTTTTTTATTTTTAATAGTGGTTAATTCTATACTTTAGAAAGGTATGTAAGAAAAAAAATGAACATTATTTCTTTTCTCCTTTCAAAGGAAAATGATTTCCAGATTATTTTCCCATTTATTTTTTTTTAAAGTTGATTTTTAAGAGAACACATTTCTGTTTCTTTTGAGTATGGCCAAACCACTTCATTGTCAATATTTGATCTTTATTGGAACTTGAGGGCATGTCTGAGTTACTCAGGAAAATGTTCTGGACTTTTCTTCTTATCTTTTAAAGGCTTATCTTTCATAAGGTTGGACATGGTGTGTACATGGTGACTTTTATCATTCTTCTTGTTGCTTTTCTATATTTGCCTTATTCATAGTATATAATTTGAGAGTGCCTTCAAGAGACTAGAAAAGATCTGGCCTCAGAGACACCACGTATATATAATCAGGAGAAAATTGGGTGTTGCAGTCAGACAGGAAAGTAGAATGCATTGGCATTCAAGGTAGAAGTGCTCATTTTAAACATTGAACAAATACATATTAATTCTCTACTAGAAATATGGTAACATGGTATATGTTGATCGAAAAACAGAGGAAATCAAGAAGCTTTCCTTCCCTTCCAGATGTTCCTAGACTGATAGGGGAAGAGGCAAAACATGGTCAGTGGTATGTTTCATAGTAGAATACAAAGGACCCACATGACCCAAGAGAGGACAGTATTGATTCTGAGTTGTGGAGAATGAGAAAGACTTCTGTGAAGGAGATGACATGAAAGCAGGGCCTTGAAGTTTGGCAGGAGAAATGAAGGGACAGAGCATGCAGATGGGAATGAATGGCATGTGTTCTGGAAATGTCCCATGGCTGAAATGAAGCACAGAGTGTCCAGTGTATACAGTGTCTTCACTTCTGTCCTCATTCATTCAGCAAACATCTATCGCTTACCTTGTGCCAACCATGGAGCTAGGCTACCCAGGAGGAACTCACCAGCTTCTCCATGGACAGAGTTGAAAGGGTTTGTGCAATTGCCTTTGCCCCAAAGAGAGAGAAGGTCCACATATGGTACCTTTGACATATTATCCCTTGACATATTTAAAGTTTGGTTCAAGAGCACATTTAAAATTTCACATTCCCTTAACTAAAGTATGAAACTTTTGAACCTATAAAAAGATTGTGAAGATCGTTGTTCTCCTTGCTCCTTCCCTTTCTTCACTTGCGGCCAGATTGTCCTGACTTTCCTTCAAGGGTGATCTGAGCAGTATCTGCCATATTTGCTGTCCTTTCCTTGGTTTGAGGAGTCCCCTTCTTTCTCCCCTAAGAGCGTTTTGGTCTGATGCTGATTTCTTCTCATTCTGGAACTGCCCAGTTACAACAGATTTCAATGGTATAAATGCAAGGCCCAAATTAGAAATCCAAGAATAATGTTGGAGAAGGAAAAGTCTTTAGTTATCAGTGGAATTGTCTTATGGATTTGAGGAAACCCTTGTCCACAGTGAAAATGAGACCCTGAGTTAATTAAAATAACTTCACAGTACATATCTGTCCCTGCCAGTGCTGCTATAAATAATTGCAAAGGTAAGGATTTTTAATAACTGCAAATATGCAGAAAATATGGCTATTAGAAAGTTTAGATGCCCTTAACGAAGAAACAAAGTTGGCTTTGGAACTTTGCCTAGTGGGAATGAGGTTTTGTGAATATGATAAACTCTGTCAGTTGTTAAGGCATCTTCTGATAGGTGAAAAGTGGTTTTTCAGTGCAGTGCTGCCTGGCATGCATCTTCTCTATGGTCTATTATCTTGTGGGAATGACATTCGTTAAGTTGGTATCTGTATACATCCCACCCAAATAAAGAATGTTTCATCAGCAAAGTGAATTGCCATATAGTCATCAGACTCTAGAAATAAATTATCAACCATGACTGCAGTGGGTGAGGCTGTTTGTTTATCAGATCACTTGAGAACAGAGTAAAGTGAGTTTCATATTTTCCTGAGTCTTGAATTCTCATTTTAGACATCTGTTCAGAAGCTTTCTAAGCCATGGAGTATTCTAAATGAGCATTTTGTTAAATGGATGGAGGAAGACTTAGTTTTCCATTGTTAGGTGAAACCTAATTAAAAATTAAATAATGACCTTGTGTTGGCTTGTAAATTCCTTATTCTCTGCATGTGCGAGTGTATTTTGTTAGAACATTCCATTTTAAAACATGCTTTTTTTTTTTTAGTGATGAGAAATACTTCAGAAATACTGTTTGCTTTTAGAATTATAGTAGTGTCAGAGGATAGTCTGTAGTTGAGAGTGGAGGGTTTAGGAAGGTGTTAGAGGCATGTAGCTTTATGAACTATATTTTCTGTGAATATAGCAGAATTAGTTTAATTGTTCTGTTTCGCCCTCTCCAGCATGATTGCATCCATCATGGCAGTTAACAGAGACACTGCTATTTGTGTTATATTAGGAATTCTTTATAAACTTAATAAATAAGTTTATTTAATACAGGCCTGATTCTCTAGTGGACTTCTGGTGAAATTATATGGCTACCTTCTATTAATGATAATGGAAGTTATAAGATACAATTCCCTCCGTATGTTGGAAGAATGAGCCCTAGAGAAAAGAATGTTTGTAATGAATCACTGGGTTGTGATACAGGATTCACCTGGTCTCCCTAATACTATTTTTTCCCTCCTAAAAGTTTAAGGTCTTATATTTAGGAACTAGTCTCTCTTCACCCTAATCCTTTGTGGTCAAGTCAGCAATAATGTTAAGAACAGAAAAAAAAAATACGGGTTCATGGGTAGGCATGGTTTTGGTGTATGTAATGACACAGCACATATATAATTTTATGTTTTCCTTTTACTTAATATTATTTGGTAGACATAACTTTAATGTTCTAAGAGATCATCATATTCTTCACTAATAGTAGTTGCTTAATAATTCATTGTCCCGACAGACTGCAGTTTATCATTTAGGTATTAAAGCTCTCAGATATATTTATTGAGTACCTACTGTATATAAGGCTCTAAGCTTAATACATATGACATGTTCCCTATCTCAAATTGCCTGTCATCTTATGATGCAAGTCGAACCCAGTCTTTAAGGCTCTTTCTTGTGAGCCAAGAACAAGTGCAAAGAATTTGGTGGGAGATGAGTATGTGTGTGTGTTTGTGTGTGTGTGTGTGTCTGTCTGTCTGTCTGTCTGTCTCTCTCTCTCCTCTCTCTCCCAGGGCTGAAGAAAGGAAGGCCGTTGTGGTCGGATGGTGGTGTGGAGAGAGTGGTCTAAAGAGAGATAACTAAGTTCCTCCGGGGAGGAAACACAAGATCTTGCCACAAGATCACATAGCGAGTCAGTGGGGGTGAAGGTAGCGTTTGATTCCAGACTGTGCTGGTAGACTACCACATGACGCAAGCACCAGAGGGTAAGTGCCAAAGAGTAGTGGAAGAAATCATTTCTGCAGGCATCCAGACACTTTGATTTAGATGAGACTTCAGGACTCTCCGAGTATATATAGCATACGAAAGATATTATAGGTATTTTCTTCCTATAATATAAGCAGGAAATTATTCAAGCTAATTTTCAGATACATTGTGATCTTGTGTTGAAAGATATAATGTACCTAAACCTTTTTTACTGGGTAATCTTTTCCCATGAAATTTCAAATATTTATGCATGTAATTTGGTGATGATTTTTGCTATTTAGGTATCTTCCCTCCCTGGTGACACTTAGAAAATCATCCTTACCCAACTCCCAGAGTCCACGTCCCTAGCAAACTTTCTCCCGCCTCTCTTCCTGGGCCAAGTGTTCTTCCTTTGTTACCAGGTCCACGTAATTAATGCTTTATCATGTGAGGTAATTCAGTTACTCAGCAAAACAAATGATATACACTTTTAGAAATAGCTCTAGAAAGTAAATTTGAACCTAAAAGTGTTTAGTGAGAGGAAATTTCTGTTTGTCTTTAATTAAGAGAAACTGTATGGAAATATAAGCTAAGGATGCATTAATCAGAGAAGTTGGCATTGCACTGTGTTATTCATTTTTATTTGGCATAGATTGCATGGGTGCTCATTAAATAATTTGTATGGCTGAAATAATTCTTGTGATAATTCTTGCTAAATTTTTGCATCTGTTCAGACTAAAACTCTGGAAAGTTAAAAAAAATTCAGTCTTTAGTTTTAAAAGCTTGACCCATTTATTATAACTGAAAATCTTTATTGTGGAAATATATATTCATTATAATGTTTGCTTGCCTCATTGTTGGAGAAGAAATGTATGAGAGTCTATAAATTGTTAATGAAAAATTATTAATCATATAACAGATTTATATCTGGTGAGTAGATATTTGTGCTTAATGCTGTTCAATTTTAACAGCTTTGCCTCTGCCCATCTTATCTGCGATCTTGTCAACTTTGATATTGTTTTAAAAATAAACATTGGAAGGAGAAAGTTTGCACATTTAGAGGGTTGGTAGTTGATTCCCTTCATGGGTATATGCACATTTCAGAGGGAACCTGATCTATTAGATAGCATATTTGGATCGTCAAGAGCAAGGATAAGAAGTTTCCCCCACCCATTTACATTTTTGGGTTTATATAGGTCAAACTAGATTTCTTTGGCCTAAATGATGTGGTGTACTCTTGGCTGTAGGTTTGGTTTGGTCTCTGTAATATTTGTAATTATATGAGATGACAAGATTGAATTAACTTAACTGTAGAGTTTTACATAGTGTTTGTACCAGATCCTAATAAAATAATATGAAAGTCGATGAGTAATGCCAAGTGGGACAGTGCTCCACTCACATAAGCTTACTAAACTTGATATATTCTTATGGCGCTTCTCCAGAATGTAGAAGAAACACATTTATCTAGGTGATTAGTATTCTTCCTGTCTGCCAGATTTAAGGATTGTTTGGAAATATTGTTAGAATCAAAATCAATGTTTGTTGCTACACAGGGTTGGGCATTCCAGGCAAACTCTGGGTGTTTCTAATGGTCTTATTCTTATGTCCACTTACTTCACATCTACCACAACAGTGATGTTTTCAGTTACACAGAGCTGCTATCAAAAGAGTGATATGCTTTTAAATGAAGCCTTTGGGAAAGTAATAAAGTCATTTCTGGTCCCATCTCAAAGGACATTATTGAAAATGTCTTTAAAAGTGATCGAGGTACACAGACTAGGCCCTCTACAGTTGTTTTGAAGTTAACAACCTGCAGTTAGAGTCCATTTCAAGCTGAAAAGTGGCTCTTACACCAACTACTTTTCTTTCTTTCTTTCTTTCTTTCAACCACAACCGTTTTTAGTTTTTTTTTTTTTTTTAATGCAAGTACAGTTGATATACAATATTATATTAGTTTCGGAGGTAGTGACTTAACATGGTGACTTGACAATTATATACATTACAAAGTGCTCACACAACTACTCTTCGAAGACTTGTAGCTGGTTCTAAACTTAAAAATGAAAACATTGGAAAATAATAATTAAAAGAAATTCTAGGGCAGAAGATGCCTTTAAGTTTGTGACTGCCCAGATAGGATTTAACTTGAACACGGCAATGCTTTGCATTTTACTTGGTGCCTTGTGATATATTTTGTTAACAGTGTCTATCAGCCATCACACCAGGTACAGTTTTAAAAAGCTCGAATACATTTACAATAAATGTATTAACAAATGGTGAGGTCTTAAATTGACCTCCTGGACATTAGGAAATCAAATTTAAAGCGTTGCATTGTCTGTTACTCAATGGAGTGGACTGAGGACAGCGTGTGACTTGTGTACTGCAAATGACGCAATCAGCTAAACATTCTAGTGTGAGTGAAGGTTGACTAGATGATCATCTTTAACTCTGCTTTCTCCGGGGGTTTTTGAACTCTTGTGTTTTCAGGTGATATTCTGTGCTGTATTGTATTGCTCTTTTAAAAAAGTGTTCTCTCTTGGGCAAGAAAACATATAGGCTGTCTTTGGATTCTGGGTGGTAATTAGCAACCTTATGTTCAGAATGTAAAAGTATACTGTGTTATCACAAACTGATTCTCCTCCAAAAAAAAAAAATTCTAGAGAGTAAAATATATAAGTATATAAGCAAGACACCAGAAATTGATTTACAGAGTTACAGATTTTTTTTTTAAACCTTTCTTACATTTTTTGTCCTGGAATCAATTTCAGTGAAAACGAAGACTTTTTTTTTCTACTCATCTGGAATCGGTTTTTACCTCATTAGCAGGAAATGGTGAATATACATTCAGCACAAATAGAGTTCACTTTATGAGGCAAAGAATTTGCACTCCATAAGTAGATGTGTACAATAAAAGACCCTTTCTGTTGTCCTTAAAGAGCACTGTGAAGGAAATTATAACAGTAGGTACCATCAGTCAGGTAACTTTCAGTGGTGATTCCTGTCCCCTTCTTCCCCATAATAAATCCAAAGAAAGGAGAATTTTTAACTTAAGCTGTTGGGAAGTATTGCAGGGAAGCCTTTAGTATATTGGTAAAGTTCAACGTTCGTTAGCTGGGCCTTTGTAGTGATAGCATGTGGGCATTAGACTCTCTTTTCCATTTTCTTTTGATCTTAAAGTTACATAATTGTGCATTCAGCTTAACTCGTGTTATTGCAGTAGGAAGATGTGTAGGTGGAAAGATATTCTAAAGGGAGGCTAGAGCTACCTTCCCTGACAAGAAAAAATTCAAGGGAACAAATAAATAAAAATACACTCAAAGAATCATAGAATGTTATAGCTGTAAGGGACCTTAGGTTTCATTTAACCCAGATTTTAGCTTCAGGGTCCTAGGAAAAAATGTATATTCTGTGATTGTGAATGGCATTTTTCCATACCTAAAACTTAAATTTATTACTGTGTCTGCTTGTTTACCCATGATATGTTTATGGCTATTGTTTCACATTACTAATGGGAACATATTCTGTATTATAGTATCTTTTTATTTGTCTGGATGCTTGTTTACGCCTGTTAGTCTAGTAATATTCTCACGTATGCCAACCTACAAGAGCAGATGTCAATCCAGGGTTAAGACATGGAGTCAAGTTGTGGTGCAAAAAGACTGGAGGAAGGGTGCTTTTCAGTGAAGTTGCTGTAAGGGTCATATTTTAAAGTTTTAGACTAACTGCCATACATCCCAGAGTTTATACGAGGTTGTTGAGTGTCTCATTAGACATCCAGTCTGCCTGCTGTTCTGTCCTGACGTAGACCATGGATATCATTGAACTGGCATCTAGAAAGTGTTGGTAGCACTACAGATTTTATCATTCATTCCAAACATAGGCATTGCAAAACACCTTTCTTTAAATATTTTCTCTTCATGGTGCAACTGGGGAGGGCCAAATTCCAGCCTTCAGTAAAATTGCATCCTGACTGGTTGACAGCAATGGCAGAGTAATAGAACTTAACGGTCAAGAAGCTGGGCTGTGTCAAGGATTAGACTGTAGGTTTGCACCTGTTCCAGATGGGCTCCTCATTTCTGCTCAGTACGCACATCCTTGGAGCCATGAGGAAATGGAGAGTGCTACCTTTGGTTTCTTCTTCTAGAGATCCTTTCCCCATAGGACTTCTAGGCCCTAATCAGTATTCTTTGGTTGATGATGATCTCCTTAAATGATATCCTATCATCAGATTCCCTTTTTAGAATTATCTTTGCATTTTACACCATTCTCCCATCCTGGCTTCTAAAAGTGTTTTATTTATTTATTTATTTAATCATTTTTCTAATGGAGACAACATGTAAATATGCCAGGCAGAATCCATAGTCGTGGCAGGAAACCTACACAGTAGGGCTGATTTTGGTACGGAGTCCACCTTACTGGCAAGTGCTTTGTAAGCAGCTTCAGATGATAATGCAGAGGGTACAAAAAGAGACCTCTGCTGTGATTTCTTTGGTTTATATATTTTGCATTGAAATTGTAGATTTTTTTTGTTGGAATTTATTTGAGATGATTAAAGACATTTTGCAGAGTACTCAAATATAGGTGAAAGAATTTCAAGTTTGCTCATTTTGGCATAATTTTAAAACAAAAGTGTTAATGTTGGATCTGGGCATGTGATGGGTGAATGAGTGTTTCAATGAAATGACATAAGTCTGTATAATTTGGAGGGTAATGATGCCTTAGAACAAGAATAAATCTGGAGCTATGGAAAGGCTCCATATTCTAGATGAATGCATGCTTCCTCTTATGGGTCTGAAAAATAAAATTAAATCTTTATTTATACGAATCCACTGGGAAAAAAGCTACATGGACTGGGTTTATGATATATTTCAGAACAGGAATATTAGCCTTAACCTCTTTCCTCACATTGCATATGATATTTAATCCATCATCTTTGTTTTAAACAAACAATACACAAGCTGTTGCTGGCATTGGTATAAAGCTGATGGTCCATCTGGAGAGCAGGAATATAGATCAGGAAAATAAGAGAATTGAAATTGGGTGCAAGGGCAGATTTGCATGTGTAAAACCTCTCTGTTTACTAGCTTTTTATCAAATTGTTTAATACGAGGCAAAACAGAATCGTTTTTCTTGAATCAGAGAGCCTTATTGGAGGAAGAGTTGCTTCAATGCTGAAGGAAGAATAATTGGGTTTTGAGGGCCAATGAAATAAATAGGCAGTACTGTCATCTCCTTTAGCATGGGAGAGTCCATGAAAAATTCAGAACACTGCTGGGGGTGGGATTGGGTTCTTGTTCTAGCCATGTGATCTTTGGCCAGTCATTTTAGCTTCTTGACCTTCAGTGTCCTTCGATCCACGTTAATTCAGCAACCACTTCTTGAGGCAACCGGGAGAATTTTCTCTGAGCCAACCATTATGCTAGGCATTTTGGATCCATAGATGGATAAGACTGAGTCCTACTCTCAAGAAGCTTAAGGTCTTGCAATGGAGACAGACATTACAACTGAATAATGTAGTAAGTGTTGTATATGAGATAGAGGCTCACAAAGGAAGAAAAGATTAATTCTGTCTGGAACAGACAGGAAGATTTGTATTACCAAATCTTTCATAAGGATTTTCTGTTTTGACCGGCAGAGGAGCAGACATTCCAGGTATGTGAATAGTGAGAGGTTCAGAACAAATTATCAACCAAGTTCTTTCCAGTTCCACATTTGTGGTGTTATCAATGTAAAATTCTTTGAATAGCTTTCCACTGATGAGTTATTCGCTGAAGAGTGTTTATTGTCATGGTTGAAAAAAAATAATAATGCAAGAAACAATGACTTCCTTTAGTCCTAAAACTGGAGCTGGATGGGAGGAGGCAGCTAGTATTTTTCTTTTTAATTATTGCCCTATTTGAAAAATCACCCCACATGTAGGGTGGCAAACACTTTGTGGAGAGGCCTCCCTTCTTCCTTCTAGGGAGCAGCAGTGGATGGAGCCACTGTAACCTGGCCTCCCGCCACGAGAGGAGGGAATCCAGGTGGCCATGTTCAAATGTGTCTGTGTGCAGCAAGGCTTCTGAAATGACAGGAGAGCCCGGCGGCTTCCCAAGCAGCTGTGACTCTGGATCGCGCCCACCATCTCTGCTTCTCGCCATGAGACGACTGAATCTCTGCTGCCTTAGGAGGCATGGAGCCTGGGACTTTTCTTCCTTTCCGAATTTTTCATTTTATTTTTAAAACTCCTGAGGGGTGGCTGATGCTTTCTTGACAAAAGAGAGATTCCCTGCCCACCCCCCTTAAGTTGTTTTAACTCAAGAGCTTGTGTACATTCATGGATTAGGAATAAAACGAGAATACCTTCTTTTTGTTGTTTATGAACGGCCAATAATTTATTCACATGAGACATTTGAGCTGGCATTTTTTTTTTCCTCCCAAGATGACGGTAGCTTCCGCTGTTGTTGTATCTTGAAGCAAAGTCAGAGTAGCCCTTTGCTTTTGTCCTCATCGGTAGTTGTGTTTTGCCCTCTTGCCTTTTTCATTTAGACCTTCTGGTATTTCCTCACCCTTTGACTGTTTTGAAAGGCTTTGATTAAAATATGCTGATAAAAGAATTTGATAACCAGGTTAGGAACGACAAGGCTATCTGGAGAAGACCGAATGATTTGGCAGCCTAACAAATTCTATTCAGAGCACACAAAGAGATTCTGGAACGTTTTGTAGGGACTCGTGTTTGGGGAATGTTATGAACTCAGGTTACCTGCCGAATATGGTGTCATATGGAAACATTTAAGAGCTTATGGAAAATTCTTTGAAATAAAGTGGAATGAACTAGCAAGCATGTAATACCTAAGAAGAAAAATAAGAGCACTCATTCTGATTTTGTAGGTGGCTGCTTAAGGAAGGGAGATGGAAGGAAGTAAATCATTTCCACTTTGTACCCATAAGGCAGAGGAGCTATCACTGAAGAATCGTTTTGCTAACCAAACCGTACACTTAAAAGGATATTAAAGGCCATCTTGTCTAACCGCCTCCCTCTGGAGGAACCTCCTAGGTGTTATCCTGAACAGCCTCTGCTTAAATACTTGCAGAAAAAAAGTGAGGGACTGGGGGAGTAGGGACGAAGGTTGACAGGAACTTATATGGAATGCCTAATATCTGCAAGATACTGGAGTAGCCACTTTCTCACCATCTCATTTGACTTAACGTGTGGGTTTTATAACCTCCAGATTACAGGTGAGGGAACTAAGACATATAAGAGTAGGGAAACTTGCCTCAGCTCATGTGTCTAGCTTCCGGCAAAACTGAAATCAGAGCCTAGTTCCCTCTTCCCGCACTACACTAAATTGCCTCTCAGGTTCAGGGGGAGCTCCCTTCCTCCTGGGGCAGCCCCTCTGTCTTAATAATGTACGTTGTTTAAAAATGCTTTCTTTTATTTAGCTGAAATCTGTCTCATTAACATCTCTCCTTGGTCCCGATTCCACCTCAGGAACGACACAGAGTCGATGGAGTTCTCTTTTCTCATGCAGGTATGTTAACAACCACTGCTGCCCATATGGTCTCTGCCATCTTGCACTTAGTTGATTTGTATTTTTTGACAATGAACACGTGCACGTGCGTGCGCACACACACACACACACACACACACACACACCAGTGTCCTCTTGTTGATTCTTGTTCACCTTCCAACATATGGAGCTCTTTTGGAATCTTTAGAGATCTAGACCCAAAAGAACATGAGTGTTAGAAGATATCTTAGTTTCATCTTGCCCTGCCTGATTCATCGACCAGTTGTTAGTGTGCCGTTATTGGAGCCATTAATAAACCATTCATTAATAGTGAACAGGACAAAAAGGCTAGTTAACTCGTGGTCTATGTGTTAGTGACCGAAATTGAGTGCAGAATTTAGACTACCTGTGAATTTTTCTGGGAGGAGGGTTGGTGACGATTGCCAAATTTTTAAAGGAACTTGTTGTCTTGAAAAGTTAGGAAATACTCAAAGTAGAGAACTTCCTCCATTTTTCTTTGTCTTAAATTATAAGCCCAAGTATTATTCACCAAAACTTTACCTTTGACTCTGCAGGAACCTTTGAGAATGTGTGGGACCCTGATGGATATCCTGTATCCACCCAGCACTTACCCATTGTAGGATAGGTGTTGGCTTCCTCTGTGCAATGGGAGCTCCTCAAGGTCAGGGGCCTTTGCAAGTCCTTGCTCTCTCGCTCTAGGCCTCTGGTAAATACTAGATCCTTAAAGTTTATGCATTGAATGGAATGGTTCAGATGAAACTGCCTGTGTTTTAGGATTGGGCCGTTTATTTTAGTCAACCTTATTTCATGTGCCTTTATTTTGGGTGAATGGCCTAATAATACAATTGTACTGAGCACCTAATGAATTTAATAAATAATGAAGAGGAAGAATAATGAACCATAATGAGATGTGAAGAGCCCAGTTAAGAATGGTGAGTTTTATCAGGTGTGAAATAAAAAATATATACCCTGAGTAAAAGTTTTTATTAACATACTCCTTCATGTGTTGCTTAAGATGGGCACTGGCCTGCAGGAAATGGAAATTGATGATTTTACATACATAAAAAGAGAATTTTAGGCATTGAAACCTTAGGGAGGCTAGCTGATACAATCCCCTACACTTCCCAGATAAGGAAACTCAGATTCTGATCATGAAGTCACTTACCAAAGGTCACACACTCAGAACAGTAGTACTCTTTCCAACAAATGGTGGTGCCTACCTCATGCCCTTTTTTTCCCCCCTTAATCTTCCCAATGTTAAAAGTGCAAGCAAGACTAAGTAAAGGTCATTTTTCGACCATATGAAGTAGCCCAGGATTAGTTTATTGTATGTATATCTGCCGTTGTCTTGCAGAGTAAGAGCATAAACCCATACAACTTGATTTTAAGGGACAGTTGCTTTGCAAGTGAAATATACCTATGGAAAGAAAGCAGTCATGTTTTCTTATCTGAGGTTACTAGTTCTTTGCTGTATTTCACATTAGGGATATTTTCCAAGGGGAGTTTAGAGATAATGAATATGTTAAAGATCTCTAATAAAGCTAGGAATTTTGAGAGAGTTTCAGAGCACAGCCATACATTCCTTTAGACTGTCTAGTAGGGACCCCATTCAAGTTAGAATCTTGGCTTGATAGACAAGGGAATTGATCCAGCGTAATGGTTCTTACATTGTTAGGATGAACCTTCCTTGACACTCCTTCAAAAAGCCAAAGTCAATGTCTTCGATTGCTTCAAACATGATTGTCTTGTCTCACCAGCCTAGACTCTAAGCTTTTCTTATGTTCCTAGAATGACTTATTCAGTAATTACTTTTACTTTTTATTAAAACAGTTTTGGTTGTTGAGGTAAGAAGAAGAGAAAAGACCAATCCGTTTCCAATTTGCTTGGGGTATGTTGATGGTGTCTTTCAGACCGCTAGTGAAATAAGAAAGATTCCTGGTTTTTACAACATCAGAGATGCTAAGTGTGTGATGAAGACAGATGTTATCTTACTCTTTTTGAGTAATGGACACAAAGACGTGCCCATTGCCCTGTAACTTTCAGATCTTCTATAACCTTTTTAAACAAAATGGGAGAAGCTGCTAGTTTGTACCCAAGGGAAGAGAAAGTTAATGAATAGAAGAGACAGAATTTACTTAGGAAAACAGTGGAATTAAGCTCTGGACAAAACATGCATCAGTGATGCATAACATTTTTCTTAATTGGGTCTTAACAGGTTTCTGACTCACGTGGTAATCATTGGAGAAGTGGGTCATACTAGACCATGCCAGTGGCATATCCCGCAGCTATAAGAACTCTTACCTACTTGTGCATGTATACACCTGAGTTTCTGGAGGCATACATTTCTATAGCTTAATTTAGGTTCCACATACACTTCAGTGGTTAAACCTGAGCTAGGCTCAAAGAGTTTGTTTCCATTAAGAAAATGAATCTTTTATGTGGACCAAGGTCAGGTTAGTTAATTTGTTTGCTTTTATTGGAATAACTTTTCCCATTCCAATTCATCACTTAATTTTAAGTGGTTCTACTAAAACACCAATTAAAGTCCCTTACATTTCTCACAGACTAGGGCTATGACAGGTTCATGTGACTTCTTTTTAGGGCACAAAGGTAGTTTTTCTGGTCATCAACTTATTCTTCCTTGTCTGTAATTTCCCAACAATGAGGGGACATTTTATATTATAAGAGTATGCACTCTCATTGCAAAGAGACCAAATGAAGTTTTCACAAGAAGTAATATAGAAATACACCCAACTGTGATAAACAGTTCTTTTTTTAAAATAATGTGACTTTTTTTTTCCCTAAATTCTTTTTCTGCCCACTTCACCCTCTTCCCCACTGATGGATTTTCCAGCAACTCAAAGTTGCCTCCCGCTAGTAAAGTTACTAAATGTGATGTTATTGCTCTAATTAGTGGTGACAAAAGATCAATTAATGTTATAATTAAAAACAATGTCTAGATCTGTTGTTTGTGGTGAACAAATGTGACAATTACTTTGTTCATTGACATAGATGTGTTGAATTTCCTCTCTAGATTTTAAGGGGATGCATTTTAGTGCTGATGTGTGCATTTAACTGTGGACAGTAGGAACAAGGCAAGCATATTAGGGAAAGAATAGGGCCCCTAATGTCTAAGTTAGAGCCATATTTTAACATACTTGACACCTTTCCTTGGTGCCTGGTGCTATATCAGCAACTTGTACTCACTGGCTCTGGAGCCTCACGCTTTTAATATTTTATCACTAAATGCTTTAAGTGTTTATGTTGCAAAAAGAAAAGGAAAAGAAAATTCCCACTTGGACTCTCAGCCCACATGAACAGGACAATATATGATAACCATGTCATTGATGATTTTCGTCCTATGCATGGCAGTGATGTTTAAGTTGATGGGGTAGAATAGTGAGTATGTGATTTTTGCAAATCTGGTTGGATTTTCTTCTGATACAGAGCAAACTGTTTTTCATACATTGAAGCCTGGGAAAGCTATGTTACTGTAAAAAGAGTAACCGTATCTCTTTCCTGAGCTATTGCCAAGCAGATGTAGACTTTTGGAATGTGCCCAGAAAACTTCTCCAGCTGATACTTTGGTGACTTGTTCTTACTTCTGGCTTTACCAGCACCTATTTAAATAGCAGAGGAACAGGATTTTGTGTTGGTAGGTCACAGTTTTACACGTTTCTCGACAAGCAGTTAAATCTAGGGAAAGTAATATTGATAGAAATGAAGTAAACCCAATTGCTTTTGAAGGGTAGCAGTGAAGATATGACCAGCTTTGCTAATGTCATTTTTTGACCAAAAAAGAATCAAGAAAATCCATCTAAAAAGTTCTCTGAAAGATTGGCATTGAACGTCAAACAAGGCAATCCACAATTACTAAAAGAATCTCACCTTTTAACTTCATCCCATAAATGGATCATGCTCAGTGGATCTGTCTGAGCAGCACGTGGTTTGAGTTTAAATTCTTAGATTACTGACTCCCACCGTCATGCCTCAGTATTCTTTCCATGGTATTACTCCTGTAAAGGCTATTAGACGTGGGGAAATATCAACAATGTCAGGTTCACAAATTTACCAAGGAATGAGCTCTTTCTGTAACATCAGCTCAGAAACAACAAACGCTAATATTATAATCTCAGGTAACTTGGTAACAATGGAAATCCTGTAAACCTTGAAGCTAGTGGGCTTTTGACATGGATGGTAAAAGAAGGAAGCTAGTTGAATTCATTTGCCCTGTTGCTGTCTAAAGACAAACGAGAGAAGGAGGGAACAAAGGAACTAAAATGTTTTTTTAGGAGGAGTTGGAAGATGAGGAGTAATACAACACGCTAGATATATATGTTAAAAACTTACAACAAATCATAGATCATACTAAAGGATTACTGAAGTTTAAAATATGGCTGAGGGTATAGATGTCAGATTTTTCTTACACAATAGTGGGTCTTTTGTTTCAGAGTTCACTCTTGGCCAGAAACTCCCTACCACTGTGTTAATTTCCTGTGGATCTTTCATTCAGCAACAGAACTAGAGATGGGGAGCAGACACCCCCCCACCCCCAGGCTTTTTAAGACTGTGCTTTCTGTAGATTAAAAAGAAGAAAGAAAAAAGAACAAACTTTTCCAAACAAGATGTCCGTGTGCATTCTTTAAGATCCTTTGTGTATGCTTAAAACGATCCTTAAAAAAAGCTCTCTCCATAATTTTGAACCTCTCCTTTTTCTAAAGTCTTTTATAGCCATTTTTTTTTCCTTCTCAGCATGTGAACAAATGTGTAACTCGAATAGATGTTACTTTGCTCTTTGCTTAGATTGTTTTAAAAGGCTAGCTGTGTGGAGGAATGAAGAAGGAAGAGAGGCAGGAGTGGCTGGGGTTTATTTGTTCTGTGTTGACCTAATGAGTGCAGGTCTTAAAAAATAATAAATATTTATATGTGATCTTAATTTTTAATGAGTCTCATAAACTGGCTGGTATAGAAAAGTGTATGAGAAGCCATATATATTAAGCTATACATATTGTAAATACATGCATATGCACACTAGAATGCTTTAGCAGGGAAAAGGCCTTATTGATCTTGTTCACTGTTGTTTTCCTGGTATCTAGAGCAGTGCCTGACGCATAACTGGCACTCAATAAATATTTGTTGAGTTAAAAAAAAAAGAAATAGGTAGCGTTATATAGTGGGATAGCATTAGATTGGAATTCAGAGGACCCGGAGTCTACTTCCAGTGCTGCCATTAACAAAGTATGTGAAGTTGCTGAAGTCATTTAATTTCTTTGCTCTTCTGTTGCTTAAAAACTGGAACCTTTGCCTTAGTGTTTTTTTTTTTTTTAATGATTAAATGATACCTGAAGGATACAAAAGTGCTTTGGAAACTACAGAGTGCTTTCAAGAAGTGTGAGTATATGTGTGTATGTACAGAAAATCCTTTATCTCTTTGCTTCTCAATTTCTTTTCTTAGGAAAATCAGATTATTTAAATCCCATTATGCACAGCTCTCCTCTGCTCTTCCTAAGCCTCTGTATTCCATTACCTCCAGTAAATCAGAAAAAGGTGGTGAGTCAGGCTATTGTAGAAGGCAAGGTCTGCTGTTTTTCATGACCATTTTACTGTGTGGAACTCTAAACTCTCCAGTGCTTATGTCTCATGGAGTTTGTTACCTGTTTCAGCCATACGGGATGTAATGTTTGACATGGGGTCTCCTCCAGATGACCACTGCAAGATTCTTTGATGACCAGGTTAAAGTATGTATTAGTTATTAATGCTATAGATTGATAATCATTAGTTTAACATAGACTCTGCCTAACATCAGTGTCA
Organism: Neomonachus schauinslandi; assembly: GCF_002201575.2. Lineage (NCBI taxonomy): Eukaryota > Metazoa > Chordata > Mammalia > Carnivora > Phocidae > Neomonachus > Neomonachus schauinslandi. The sequence continues at coordinate 48,691,720 of NC_058406.1, forward strand.
TGGAATTAGCTGTAAAGATTTTTTTGGGGGGGGGGGCACTTGGGTGGCTCAGTTGGTTAAGCGACTGCCTTCGGCTCAGGTCATGATCCTGGAGTTCCTGGATCGAGTCCCGCATCGGGCTCCCTGCTCAGCGAGGAGCCTGCTTCTCCCTCTGACCCTCCCAACCCTCCCCCCTCTCATGTGCTCTCTCTCGCAGTCTCTCTCTCTCAAATAAATAAATAAAATCTTTAAAAAAAAAAAAAGATTTTTTTTTTTTTTTAATGCAGGGCTTGAACTCACCACCCTGAGATCAAGACCTGAGCTGAGAACAGGAGTCGGATGTCTAACCGACTGAGCCACCCAAATCTTTACACCCTAGCTGTAAAAATTTTTTAAAATGTGTGTGTTAATGATAATATGTCCTGAAGCTGCATATCGGGAAGGGAAAAAGGATAGAAAGTAAAGAGTAAGTCGAAAGATACCAACAAAGAGAAAAGAGATCATCATCAAGACAGTGGTTTTTCATTTTTGAGACTCATCAGGGCTTTCTACTCATTCATTCTCCACAGGTATTTTTTGAATTAGGATTCTTGGGGTTTTTTTTTTAGATTTTATTTATTTGAGAGAGGGAGAGAGAGGGAGAACACAGAGAGTGAGAGGGAGAAGCAGACTCCCCGCAGAGAAGGGAGCCTGATGTGGGGCTCGATCCCAGGACCCTGGGATCATGACCTGAGCCGAAGGCAGATGCTTAACTGACTGAGCCATCCAGGCACCCTAGGATTCTTATTCTTAAATTTAAGTATTGAGTAACCAATTAGGGTGGCCCTTCATATTAACATATTGCCTTAAATTAGGAAGAAAACTGGCATGAACTTTGAAGTAGACTGTAATAGCATCACAGAACTTAGATTTGGAAGTAGACTGTTAGAGCACCATAGGACTTTTACGATTTTAGAAGACTGTTTAGTTCACTGTTATACTTATTTGGATCTTAGGAGCACTGAAGCCCAGGTTGCCTAGGCCAGGAATCTTTTGGAAGGTCATGTGACTAGTTATTTTACAGAGTCTAGACTAGAGCCCTAGGTCTTCAGATTTTCAGGTTCCAACTATTCCTTCCTGATACCCAACTGTCAAATTTCTTAAAACGAAAACAATACTTGTACACCCCTCTTAGAAGAGCTTTCATCGATACTGTTGGTGTTGAATGCCTCAGCATTGCATTTGCTAGTGTCGGTCACTCAGGTTTACTGAGCTGGAAGCCTAACTCACAGAGTAATGAGACAGACAGTGGTATCTATGTGCCATCATCGGCCGGACATAACCACAGATCACACATTTTAAAACTGAAAGAATGTAAATAAGTCTCCTCTCCACCCCCCCTTTTTAAATGACAAGGGGCTATTGACAACCCTCCGGTGTCACTTACGTCCATGTGTTTTAAAATATATACTGCTTTATCAAAACACACACACACAAAAAAAATAAAATAAAATAAAATATATACTGCTTATTGAAAGAGTTGTTCAGCTCACATGCAAGGAGGTATATTACACCATGTCATACGCCTGCATGTGTTCGTGCGTTCTTTTTGGAAACCTGATCTTATTTATGTCTGCTTTTACCAGATAGGCTCTGTTAAGTTATGTTAAACATGTTGTACTGAGACTTGATTCACAGTGCTGCAGCCTGGCTTTCTTCCTTGATTAGCTTTAATCAAACTCTCCACATTCCATGACCTTAATAAAGCTATTTTTCCTGACAACTGAAGACTGTCTTAAGCACAGCTCATCTGTGCTGAAACTAAGGCTGAGTTAAGATGGGGTTTAGGTGCTCATTAAAGCCCAAAGAATGGAGTCTAAGAGGAAATGATGAAATGGTGCTCCCTGGAACATCTCTTCTTTAAATTTAATTAGACAAATTATACGAAAACCAGTAGATGCCCTGGGAAGGCAATCAACATTAGAGCCAATAAAAAGCTTGAATAGTATAAAAGGGCTGGGGGTGGGAGGTGCTGTAGAACCTTTCTAACACTTACGAGAGGTAAATTAATTTTTTTTTTTAAGATTTTATTTATTTATTTGAGAGAGAGAATGAGACAGAGAGCGAGAGCATGAGAGGGGGGAGGGTCAGAGGGAGAAGCAGACTCCCCGCTGAGCAGGGAGCCTGATGCGGGACTCGATCCCGGGACTCCAGGATCATGACCTGAGCCGAAGGCAGTCGCTTAACCAACTGAGCCACCCAGGCGCCCACGAGAGGTAAATTAACACCAATTGCTAAACACAGAAACTAGATGAATTTCAACATTGATTTAGACATTAATTTTATGATTGCATTCTATGTACAAAAATATAGCTTATAAAATCTTTTGAAGTTTGGCATGTACACACATGCACAAAGTGTTTTATGAATAGTTTGTATATAAATTATTCATATACACTTTATATATGAACTGTTTTATACACTGGGAGGTGCGGTTATGGTCTGACTTTGGAGTTTTGACAGACCTGGGTCCAGATTCTTACAAGTGCCCCCATTTGCTCTGTGTGTGCGCACACCAAGTTACCTCACCTCTGTGCAACAGAATTTCATCATCTCTAAAGCGAGATAGTTCTTTTCCTGAAGAGGCTTTATAAGAACTAAAGGAAATGAGATTGTGTGTATAGAATGCTCGGCACAATACCGGACATATGATAGGTGGTCAAAAATAGATGCTCTATATTTAAAAGAAACTTCCACTTAGTCAAGGGTGGTCTTAAGCGAACTATCCTATAAATATGGGAGAATTAGATTATGAATGTAAATGTTCTACACATAATCTTATGGATCGAGATCATCTCTTAAGGGAAAATGCTGGAGGACAGAAGCGTGTAGTTTTTAGAAAGAATGATGACTCACACATACTAAATGAATTGTTCGGAGCCTAGAGCTGCCAAATGGAGAGACATTTCAGAAGGTTGAAGCATTTATTAAGCACTGTGTGCTAAGCACCTTATATACCTGTTTGAAGACAATTCTGCAAGGTAGGTGTTACCTAATTTTATAGACAAGGAAAAAGAGATTCAGAAGGACTGAGTTGCGCATCACCATGAATTGGAACTCAAGGTTGGCTCAGCTCCAGAATGCTTGCTCTTTGGGGCAGTTGGATGGCAGGCGAGTGCAGATGTGTGTATCACTTTAAAAACCAGATCTGCCATATAAGTTCCTGAATATACAATTCTCTCTCCCTTTTCATCCTCGGATGAATTCTAAATAAACTTATTTTGTGATGTGCTTAATCCTCAATTTCATTGCTTTTGGACTGTAGTTCTCAGCCTTGGCCACCCTTTTAGCATCACCTGGGATGGGATCAGGCACTAGCATTTTCTAAAGCTCTCCTGGTGATTCCTGGTGTGCAACCAGGGCCAGGAGCCTGCATTCAGATACATCTACCTCAGATGTAGGTGTTTTGGTAGCCCACAGCATTAAGCCTAAGTGTCAGCAGTGATTTGTCAGAGTTGATTATAATCTTCCTACTTGTGTAGAGGAGGAAATATGGAAGCCCTGAAATCTCCGATTGTGATAGATGTAACTTATGCATTAATTAGCGTGTAAAAATGAATGGTCTCTATTCTTACGGTTCACTCATTTTCTCTTTTTCCAGTTGAAGGAGGCTAAATTAGATGGAGTGAAGATTATGTCAAGAAAAAAAAAAGAAAGAAAGATATGTGATTATGGCAACTTTGCCCCTTAGAGAGCCAAAGAGCAAGAGTGTTCTTTCATTTATTTTTAGTCAAACAAAAATTAATCTCAAATAATGACCTCTTGCACCTGTTCCCTTAGAAAGGGAAAGAACCTTGTTGGTCAAACTGATTTGTGGACGAACCTGAGCTCTCACTTGCTAATAAAAGAATTAGTCATTTTAAACATATGGAGTCTTGGTTTCCTAATCTGTAAAATAGAAATAATTCTTAGCTCATTTAGTTACTCTGAGAGTGAAATGAAGAAAACAGTTTGCAGAGGACAGCCTGGAATCTGACTTGTGTAGCCCCTCTTGTTAGGTTCCTGAGACCAAGTATCTTTGGATACTGGTCAGGTTGAGCGTTTTCTGAGAGGGTCTGTGGGGCTGGTTGGTTCTGCAGAGCAAGGAGGTCTGTAGTTGACTCTTAACCCTAGATGCTACCCATCCGCAGAGACCTTTTTCTTTTCCCTAAGAGATTCCTGGGTTATATTTTTTACAGACCAGAAAGTAAGGAAAGAAGTTAGGATACCTTCCCTGAAAGCTGGTCCAGGGAGTGAGTTGCTGATAAGGATCAGCTTTCCCTAACTTGAGATTTCATAACACTCTCTCTGGTCTCAGTTCTGAGTCACTGGGTGCCTGCCCTGGTGGCATTGTTAATGAACTCAGACAGTTACTGGGAAGTGATCTTGTCTTTCCTCCTGCCTTCAGGCACAGCTACATCTAAATTACCCCAAACAGATGTAGTCCCATTCTTCTTTAAAAGAGTATGTAATGAGCTTAACTATTAAGAAGTGCATTCTGATTTCTAACATTGATAAGCATCAGGTTAAACCTATTGCTACTCTTACCATCTTCTGCAGAGGTATAAAGTTGCTTTTATATGTCTTAGGGATTTTTATGAAGAAATTTTGGTATAGGTTAATAGGTTGAAATTTACAGGATGTTTTAAGAACCCAGTAAGAGTAGCTTTTCCTGCAGCTCCATGACCTGGTGGAAATCCAGACATTAGGTTCCACCAAACTTGAGGGATACCCAATAAATGATGATGGGAATATCTGGGGAGATAGAAGCCTTGAGACCACTCACTTACCCGAATACTTATTTGACCCTGAGACAGCCAGGCGGAGGGGCTGCAAAACAGAGATAAGTGCTGGAAATTGGCCAGTGTACTTTTTTTTTTTTTAAACATAGCCCTCTTCTTTACACTTTTTTCTATACCTCTGCCCTGAAGCCTACGCAGCCTGTTACATACTGATAGCTAAGTAAATGCAATCAGCATTCCTTACTACTACTGTCTACAGAAAAGACCTAAATTGTTTACTAGCCTCCAGGATGTTGGTAAATATCTGGCTGTTCTTTTTTTGGGGGGGGGGGGGCAGGGGTGGTGGAGCAGTGCACAATATCTAAATTTATATTATGAAAATACAAATTTTGTACCCTACAGTAAGAAAGAAGTAATTGACAGTAGATCTGCATTGTTCCAAGACCAGCGAAAAATCATCTTGTTACTCTGTGTCTACTGCGCCCACCCCTCAGTGGCTTTCCATGTGTTCTGTAGGGAAAAGGGTTATTTATAAAGTAGCCTGGGATATGGAGAATCCATGATAAGAGAGATAGAACATTTTCAGACTCTTTTACTCTGGGAAGGTAGCATGGAAAAGCTCATTCCGAAAGGCTATACTTCTGGGCATTCTGGCAAAACTGGGGGCGGAATTGGTAAGAATGAAATGAAAATGGGATGCAAATCCCCATTTTCTGTTAAACACAGACTAGGAATGGGGGCATCCTGCCTTTAGAATAGAAATTTCATTGTACAAAGACAGGGTGGAGGAAACCTAATTTGACAGTAGTTGATGTGAAAACAACCCAAGAGTGTAAGTTAACGACAAGATTAATAGAGGCCAGCAGTGTGACATTGCCGTTTAAAAAGTGAAGGCTGTGTTGGGCTGTGGTCTGACCACAGCTGGAATATTTTTGCCCAGTTTTGGTACAAATGCTAAAAGGAATGCCAACAAAATGGAGACCCGGGTGGATACTAATGGATCAGGAAATCCTATCACAGGAGGGACAGTTGAGGAAAGCATGGCTAGTCTGGAGGAAGGATTCTTTAGAATGACCTTAAGAACGAGTTTAAATATGTAGTGTCTGGTGGGATATTCTCTTTTGTTCTAGAAGACCAGAGTAGGAGTTAGGTCTTTCTCTGGAGGCTCCAACCCACACTTGATATGTGAAAAAAACAAACAAACAAAAAACACAGAGACGAAAACCTGAGTTAACATCTTGCACTGCCTGACCCATTTTTCCAACAATCTGCTCATCTTCCTGTCTTTCAAAATGAGTGGCTGTCACCATTCTTCACCCTGTCATCCAAACCAGCAATCGGGCATTATCTTTCACTCATCTCTTTCAGTTAGGGCAAAAAACCATTGCATTCAAAGTCAGCACCTCTGGACTGGGCTTCTGTTGGTCTTCAATAACGCAGATGCTAATAGCTCTTGATGGGGAGGCAAAATTGTTAAACTTGATAATTTCTAAAGAGTTTTGAGCTACTTAGCGCTAAGTGATGCCAAAGGAAAAGAATACGAGCGTTACTCACGGCAGAGGGAATAATTTAATATCCTTTTTGGGGGCCAAGGTTAAGTTCTTTGTGACTCAGCACATTATCATCCTATATGACCCTAAATCCCTTCTGTTTCCTGATCTGCTTGTCCTGACCTGTTTCATTTCCACACCAAAATAGTTTCATTAACACTATGATCATGCACAGGAGATAGTAGTTAACTGATGTAATTAACTGGTGTGTCAAAGGCTATTGGTTTATTGCATATGCAACTGTCTTTCCTGGTGGGAAGATACACTTTCTGCTGACATAATAGATCTGCAGACATGCCAAATTGCCAAATAATCTGCTGGGCGATGGTGAGGTGTTTGTGGTGCTTCCACTTACGTAAGCAGAATGGTGGGATCTTTTGCTGTGTTCTCCTAAAATGCAACTGGCCAAAGGTGTTAATTGTTCAACAGTTGAAACAGAAGAAGAGAAGGCAATTTACTTTGGGGCCTTGGTGAGGTTCTTTTCCTTTCCTTTCCTTTTCTTTCTTGCTTTCTTTTTTTTTTTTTTTTAAATCTGTGCTTTTGGCATGCTAATGAATGCATTTAGTCTCTGCAAGAAATTTCCGTTTAAGAAAGAATTTAAAAACACGAAGTGCTCAATCCATATCTCCTAAACAACTAAAAAGACTGCAATTTCAAATGAGAAATTATGTTGCAAAGATGAAAAAAGTTGTTTATTATGGCTCAAAATTTTAATCACCCAAGGGCTGTAAAGTTAAAAATAGACAATTCTGCCTTCTGTTTATGGTAAACTTGGCTGAGTCCCGGCAAATTTCAAAGCTGAACATACTGTATGTTATTTTTGCTTAATTTTAGATTCCACATTTTTAAATTATTTCTTACAAGAAGCATATTTCAGGATATAAACTTAGCCTGAAGAACAGTATTCTTGATTTCTGCCCATATTGAAACTCCTTTGAAAATAGTAAACTATGGTTTTGGGATTTTCCTGTTCCCAAGAGTCCAAATGGGTACCTTTCTAAGTCTTTTACATTATGAATGAACACAGGAACACAAAATTGTAAAGGTTACTTTCTGCTCTCTGGTTCCCTTACTTGTTTGTCATTTTAGTCCTCTGCCCAGTAGAACTTGATGCAGCTATCCATAGCGCACACTAACTTCCACTCGAGGGAGGGGCATTTTTGTGTTGCCCTTCGTGTTTCAGGTAAGGAGACTGGAAGACACAGACGGAGACTCTTACGGCTTAGAGAAGGTGATTGCCCGTGTGCCAAGAGCTTAAGAGAGAGCCTGGGATAGAATCTCCCAGCTGTACTTACCGGACAGTGTAGCCTCTTCTGATCCGTTCACACCTGCCGGGAGAACCACCTGCCTGGTAACTGTTTGCCCTAAGAGCAAGGGGGGCTGTTGACTCAACCTTCTTCGTGCCTCCTCAGAGAGGAGAAACACCTGGCTTCACCTTTTTACATAACTCTTGTTGATTCTTGCCTCTGCACTCTTCCAGAGAGCTCCTTCGGGCCTTTCCTCCCAGGGTTTTTAGAACAAGCCCTTTGGGTGGCAAGAAATCTAGGAAGGGGATCTTTTTTTTTTTTCTCTTTAACCTGTTACTCGATGTGGCATCTGAGAATCAGACGTGCCCCACAGAATGAATGACATGCTCTGAAAATATTTACTAAATATTGTTGCATGAACAACTCTTTACTGAAGATCAAGATTTCTGTGATTACCCTGACAGAGGTATATTTGTGATTAAGGTAATCCTAGCTACTGTTGAAGAATTCTTACTGTGTGCTAGACTGCTATCTGAAAACTTCATATTTGTTGGTTTTGATCTTCCCAAGAGCCTATTTTATAAAAGAGAAAACTCGGCTTTCCTAGGTGAGGAACTTGCCGGGAGAGATTCAACTGTATAGAATTAGCTGGGTAGACTCTGTGCTTAGTAATTAGAGAATTAACACTGATTCCATGTTCTTTCCAATATGCCACATCCCCGTGATTGATAGAGGTTGTGATGACAGTCCCCATACATTGACACCATGGCTCTGAATGGCCAAAGGATATGTCACAACATTCATGAAGGTGCTCACGCCCTTAACCATGTGATAATCTCCCAGGTCCTAGTCAGAACCTGTCTACATTAAATTTGCACACAATTTTAATAAAGTTATCTGTTTTTCAAGTACACAGCAGATTCATTCACTCAGTAAATATTTTCTGAGTACCTAGTATGTGCTAAATATTTTTCTAGAGAGACAAACAAAAAAGACAGAATTATCCCCCTTAGATTACATTACAGATTTAGACATCAGTGGTTTTCAGACTGTGGTCCTCAGATCAGCAGCAGCAACCTCATGTGGAGACTTGTTAGAAACGCAAACCCTTGGTCCCCATTCCAGAAACTTGGGGATTGAAGCCCAGTAATCTGTTTTTAAAGGAACCCTCTAGGTGATGCTGATGTATGCTACAGTTTGAAAACCACTATTGTAGAAGGCTTAAAACAACATTTTTGTGTTCTTGTGGCAGGTACCTCTGTAGAAAGTTTTGTCGCCAAATTTATCCCAACTCTGTGTGTATGTGTGTGTGTGTGTGTCCGTCTGTCTCTTTGTTGAGGTCTGACTTCATGATGGCATTCAGTGATGGGCCCTTGCTGGGCAGAGGCTCTGGGACATTTATACAGGAGGATATGGACCCTAGAGTCACATGTACATGGACTCAGATTCTTACTTTGCCAAGTACTAGCCACATAAACTCGAGAATTACAAGAACTCTTTAAGCCTTGGTTTTCTCGTGAAAATGAGAGTATTAGTAATGGGACCATACTTCATACATGGTGCCGCTGCTTGGTACAAAGAATATATTCAATAACTAATTATCATTGTGTTTCTATCTCTAGGATCTAGCACTGGTCTTGGCACAGAGTGCTCAGGGAACGTTCTTTAGAAAATGGGTGGATATTTGTTTTCCTTTGTGTTAGCCATTAGCCTAAGGCCTGCAGCCATTTAATTCTTACCCTGTGTCCATTGTCAGCAGAAGAAACCAGAATAATGAGACCCAGTGTCAGAGCTTACCTGACACACAAGGTCCCTTTGGAAATGTGTTAACCTGCCTCAGTTTAGCCCCTGATGGTACTTAATCTTCACCCATCTAAGTGATGCTGCCTTCCCCTCTAGCCCTTAACTTTGGGATATTTCAGATGCCTATAAAATTTTATTTAATTAAGGGTCTTCCATATCTGCTTGTATATATTTTATTCTTGAAATGCTAGGGCATTAATAGTAAATCTAAGAGAAGCAAACCTCTGCCTCTTTTATGCCATTTCAGCACTAAGCCAAGGAGAACTCTCAAGGAAATTAATGCTTCCCTCAAGAACAGTAAGAACATGAATCTAACATATTGCCATATAACCTGGTTTCACTGACTTGCCGAATTTTTGTTTTGCCATTTTTATTACACGTCACATTGTATGGCTAAAACCAGAAGTACAATTACGAGGAGGCTGTTTTCTGAAAATCTGCAGAGTCTGCCAATCAGATAACCTTTCAGAAGAAATATTATCCACCCGAGACTTAGATTATTTTTTATTTCCAGACTTCCATTAGTTCGCTAAATATTATTGAGTAACCACTGTGTGCCAAGCATTGTTCTAGGTGCTGGTGAACGAATGGGACAAAAATACTTGCTCTCCAGGTACTTTCTTTTTCACATGCGGAAGGGTGTGTAGGTGTCTCTGGTGTAGGGCCTTCTACCCAGAAGCTGAGCCTAGTGGGGAGGGGACATGGCAGAGGCCCTCAAATATTAATTCCCTAGACACTAGATGATTGCTCACTTTCAGTCATACAAGCAACCACCTGTTTTAGGTTTTATGTATGAAGTTTAACTCCTTCAGTAATGACCACTGACACTGTTTCTTTGCTCTGGCGCATCCTGGTGTCCCAGATTTGTGAGGTCAAGTTCATGCTGATTTAACTTAACTCTTCTTCCTATGACTGCAAGCCCCATATTTTAGTTTCTTATTGCTGCTGTAACAAGTTACCATAAACTTAGTGGTTTACAATGACACGAATTTATTTTCTTACAGTTCTGAAGGTAGGAGGTCTAAAAACCAGGCTGATGTCAGCAGGGCTGGTTCCTTCTGGAAGCTCCAGGAAAGAACCCTGTTCCTTGCCTTGTCCAGCTTCCAGAGACTGGTGTGGCCACTCTTTGGTGCATAGCTGTGTCCCTCCAGTCTCTGCTTCCTTCTCCCGGGTCTTTGATCTTCCTTCCTCTCTTGTAGGTAACCTTGCGATCACATCATTGGGCCTACCTGGATGATGCAGGATAATCACCCCACTTTAAGATCCTTAACTTGATAACATCTGCAAAACCCCTTTTGCCCAATTTACAGATCTGGAATTAAAACACAGCCATCTTGGGGGGGGGGGTAGGGGGGGGGGGGGGGTCATTATTCAGCTGACCCCACTCTGCCAGAGATTCTAGTGTCCTTGGGCTCATTGGCTGATAGGCAGGATTTTTAAAGTAATTTCTTCCATTCTATAAAACCCAACCCAACAGAGCACACTCTAAAATGCAAATATTGCTAACTTAGCAGAGCCAATTATACATGCAAAACTACCTGAAAACCTCCTTAATTATTCCTGTTTCTTTTACAAGACTGAGCTCAAAAACCCTGCCCCCAGGAAGCCTTCCTGGGTTACCTTGGGCCTGCGAGGTGTTCCTCATTTGTGATTCTGTGGCACTCTCTGTGTAAGTGATTACTGGACAGCACCTTTGCTTTGTAATTGTGTGGATTTATGTGCTGTCCATTGCCCCCACATCCCATCCTCTTCCCCCAAAGAGTGTGCTCTTTACAGGAAGGGACTGCTTCTGCAAGGTGCTAGAAGATACATGGTAAAAGTTTCTGTAGCAATGAAAAGATTCTTTTCTCTCGTACATTTTTGAAAAACCGTGTTAGGTGAGTTTCACCGAATTTCACTTGCTAAGGTATTTACAAGAAGTTGAGAGGGGGTGTGGCCAGGTGGCTTCAGGAAGGACTGGCATCATGTGGCTAGCATAAATTGTTTTCATGTAGTTAGGACACCTGACTGGGCGGTGAGTTAGTGAATCTTATGGACGATTCTTTTCAAGTGACTATGATCCTGAAGTTTTGCACTCTTCTTTGCTCAGTGTCCCCATAAATCTACCATAAACCAGGTAGATTCCTAATATTTGGAAATAATGATATAAATCAAGGTGAATGACTGAATACTAACATTAATTTCCATCACCAAAGAACAGATTCTGTGGCCTAATAATTTTTAGGGTTACTCTCATGGAGTCAGGTCTCTGGTAACTAAGATATTTTATTTTAATTTTTAAAAGTAGAATCCTATTATGTGGAAAAAAATCTGTGAGTCCTGCATGGTTACTGGTGGAAAATCATTTTACCTTCTTTTATAGCCTTCAGGCTGGTTTTTTTTTTTTTTCTTTGTAAGTAGACCTTGGGCTTTCTATGTTGTTGGAAAGCATGCAATTTTCATTTGCTTTTTTTCACCTAGTGGTGCTTAATGATACCATGTGAATTTTTATGGTCCCAGCTGCACCGAAGTGTGTGCCCTGAAACTTCAGTTGGATTAAGAACCTACCTTGGTGTGAGGGCTGAAATTGGAGAAATGGGAGAACAGAGGGTGCATCTATATATGTTGCAATTAATATTGATGAGTGGGCAAAAGTCCAATGTTATCCTAGGGGGTTGGCTAATGTTCATTGTAAACCAATGCAAGTGAGTCCTTCCCCTGCAGGTGTGAATAGTTTAATTTAGTAGGTGGATTAGGAAAGCAAGGGGTATTTTCTTGTGTTCCAGTTTATATTTCATGTTGAACATTAACCAGCTGTGTAAGGTATAGCTCATTGTTGAGTGGTGGTAACAGGTATCCTGAGACATTGCTGACCCATCTCAGTATCTCTGAGGTCAAGCATCATGCCTGGTACATACTAGGTGCTCATTAGCATTTGTGAAATGAATGGAAGAATGAATGATTGCTATTACAGGGTCTTGTAAAAATACTGGCCCCTGCTTACCTCTCAAGCCTTCTTCTATCTGCTAGCCAGAATATACTCTTTGTAGCTTGTTAAATGTTCCATGTTCTTTCTTGCCTTTGGACCTCTTTACTTTCCATTTTCTCTGCCTCTTTACTTTATCTTTCTCTGCCTCCCCCCGCCTCCCCCCCCAACCTCCACCCCCTTTGTCTGGCTAATTCCTGCTGGTTCTTTATGATTTAGTTCTTCTAGAAGACTTTCAGGAGGCATCATTGCTAGTATCTGATTGAAGGCCTGGTTCGTTTTTCATATCTCTGTGAACCTTCGGATAATAGCAGGAAGCTACTGACTAGTGGAATTGTTGAAATCTGTGTCTCTGCCCCTTTTCAGGAGAATGTGGATCATCGTCAGATATTTGAATCATTTGGATTACATCTTGCAAACTCTATTAGTACTTTCCGTTTAGAAATGGGCAAAATGTGGCTCTATAGTAAAAGGAACAGAAATAGTCAAGTGAGCAGCAGATTCTCTTGTGTTTACAGAGAGCATCAGCATCATGGTAAAAGAGGATGATGAAGGAGAATGATTGATGAATTACCTTTAGTATTCCTGATACCAAAGGGTCCAAAGGCAAATAGAAGTTGGGAAACTGAACTATTTCCTTTCTAATTCAATTTAGAAAAGTTTGGTGCATAGTAAGTAGGTGCTTAGTCAACATTTCCCGAGGATGAAAGAATAAATGAGTCAAGTTTTTTGTTATTGTTTTGCCCCTTTCCTGTGGTTTTTTTCTTGGGGCGGGGGGGAGTGCGCAGCTTTATAATATTTAAAAAATTTTTAGATAGTCTCTTTCACTCCACTCCTTTTTGCCCACATAGCCCTAGCCTCAGTCTATACTTAGTGTTTTTGTGAGCCTGACTCATCTTGTTTCTGATTGCTTTAGTGATATGAGACTCTGGTATCCATGGGAATGGTGTAAGACTGTAGTGCTTTCATGCTTGGAAAATGTTAACCAGAAAGGCCAGCCATTGGTACCAGTACCAACTAATTCCTGAGAACTAAAGGACAATCTTACCCTTAAATTCTTAAGCCATTGTGGAAAATAGCATCATCTACTGGAAAACAAGGCAACCTTTTTGACAGACAGATGTGATTGAAACCTTGTCTCTGATGCTGATGGGCTATGTGATTGTGGGCAAGTTGTTCAGCCTCTCTGAGTTCCTTCATCTCTGTTTGTGTGTGTGTGGTTTTTTTTTTTCCATTTGCAAAATGGCGGAACAATATGAACTCACAATTGACAACTGGAAGCGATTTTGTTTTGCAAGTGTCCTAGTTTATATTTGATGCTTAGTAAGTGGGAGGTATTATTATGACTACTACTACTGCTAGGAACCAGATTGGATAGAGGCCCTCCAGGTTAGAGGTAGCCACCAAGATCAGGGCAGGAGAGCTGAATTAGATCTAAGCAGACTGTGTATGTCTGCAAAGGAAGTGTCCCCCCTGCCCCCCTTTCTGGGGAGAATTCAGATCAGTTTAAGAAGGGAATTGAGTGTCTCCCTATGTTCGTTTCAGAGATGGCTAGAAATTGATAGTAGTTACTAAGGAAGAACTTTAAAAAAAATACACGTTAGGAGGCAGGGTGGTGTAGAGGAAAGAGCACTGACCCATGTTCCCAGGGGTCACGGCTCTGCTCTGCTCAGCTCCACGTTCTCTGCCAAGTCCCCTTCTATCACTGTGCTCTACATCCCTCCCCGGGGAGCACATCGGAGCAGACGATTATCCTGGCCCTCTGGTCTGTTTCCTTCCCAGGCAAGTCCTTCTTCCTGACTGGGAGTTAGTCTGGGTAGCCCCGGCTGGACTGGTTTTATTGTTCCAAAAAGTGTCAGCAGAGAAATGGCTGGATCTTGGAGTCTCCCTTGTAATTTGACACTTGGGGGCATCCTTTTATGGTACAAATGTACCTGACCCAAAAGTCTTCCAGCTCAGAAATTCTGTGAGTGGAAACTCTGAATAAATGTAAACCAAGAAGGGATTTTCAGGGTAAGCTGAAAAATTCTCATGTGGGTTGGCTGTAGCAACTGCTTCTCACACTGGACTTCTTTGGGGGGCATTGCTAATGCTTGTATTTGAAGGGGGAATGAATTTCCCAGCTTCCTGGGAACACCACAACAAAAATTCCCCCAACAAACCCCAGGGTGTCTGAAGCTCCCGCTTTCTTCTCAAAAGAGCCGATCGAATGCTCTGCTCTCCGTTCAAGAGCTATCAGCAGTATTGAACAATTGGATTACAAGGAATGGTGAACAGTTGCTCCCCAAAGGCTTGGGAATTAACAAAGGCCATACTAGTATGACCAGGGAGGGAGGGGGACGGAGAGAATGGGGGCTGGGAGGAACAGTTCAGAAGTGCAGAGGGTGATTTGGAGGGGTTTGTTTCCCAGATAGTTTTCAAAGGGAAGAGATTTGTGTGGTTTGCTGAGGGGCTGAGAACGAAGTGCAGGCCCAGTTGATGTTCTTTTTTTTATCCAACAATTACTTTCTCTGGCACATTCCTTTTAGGCTAACAAAGTGTCTTCCTTTTCTTTTTCATGGTCCTTGATAGCAAGAGCTTAAGGACTTTTTGCTTCCCAGGGCTCAGATTGGGGGGAGGGGAGGGGGAGAGAGAAGGACACCCATAAGAGGGGATTGACATTTTTCAGATTTTCTTGAATTTTGTCACAGACAAGGGAAAACCATCCAAGGCCTAGGGAAGAAGGTTCAGGTTTTCATTTTAGTCTGGGGGTGATTGATTTCTTTCTTTCAAGGGGCTGATGGAGGAGGTCAGAGTCTTAGGGAAGAAGCCAGGGAAAAGGAGAAAAGAAAGAATGAGATTTATGACCTTCTGGATCCCAGCTTTTATGTCGCGTAACCATTCCCAATACTGGAAGTTCATGACACCCTGAGAACCAGCCTTGGAACTAAGAGCAGTGATCTGCATGCAAAGGCGAAATTAAACAGTCCAGCAACTGCTTTGATGGAGAGACACACACAGTCCTATCCTGGATTCTGAGCCCTGCTTCCCTTTAGTTTATCCTGTAGGCACAGAATCCAGTGTTTCATGGACTGATGAGACAGACCACCCAGGGCCACTCATGTTATACTGAGGGTGATTGACAGTGGTGCTTACAGAGGAATTATTTCGACAATGGGACTTTTCCATTATTCTCTCTGTAGTCAGCCCTCCACGCTCAGAACATGGAAACCTTTGCATCTGTCACCAAAGGATACTAAACTAATAGGTGCTGCTCGCATCGCCCCACCCTGGTCCCAATAACGGTGAGGTATAATAATTGAAGATCTTAAAAAATGTATATATCTTCCATTTTTATTCCATATGGCCCCTTAGGTAACATGACCCAATGTGGCCATTAAATGACCCCGCTTACACTTGGATTACTCGGTACAAAGCAAATTTATGGTTGTTTATTCTCTCCTCCTATCAGCTATTAGTGCCTAATCATATGGTCTATCGATCATGAGATTAATCGCCTGCTCAAAGAGGCAGCAGGTCCTGTGGAATGCTGCACTGCGCCAGACTGAACTTCAACCTTTTATACAAACTGGAGGAGTCAAAATCATCATTCACTGCCTGAAGCCCCTGGTCCCTGGGCCTCCTGAACCCCAGGAGGTAAATCCCTGCTTTTTCACACAGTGTACTTTGCACTTCCTTTCCTTGTGTAAAACTTCACCTCATTGATTCAGGCAGGCAATTGCAAATAAAATCCTTTGCAAGGCATCCTATAAATAATGATCTAAGCTGAAAATATGTGGGCTTTATTATACAAAGCCCCATAGTGCTGCCATAATTAAATGTCTGTCAGTATTTCTATTACAGATTCTCATTTTGGAAGATTTATAACCGGGCCATTAAAGTTTTCTTAGGCTAAGACTTTCCTAGAGTGTCATGATCTGAGGCCTCCCCCCACCTTTTGTAGAATATATTTCTTTAAAGATATAATTATGAAGTCCAGGAGCATTAGCATCCCGTAGTGCATACCTGCAAAGATTGGACACTAGAATTTGAGGACTGCATCCTCTAACGTGGCTTCTGGTCATGTCCTCTGTACCTTCATTGCAGTTATGAGAACAGAGAATCATTGTAGTGTTCATGCTGTATTGTAATGTTTGTTTCCTGGTCTGTGTCTCCTACTCTAAGGAGAGTGAGGGCAGGTATCTTAAATCATTTGCCTTTCAAGCCCTGCTCTTTCCAGAGGGGAGAGCCCCATGTAAGCGCTGGGTTTGTTCAGTAAATGCACCCAAGAATGGGCATCAGGAAACGTTCTTTCCAGTCCTGCTGTACTTGTTTAAGGTGGGGAGTGAACTCAGGCAGTACTTTTAGGCAAGTCACTTTACTTCTCTGAAAACAAGTTACCTGATGGGTGAGATGGGTGTGTTGAGCTCAGGGTTGGTAAGTTGGTGCTTTCTGAGTTGAACGCTGCCTGCACAGTGTTTTCAGACATTTGAATCTGAATGCTTTGAGATGGAATCTGGGCTGGGCTTTCTAGTTTGCCATCATCCCCACCATTCTCTGTTAACATGTTGTATTAGCAGCCTGCTTCAATCATTTGCCTGCATGGTCTGTAAGCGTTTATGATTCCTTATAGTTATACCTTTATAATGTGACCTTTTGGTTTGTTGTTATTGTAAGGATCTAAATCTAAGATTCAGGTGAGCTGGAGTCGCGACTGCAATTTTAATTCTCCCACTTCCAATTCTTTCTATCACCCAGAACCTCAACTATTATTTTTGATTCCCTGTTTTGAAGAGTTGTGTCTCCTAGACAAACTGCATTGGTTAATAATTAATTTGTTTTCCTATTTTTAAAGCAAACAGACATCTATAACTGAGCTCAGAGATACAAACAAGCCATCAGTAGTAAGGGCATGAAATAGTTTTTGTGTAATGAGTTGGTTGAGGTTTTAGCAAGCTTGTGCAGTTGTTTCACGAGTAAGTGTATAGTTTCTATTTGAGCTTTTGATATACTAAAAATAGCTCCTAGATCTTCCTGTCTTTTTAGACATGCAAAGTTCCAAAGACTCTAGATGAGTGCTTAGTTTATTCTTTTAGGAGTCGCTGGGCTACTCTTGTCCTCAGAGCCTCCAGTAAATTGTTTGTCTACATACGCAGTCCAGGTCTTTCAAAGTGTGGCCCTTACTGGTCAGCTTCGGAAGGCCGTCTCTGTAAAAGCCGGCTTTTACATCTGATGAGAGGAAAAGAGCTTCCTAACAGGAGTTTACCCACAGGCCCTGGTTACCTGTTCTCCCTTTTGGCAAGGGCATTTTGGAAATTGGTGAAAAAAGAGCAGGTGACAATTGGAGAGTTGACTCCCAAGCTAAGGAGAATCTTTGCATTTCAACTCAGGCTGTTGGTTACTCCTGTGGATTGAGGAATTAAAAGTACACAAATAGAGCAAATTAAAGATCTGTAGCATAGAAATAATCTGCATGTAAACCAATCTGAGGCCTGACCTTTGGGGCTTGAAGTAGTCAGCATCACACAAAAGTAAGAGAGCAACCTGGTTTCCCCAGATTTTCATATGGATACAGTACAGTGTAACAAGAGGCTGTGCTTACTTTGTGGCTAGGAGCTTAGGTTCTGGGGTTCCACTACTTGGGGCTTAATTGTCTCTTGGTTCCTTACCAGTTCTCACCTTGAAGAGGTTACTTAACTCTCCATAAGCCTCAGTTTTCTCATTGGTAACCTGGGGATCATTATAGCATGTTATAAGGAGTAAAGGAAAGTAATTCATACGAAGGATTTATCATGTTGGTCATAGAATAAACAATGAATATTAATTATTGTTAATAGCTAGGACATAGTTGAAATATATTTCTGAGCTTTGAGGTCTTTTTTTTTTTTTTCAGGATTTAGTTGTTTTTTTTTTAGAGAGAGAGAGCTCGTGCGGGGGGGAGAGAGTGAGCAAGCACTCAGAGGGAGAGAGAGAGGGAGAGGAGAATCCCACCAGACTCCCCGCTGAGAACGGAGCCTGACAGGGCTCAATGAGATCGTGAGATCATGACCTGAGCCGAAATCAAATAACCGGGATGCTTAACTGACTGAGCCACCCAGGTCCCCCTGAAGTTTTCTTTTTAAGAGTTTAAAGATCTGTTTAAAGGTTTACTTTCTTATGAATGTCCATACATGCTAGACACTGCGTTTCCTGCATTTCCAGGAAATTGTATGTTTCAGCAGTCCAGATTTGCTGCTTTCAGTTTTTTCAGGAAACAAGTCATGTTTGACTTTCAAAATCTAAAGCTGAAATCTTCTTTCCTACATTTTCTTTTCCTTCCAGGTCAATCCAAATTAAAGTTTCATTACAAAAGTTTCATGGCCCCTTATTAGCATTAATTGTTATTGGTATGCTGGTAGGAATCCTAAAGTGGGTGCATTAAGAATGAAAACCCTTGAGAAAGCTTTAAACCCTCATGGACTCATAGAGCTGGAAGGGACCTACGAGATCATGTCCCCGAGGCCCCATTTCACGGATCAGGAAAGTGTATTTGACAAGGTAAAATAAGTTCTGAACATAATGGCTTTTTAATTTGCACTCTCCCTGGAATCTGCGCTTATTTGCCATGTTGTGATTATGTGCTTATTGTGGGACTTGTAGGTATTTATTAGAGACTATTGAGATGTAGCATTGGGCATTACTTTTGTGGCAAAGGCATGGGGGCAGTAATCATTATTGATGGATTCCATTATTTGGGAGAGCGTTTTACTGACTATAGAGAATTCATTGCATTGATCTATTGTGCCACATTTGTAGTATACCAGGTAGTTTAAAATGATACTCTCTAAACTGTTAGGCTGAAAAATTGTCCCATCTTGGCAGTTTTCCCATCAGTAAGACCTTCCTTTTCCTACTGAAAATACATAGTCCTGTTGAAAGAAACCTTTTGACTGGTCCCCAGTGCCCTGAATGTGTTTAAATCCCTCACTACTGAAATAGGAGGATTACTACTGCTATCATTGTTCTAAAACAAACTTCCTTTTGGACGATAACAGCAGCGGTAAATCAGATGTTGAAGAAAGTACCAGCTTAACTTCAGTTTGCTTTAAAAGGGTTTCCTCTTTAATTGACAAGTGTCATGTATAATAGAGCATGGTGGCTCACATGGAAAACCGTGTGCCGGCCTCCCCGCTGGGATCGGAGTTCTTAATGAACATACAAGTGAATACACGGAGGCAAAAACGTAAAGCGCCCCAACTGTGGCGTATTCATTCTGCTCGCTCTGGCCAACGTGGGGATCGGCACAGCCAGGCCAACGACCAGAGAGACCCGTCCTGGTCATGTGGCTGTTTGTAGCCGTGAGCTGGTGTGACTGTGGTCTTTCCTGGGGACGTCTTGAAAAACAGCCCAGAACCCAGTATCACCTCCAAGGAATAAGCAAAGTTTTTATTTTTTAATATAAAGAAAATACGTGATTTGGGGCACCTGCAGCCTTTTCACAGAGCAGCAGTTTTCTTGAACCCTGCACCCCTTGCTAACACTCAGAAGTTCCCTCACTTTGCAGTTCCCCTTTTCCTTCCCCTCACTCCCCAAAGAGAACAGAACTGATTTTTTTTTTTAGAGGTGCTGTTTACAACAGTTCCACACACTTGAATAAGCACTTAGAATAATGGCAATAGAGGAAGGGGGGAAAAAAAAGGGCGTATTATTATTATCAAATTAAGTAATGGATGGGCAGTGATATTTTATTTATTAAAGCTCATCTGAGTACCATTGGAAACAGAGTATGTTGGTTCTGAAGTGCACAGATTAGAAAGGAATGTTGAGTTTGGAAACGTGGCAGCCTGAAGCACTGTGTATGGTTTAAATTAAACCTTTTTTTGGAAAGCAGAATAGCTCTAGGCCACATTTAAGGGAAAAGCTACAGCAGGGTGAGCTGGCTGTGGTTTTTCTTTTACTCTGTAACCGGCCCACTTTCCCTTGTTTTAACACAGAAAAAAGACTTTGGACTCCTTCAGACCAACCACATAGCTTCTCTGCTGACCACAAAAAGGAAGTTTGGCGTAGAAGCCATAGGATTAATACCCACTGTCTCTTAACCCAACAGAGTGTGAAAACTTTTATAAGAGATTTCTCTGGGCAGACTGACACTGTGGTTGGACTTTAAACATTTTAAATCAAGAACAACTTTGAATTGCATTATGCCACAGTGCTCTGTAAATTGTTACGTGCGACCCCACTGTTAAAAGTTATTTACACGAATCCCCAGGTTTCAGAGGGATAAACCACTAACAGCTTTTTGTATCTTATAAAGAAATACAAGGAGAATTAAAGGTATGCCCATGCCAAATTATCTCAGAGAGAGTAGGTAGATCACAGTCAATCAGATTTTATTGTTCTTAAGCAAATGGAGACAATTGGCTCTTGGCAGAAAAGCCTTTTCATCTTTGGAAATAATAAGATTAAGATTGTGGATTCTATTAATCACTTGATCAACTTTATTAATTCATCACATGATTTTTAAACTAGGGAAGAAACCTTCCTTTTAATAGATTCGCGTCTTTCTAAAATAATAATTTTTACAGTGCCGCGGTGTTATTTAATATGCTGACCTACTCAGCTATTATAAATGGTTGTTTGTGTGCCCTGAGCATTAATTTTAATGATTGGATTCTTACTACCCTGATTAACTAATTATGTGTTTGCACAAAGCAACTCTGAAATTACCAAAAACCAAACAAAACCAAAACCAAACCAAAGCAAAACCCTTGTGTGTTTGTATTTATATTGACTCATTTGAATGCCTAGGATTGATATATTTTTTTAAAAAACCATTTGAATTTACATTTTGCCATGCTGAAGCAAGCAGCTTTTCACAGGTGCACTGTATCAGCATTCTGGTTTCTGTTCAACAAAGAATCTCAATCGAAAGAATTGATTTGAAAAGTTGAAGGAAAAACCTGCATACATGTTTCAAAACTGTGGTCTTACGGTAACCACTGAGTTACTTCTTGGTTGACTGTATGTTGCGAGAGAGGTTTATTTGCCATCATTAGAGAAACTGGTCTGTATAACACTTTCTGTATGTGAAGAAATGCAGTTGTCATCTTGCCTAGGTCATTAAAACAGTATTTAAATACTTCCAGTTGTGGGGGCGCCTGGGTGGCTCAGTCGTTAAGCGTCTGCCTTCGGCTCAGGTCATGATTCCAGGGTCCTGGGATCGAGCCCTGCATCAGGCTCCCTGCTCTGCGGGAAGCCTGCTTCTCCCTCTCCCACTCCCCCTGCTTGTGTTCCCTCTCTCGCTGTCTCTCTCTCTCTGTCAAATAAATAAATAAAAATCTTAAAAAAAAAAAATCTATAAATACTTCCAGTTGTGAGGAGCCTTGCATTTAGTGTGGTTATTTTCCCAGGTGTCTTAGGAGCAGCTGTATTGTGCTTTTCTGAACTTGAGTTGAAGAATGTGGGAAAAAAATGGTGTACTTTCTGGGTAAAGTATTTTAGCCACCCCGGAGTAGATGCGTTGCATCTTGATCTTTTTTCATCTTGGTAGAATTATACTGTAACTAATTGAATCCATTGATCACTGTCTCGTTTTTTTTCCATCTTCTTCTCAGAGGATTCATTTCATAGGGGTCTATACATCAGTCAAGAAAATGACTACAGAGGAATTACCTAGACTGGTAATCAGGTAATTTAACCTGGTTTAGTATATTTTTTTACGGGTAAACACAGCAAGTGCCCTTTACCTGGTGAGAGTTAACTTCTTATCTGGTAAGAGTTACCTGGTAAGAGTTAACTTCTTAATTAGGTTATGTTGGAAAACAAGTCAGACTATGACACTGAGCGGTACTTTTCAGAGAGAGAGAGAAGGAGGGGAGAGAAAGCATCGATTTTGGAATTAGTTGACCTGGTTTCCAGGCCTCTCTGTACCAAGAACCATATGAATGCATATGAATCAACTGAGGATTCTGTTAAGCTGCAGATTGGGACTCAGCAGGTCTGTGGTGCAGCCTGAGATTCTGCCCTGCTAATGGGCTTCCTGCGACGTCCACCCTGTAGGGCCCCAGACCCCACCCTGCATAGCGGTGATCCTTTCAGGCACTTGCTGAACTTGGTGGCTTTCGATCTACCCTTTAACAACTCTGCATCTCAGTTTCCTAATCTCTAAAATAGGGATGTTAATCTTTGCTCCACCTACCTCATTAGGCTGTTATGAGACTCCAATGAGATAATGTAGATGAAATTTCCAAAGGCTACATACATCTAAGACACCAAGGATCTTTGTTTATAGATAGAGACATTCTTGGCATACCTTTCATCGGATCCGTGTGAGCCTCGTTCTTTGATGGGAAGCGTCCTGAACTATGAGATAGGGGAGAGTGACTGGAGTCCTCTCTTCCCTCGTCCACTCAGTGCCTTGGCCAGATCACTCCACCCTCCTGGTCCCTTGCTGCCTCCTCTTTAAAATAAGGGCTGGACCTGGATTAGTGGGTCTCCAAGTGTGGTCGCAAGTCCAGTGGCCCCAGCATCACTTCACAACTTGCTAGAAGAGAGGATGTCTAGTCCCTTCTGAGACCTAGTAAATCCGAAATTCTGGGGGTGGGGCCCAGCAATCTGTTGTTTAACAAGTAGTTCGGGTGATTCTGATGCATGCTACATTTTGAGAACCACTCTGAAGTGTCATCCAACTTTGAAATGGGGTTTTGAAGCATCCTCTTGATAGTTTCAGCCATGGGAATGCCTTCTTGTGTGATCTAGAGAGTGTCCTGTCTCATAGGCAGAGACGAATTAAGAGTTGCATATTCTCCAGAGGTGCCCGCTGAGCATGTGGAAGGAGGAATGAACATCTGGGAGTTTAAGCCTTGCCTCCCTGGAGGTCAGAACAGATTATAACTGCACTGGCCTCCACCTTCCTAGCTTAGCCCAGCTTTAGGACTGCTTTAGCGGCCCGTGACAGGGGATTAAGCCTGAGCAGAGCATGCAGGCCTAGGAGTGCTGTCCCATTCTCTTTACCCTCCAGTTCCCCTGATGGTTGTCAGCATGATGCAGCACCAGCTCACATTTTCCAGACTTTTTAGGCACTTTCACAAAGATGATCACAATCTGTTTGCAGAGGGTAGATTGGCATGAGATGAGGAGAACTGAGAAAATAAAATACATCTTTTTCTTAAAGTCACTTACAGTCAGACTTCGTATACCTATGGCTTTGTTTTTCTGTTTTTATATTTGGGAAGACATCTGATAACTAGGGGGAAAGAAAAAAAAAGCACAGCCAGCCTCCAGTCGTCCAAAGTAGATTTTATCTAGTTCAAGCACTAAAGCGCGTGATCTTATGCTAGGAAAAGACCATCAGTGAAGCCTAACTCTTATCCAAGTCTGATTTTTCATTCCAGAGCAGCAAATAAAGTCATAATGGGCAGCTGCTTGCATGTGGAAAGTGGAAACGAACAAGAGGTGGTTAGCAGGCAGCTCAAACAGTGAGCAAAGACATGGAGATACTGTCAAAGTAGAGTAGATATGAGATGGAGATGGTTAGTAGCTTGAGATCCTCTCTACAGATATACACATATGTATATGTATATGTGTGTGCAATATAAAAATATTGATAGTACATATACATGTGTGTATGTATGCATATATAGAAATATATAGTACATGTGTGTATGCATATATAAATACATATACAGGTGTCCATATATGAATATATATTTATTTACATATCCATATTTATTTATTTATTTATTTTTTAAAAAGATTTTATTTATTTGACAGAGAAAGACACAGCGAGAGAGGGAACACAAGCAGGGGGAGTGGCAGAGGGAGAAGCAGGCTTTCTGAGGAGCAGGGAGCCCGATGTGGGGCTCGATCCCAGGACCCTGGGATCATGACCTGAGCTGAAGGCAGATGCTTAACGACTGAGCCATCCAGGCGCCCCCATATTTATTTTTTTATATGTGTGCACACACACATATCCCGTATACTAATATTCCCAAGTAATTTTTGGGGGTGTTAGCAGTAATAGAATACTTTCGTGTAACTCATGTTCTTAATGATATCTTTAGGAAAAGATCAAATTATGTTTCTGTATATATAAGGAGATTAGTTACAATTTATAGGTAAATGTGAGTACATTTGCAAATTTGTAAAATCACAGCTGTAGTTATGAAGGACCTTATAGATCGCTTTATCCAGTGGTTTCTGATTTCCTTTCCTTTTTTTTTTTTTTTTTTGAGAGAGAGTGTAAGTGGGGTGGGGAGGGGCAGAGGGAGAAGGAGAGAGAGAATTCTTAGCAGGCTCCATGCCCAGTGTGGAGCCCAGTACGGGGCTTGATCTCACGACCCTGAGATCATGACCTGAGCTGAAATCAAGAGTCAGACGCTTAACTGACTGAGCCACCCAGGCACCCCCAGATTTTCTTTAAATAGGGATCTTCAGAACCAAATTCATGGGAAAGCTAAATATATATATATACACATACACACACACACACACACATATATATATACACACATATATAAGAAAAAGTAAAAAAGTGTGGGGGTCCTGGATCCCTGTTAGCTTGGCCCATCTATCCTTTCTTCTTAAAGCAACCCCCAGCTGGAATTGATCCCTAGGGCAAGGAATCACCTAGGAAACCCCTTATAAGGAGATTATGATTCTGTAGGTCTGGGGTGGGGCCTAAGACTCTGCATTTTTAATAAACCCCTGAGGTGTTCAACATACACTGACCCTAATTTGAGTAGCAAGGCCCTGGGGGGATCTAGGCAGATCGTTTGAAAACCTTTGATTGGTGGACCTCTTCATTTTACCAATGTGAAGAGAGAGGCTTGGACTTAATAAAAGATTTGCCAGAAGCCACATGCCTTGTGCAGGTCTTCTGATTTCTGGTAAGATTCTGTCCCTCTGCATGGTTGTGTCCTGACCCTTCCTGCTGGATGAGGTATCTCAGTGTCGGGGTTCCACTGGCACCCCCAGTGCCCTGCCCAAACTTAGTTTATCACTATAGATGATGCTGGGAATTTGTTCCCTTCCAGCCCACTCTCTGCCCCATGGAAAAATAGGACTTTGAATCAAACCCCATTTAGGGTGGAACATTCTGATTAGCCAGTAAGGGCCGTTGGGCTAATCTCTGTGGTGTCTGCTGCCACAGCAGAATGGATAAGCAGTTCTCAGCGCCCCCCACCCCCCGCATAATCTATAAAACTCTTTCAACCTTTTTTTTTTTGCATGATGTCTAGTGTTTGCAAATGGAAAATGGCTGAGGAAAAACAGAGTGAAAGTTTGTATAAAATATTTATACCTTAAAGATCTATTATCTTGTGTCATTCAAGAGATAGAGAAGGGAAAAATGTATTGGGAGTACATTATCAAGAGTACATTATAAATTTAAATCTCAGATTGAATAATACCAGCTGCTAATGTGTGGAGCTTTGGAAATGAGTCACTTTTGAATCTTGAGAATTTACTGTACCAGGTCAGTTACACTTAAGAAGGAAGTGCCTCTTGAAAAAAAAAATCCTATACAGCAATCAAGACTTATACTAGTGGGTATTAAAAATCAAATATTTGACATAATGTTCATGTTAGGATGTAGTTACATAGGAGTGAGATGTAGACTCTGAAAAATCTTACTGAATATTTCTCAAAAAAGTCAGATATTTTTGGATTTCTTTGTGATGCAATATAACCTGTGGTTAAATAGTATGTCTTAGAGTCAGAAAGACTGAGATTCAAATTTTCCTTCCACTGCTTGTTAGCTGTGTGATTTTGGAACGGTTACTTTCTCTGAGACTCACTTTCTTTATTTTTAAAATAAAGTTACTAGTACTTGCCTGATATCTTCTTTTCAAGATTAAGTGGCAAGGAATTTGCAAAGCACTTAGCACACTGCCTAGACTCTCATAAAAATCTTAGTAAATAGTGGGTATTATTACCATCATTATCACTATCATATTGTCTTTAGCCCTGACCAGTAATATACAGCCCTCTGGTGACATAGTATCTTTCCTCCTCTCTGTATAAGTGTGTTAGGAAAGCAAAACCAAAAATGGTGTGCCTACTGAAAAAGTTTGTAGTCAGGAAAAGAAAATGTATAGTCTGACTATGACTGTCTATGCCAGGTATCTGGGTTCTAGGAGGCAAAAAAAATAAATATTTTGTTGGTTATAATAGTACTTTGTTTTTGTAGTGCATGGTATATGTTTATGTATGCAGCGTGTAGGATCCCACATTCAGATGGCTGAAGCAGCCAACAGCCAACTAAAGGAGCGAAGTAGTCTCTGGACGGAGAGAACCCATGTCCCATTGAAAGCCAGTGAGTCCTCTTGAAAGGCCCCTTAGCTCCAGGCGGTTGGTGTTGGGTGTTATGTGTCAACCTGGGCCCAATGTCCCAGTTCTTCTTTTTTTAAAGAATCCGGAAAGCCAGATTTTGCTATGAATTAAAGAATGTTTTAAATAATGGCAGCCGGGTTCCGAGAAGGCTGTTGGCTGCAAGAAGCAAAAACCAGTAGTTGAAATAAAAATTAATGTTTCTTACCCAGCGGTGGGTGCAGAGGTGGTAGCTAGCAGTGGTTCTTCTGCTCACTCATACCAGTAAGAATCCAGGCACTTTCCATTTTTCTGTCCTGACATGTTTATTTGTTGACTTACAGTTTGTAATTCTTGTCATGTTACAGTTGCCATGTGTATGTTTAAGGCAGGAGGATGGAGGAGCTAGTTCACGCTAACCTAATTTGTTCCATTTGTCAGAGAAGGAAGAACTTTTCCAGAAACTACACAGGTGGCATTTCTTTAGGATTCACTGGTTAAAACTGGATCACCTGCTGCAAGGAAATTCAGAGAAATGACTAGGCACCTTTTTAGTCCCTGTGGTGGGCAGTGATGAGGAGGTGGGAATGGCTGTGGTATTTGCCAGGGAACCGGGCCTGCCACAGAAATGAACTCAACAGGAAACCCAGAGGTAGGGCCTGGAGACCCTGCGACCTCTAGTACATATCAAAATCTCCAGATTTGACCATTTATAAAGGAAAAGTATCACTTGGGGGAAGGCCAGTGCTTTATTTTTTAGTAAAATGCCTTTGCATTATATGGGGTAAGTCATTGCTAATGATGAACAAACTGGCAAGGGAACATTAAATGAATTTATTTAATTCTTGGAGAAGTTTATTTAGAGTTTTAGTAGAAAAGTTAGAAAAGAACATACCACTTAATTTATTTCTGTATTACTACATTACAATAAAATATCTAAGTTAACCCATACATATTTTCCTTTTTTAAAATTTATGGATAAGCTACATTTTCTTTTAAAGTACTTTTACTCTACAGTAAATCTGTTTTTAAGTCATTTGCCTCTGATTTTAATAACCTTTATTGGAAGGAAATCTTTTCTGTCTCTTTAATTTATCTGTATATTTAACTCCTCAAACACTGGGAGACTCTTCCAAAATGCTTTACAAAAAGCAGCCATTTCACGCTGATTAAAAGCATGTTGTATATGTACGTGTAGAGTTGAACTGCTACCAAGCCACGTATATATTTTAGTTAATTAAACTCAAGAATTATAGAAGTTTGAAGAACTCTTATTCATAGGGAAGCATGCACTAAAGGAAAACCATATCTGTTTGATTCCAGCCAGTCGACTCACCCGTAAAATTTTTTGCTTTACCTTTTTGCAGCTTATCACTAATTAGTTACTCTTTACTGTCCTTGACAAATTCTGCATCCACCACATGTATATAAACAGACAAAATATTTCTGCCAGTTTGATCCTGATCATTTCTTCTTAGGGTTATAAATTTGAGTTTTCATGATCTAGATGTTAATTTAAAAAAATGCGGAAAAAAACAAAACCCAAACAAAATCAAAACAACAACTCTAGATAAATCTAATCTGAAGGGTTACTCCTTGATATAGGAAGGTATGGTAGAGTGAATTGGCCACCTACTGAGTATCCCAGAAGCCTGGAGACCTTTACAACATTCATACAATTCCAATATATAATCACTTTGTCAGGCCCAGCAAGTTAGCAAAATCTCTCATAATGCTGGGATAATTAAATATTTCAGTAACCATAAGCTACAAGGTAAAAGGCTAAACTGTTTTTTATTAGGGAAACTATGCTGAGACAATCTTTATGAATTATTGAAGGAGGTAAGTAGATATGTGAACTAATCCACTACCCTAAATAATCTATGTAGCATTAAAAATGAAATATTGTCCAGATTCCGTATCACAGTCTACTTTAGAGTGGAGTTGTAACGAGGGACTCTTTTAGAGACAAGGAGGACAGGGGAGTTGTTTGTATGGGAAAATATTGTGTGTTTCCATTCAGTATGGACCCATAGCATGAGAGGGGTTGTGCCAGATGCATCCAACTTGTCCCTTCATCCTCATAGCAATTTCATAAATTACGTATTGTGACCCCGTTGGCCCTGACGAGGATACCAAAACTCTGAGCACCGCAGTGACTGGCCAGAGGTATGACTGCACATTTTGGAGTTGACCTCTGAACCCAACTCTGTCTGTGTTCCAAATGCAGTCTCTTTCCCCTCCATCGGAGGATTCACCCACTTTGGGTGAGTGAGACGCAGAACAACAGATGGACTTAAATGTGGGTAAATAATGCACTTAACAAAGAAACAATCCAAACTATTTGTAGGATATGAACTCTTAGCTGCTCATTACAACTCACAAAAGAAACCTGAAAGTCTCTGTATAGGCTGTTGCTGGACCTGACCGTTGGCTGTCCCCTACAGTCAATTAATCAAAGAGTATTTGTTCAGCACTTCTTTGTGTGAAGATGGAAGGGAAATGTACTCGAACTTACGTCTTTTCCCATATGACTTTTCAAATGTTGCTATAGGGAGCAAAGTCCCCAGTAAAACCTGTTTAGGCAATGCATCCATCTGTATGTGGAAAGGAAGGGTAAGTGTATGCTCATGTAGGATGACAAACGGATCTGGAGGGTATTTTGGGAATGATGAGTAGAAGTTAGAATAAGTTTGCTTTGATCTAAATGAGGCGTGTTCTTAGAAGAGTCATTATGTTATTATTTCCTTGCTATTAAAATTTGCCATCTTGATGCTTGGTTATTCGCTGAAAGGAATGAAATATTTATTAAGGTCATATCACTGTTGCGTACAAAGGGAGCCATGGAGTGATTTTTATGCCATGCTTTTTGGTAGCGATGTTTCTGCTGTGTTGCATCAACGTCTGTAGATTTTATTGATTATAATTAAGTCAGTCTGCATTGTCTCTAAGAATTTTACATGGGTTTTAAAATTTTTTAAAATGTATTCATGTGAAATAATTTGAAAAAGGATCTCAGTGGAAGGGACAGATCTGCAATTATTAATCTTGTTATTTCTGTAAGCCAGAAATGGTGTTATTTCCCATTAAAACATTTGCAGGTTTTAGGTGTTATGATCCTTTTCGTTTTCTTTTAATTTTATTTCCTCTACCTCCAGTCTTTCAAAAGCATGTCATAGCTTATCTTTATCTCCAGTAGATTTCTGGGTGTGCCTGGAAAATCTTAAAGGTTATTTTAAATTCCAATATTGGATGCTCTGCACATACACAGATTTTAATGTAAAGTTAATAAGGTATGAAGATTTCATGCCAATTGATACCTTTGATTTATGTGATAGATCAGACAAAAGACTATGGAAGTGTTAATGGGTCTGGGCTATGATCAGAGGAACATTATCAGGGCTTTTTACTAAAAGACTCCTATGTTACCTTATGTATACACGTTTAAGCCAAGTTTGACAAATACATTTATGTTAAATACTGGGGCTTCAACAGTCATACAAACCTGTGGAGTGAACTCATACTGATATATGTAAGGTCGTAACCAATCATGCAAATGCCAACTGCAAGACCTATAACAATTAGTGCTTTTGTTGAAGTTCAAGAATTGAGTTATATTTATATTACTGTTCTGTAGCAAACTGATTTCAGGTACTTCTACTTCTGCTCAAGTGCTCTGTCTCTGTGTGTGCATGTATATTATGGGTATATTTCGAGAGAGAGAGATGAAGCGATAATAGTTTTTGACACAAAAAATACCGAAGTAAATTGCACTTTCATTTTTATGTTGAAGAAAGATTATATAAAAATAAAAGCACATTATTTATAACATAAACTCAAACTAAATATACAGCTGGGTGAGCCTTAAAAAAATTTTTTTTTTGAGATCCCTTTAAGGAATCTTAAGTTTTAGCTTCCCAAACTGGAGATATATGGAGATTATGGACACTAGCATTTTCGGTGGATATGATTCTTGAAGATAATTAATGAAAACTTCTCCTGGTATATTTCTTTAAAATGACATTATGCTTGTGTTATCCTAGGACTGTTTCATGCCTTTGGGATGGAGGTTACATGTCTCTTTCATATAAGCCCTGTCACAGTCTTGGTGTTTTCCTATAAGCTTATAGCTTTGATCACAGGTTTTTGAAAGCTTAATTATGAATGACTGTTAAATATTTTTCTTTCCCCCAGTTATCAGCATTTTCCTTTTTTTGCAGCAAGACTTGCTTCCTCTGCTTATGGAAGGCCCCAAGCTTGTTTAGAAAACAAAGTCTGTCTTATCATAATTTCATTGGAGACAAGATGTGGCTACATAAAACAAAGAACAGACCTGTGAATCTTTTGCTCCTCCTATTGGGCCTCTGTTCATGGGAAGCCTGAATGGATAAAATAGCAACTTATTAAACTTAGCCCTGACTCCGTTTAATTACAAAATTGAGTTGATTCCTCCTGAAAGAAAAAAAAAAAAAGTAATTTTAGTGGATCTGGATGGCTTCTAGATAAATACTACAAGTTTTGTTTTTTTTTTTCCCCTGCTGCTGCAAGCTTAAAAAGCAACATAGACAGTCTGAAGCCTGGTTTTTCCAACTGTGTAACAAGCACAGAATAGAGATTCTAAATATGTATTTCCCCCCTCCCTGTCCCCTAATCTGTTCTATGTTCCAGTCAATTTGATTATTTGCTGTTTGTTTCCAGGACACTTTTCACATGGTGGTCTTTCAGTCCCTCCAGGAATACCCTTCTTTTTACCCTCACTTCTCCGTTTAAAGGAAAGCTCAGTCTGCATTGTAAATGCTATTTCTTCCTGAGGTCTCTACAGACTCCCCAGCTTTCCCTTTTGGAAAGGGGTCCATGCTTTCCAGTGCAATTACCTTACCTACTTTGTGGTTGGCTCCGCAGTATTCTTTTTCTGCCGTGTATTTAGTAGTGTTCAGTGGTCAACAGATATTTATTAGATGTTATATTACTTACTGGAGAAACCAAAAGGTTTAAAAAAACATGGCTTGGGATGTTAATAACCTCTTGGTCTTTACTCTTCCCAGCTTGGCTCTGAATTTCCAGTGGGTAGAAACAGTCTCGTGATTCTTCGGTATTCTCCACAAATCTTGGCTTCTTGCACATAGTAACTCCTAGATAATTGTTCGTCTAGTCAAATTAGTTGACTAAACCAGTTTTTTTCTTGATTGAATTTTAACAGCAAAAATTGGCTTTCCTCTTTGGGGTTTGAATAAAAGTAATGTTACTTATGCCATCTCCAATTATACTGTGATCTTTCTGTGGCATATACAGGAAGACTTTCCCACTGCCCCTGCCATGTACTCTTAGATGTTTGCTGTTTATCTTGGCTTGGTAACAGCTAGCATTGGCCAGGCAATCCCAAGTTTTACTGAGTACCAGTAGGTACTATGTTGGCCTCTTTGTCCGGCTCCACAGGGCTGCCCTGGGGATCCTTATGCAGAGAGAACTGTCTGACTACAGCTCCTGGATATCATCAGCTGTAGCTTTCATCAGGTTCCCAAAGGCATCCATGACACAACAGAGAATAAGTGAATGAGTAAGTTCACCCTTGTCTCCCTGAAGGACCAAAAATGTAGGTGGCATTTGGACAGGCTCATGGTCACTCTGATCCATAGCAATCTATCAGAATTTCCTTCCCCTGCCTGGGGGAGGAGGAACGCCTGTAAATGTGGGGAGATAGTAAAACTAAAGATGACCTCCATGGAGCTGTAGGGATCTTGGGCACATTATGGCTAAGACGTACATTGCTAGGGTAGCCCCAGAAACCCAGCTTGCTAGTAAACGGTCTGTGAAAGTAGCTTACAGCCTGACTGTAGCATTTGGCATTTTCCCTATACTCCAGCCAGTGTAGGATTTCTGTATGTTTAGGACTGTAACCTCACCTGAACTCTTACCTGGGAATATGCTCCCCTTCCCCTGCTGCTCCCCAACCCCTTTCTGCCATCTAAATGACAAAATAATGTTGGAACTCTCCTGCAAAATGATGTTCTTCGCTGAGTGTAATGGGAAGTATTACTTCTTTACTTTGGAACTTCAGAAGATGGTCTGAGCTGAGCAAAAATTAATATCACTGCCTTTCTAACGGCTGGACACTTATCACCACACTGTGCCAACATCAGTGATGGTGCACCCGCGAATGTGTTTGGTCTTGATAAGCTTCTAAAGAAGCAGACTTTGTTTGCTTGTTTGTTTGTTTTAAATAGCTACTGGACTCTGTTTCAGTTTCACTTAAAAAAGGAGAGAGAGAGAGAGAGAGAATTATTTCCTAAATAGAAAAGGACAGAAAGTTTACAGAAAATAATGCCTCAGCTACTAACACAGCGTTTGCCTTTGCTCTGGGGGGGGGGGGGGGGAGTGCGCATGCGCACGCACATGTGGCTACTTGAGCTCATACTTAGTCTAAGCCTTTGAATGGATACCAGATTGGCCGTGTAACGTTGGAAGATCTATTTACTCTCTCAATTTCTTTTATTCCCAATCTTTTGTCAAATACTGTTTATTATGTTCTGTGAGATGTTAAATAAAAGGGACTGTGGAAAAATTCTAAAATGCTAAATTTATTCTAGGCTGTAAGTATTACAATAGGATGATGCTGTTTAACCCATCTACTTGAAATAGGAAGCCAAGCACATGGAAATGTGATATATTTAAGAGGACATTTCTTAGAAAAAAAAAAACGTTTGATGTTCTTTCTAGACTGACATTATTCGTTGTATTTTTATTTTAAGCATAATTTGAAAATATTTTGAAAGTAACTATAGTGACATTTCTTCTCTGGTTGAGCCAAAGGATAATAAGAGATAAATGTTATCTGTAATGCAGGCTACATTGAATCATTAAAGCCTCATCTTTGTTAAAACATTGAATATCGGATTTGGGAGGAGGAGGAGTTGCTTATTTAGGAAAGATTTTTTTTGTCGGTTGCTTAAAGAAATGAAGGAAGTACCCTGCTGATCTAATCTGAGAAGGCATAAGAGAATCCACCTCTCTACGGCCACCATACCCACAGTCCTGTGTTTGTATGGGTATGGATGTGATGTGTGCTTTTGTGGGGGAAAGAGGACACTGGAGTAGGTTCATATACCCTTAATTCTAAGCTGCTATACCCCTTAGGATCGGTGTGCTCTACTGGAGACAGCAACATGTGATCCTTGAAAAAGGGGGATTTCCTTTGCACCCCCTAGGGGTTCCTAGGGGTTGATGCAAAGGGTAATTTCAAAGGATTTACCTTAGGAGCTTCGTCACTGAGTGCAGAGAAAGGAATTTCTATGATGATTCCAAACTTAGCATAAATGCTGGGGAAGAATCCATAGAGCTCCAAGGACTTCAGCCTCCAAGGGAGAAAAGCAGTAATTTATGGATCTCTCTAGAAATTATGGTTAGGTTCTTTTTCCTCTGAACCCAGTCTTCCTTAGTCATGTGACCGGAATTCAATTATCAGTGCCATAAATAATCTTGTGAATGGAAGCAGTGTGTTTGGCGGTGAGTTTCTGCTTCCTAAAGAGAAAGGAACCTTTAGAAGTTATTAGAAATAATGCTGTACTAGCTATGATTCTGAAGGCAAATGGTCACAGAGGCACAGGACTGGGTCCCTGAAGACAGTGGGTTTTAGATGAGTCAGATATGTGCTGGTGACGGATGGCATGAGGATTGGATATGTTTTTTTTTAAATGCATATTTAAAGCAGGCTGTATTTAGAAGTTTATTTATAATTGGTTTTAGGATAAAGCCAGCCTGTTGATGCATAACGGAGTTGATCTTTTGGTTCCATTAGCATCCTTGAAATATTTAACAAGAAGCTGAGTTTAGCATGTGAGCTCTTTCAACCATTGTTGGAGATAAGGCAGTCCATGTTGGATAATTCTTGTAAAACCAGCAGGCAAACCCCTTTGTTTTTCCATCCTGCCCTGTGCCCTGTGTTCTAGACTAGGGAAGGTCAGCTTTTTATAGTCTGAGGTCTGTATGCCTTTGAAAATAGCCATTCCCCTACCTATCCTCAGCTAGTAACAATTTATGTCCTGAAGATAGCAAAGAGTGCTGATTTAATTCATTTTACAACCAGTGTCCTTTCATGGGAGCGGGCAGGCTGGTAAAATTGTTTCAGGAACCAGAACATTTTTCTTGGTTATTTATAACATAACTTGACCATCCAGCTACACAGGGCTTCTTTCAATTGAGAAAGTCTATTGAATCCAAAAATAATAATCCTTTATATTTGTACAGTATTTTCAGTTTTATAAGGGACTCTTCACATCCATTCTCTCATTTGATTTTTCTGACAACTCTGTGAGGTAGAGAGGGCAGGTATTGTTACCTCCAAATTGCAGATGAGGAACCTGAAACCGAAGTGCTTGTGAATCCTGCCCAGGGTTTCACAACCAGTAAATGCCTGGGACTTGAGCCCCCTAGATTTTATTCTGGCTCAAAGGCCAGGGCTCTTTCAACTGTTTGTTTTGATACCCTTGGAAGGTGCATTGCTCATCTAGGAAAGAAAAATTGGCAGCTCTTGCTGAGGAACATGGAAGGCTGCTGGGAGGGACAGATCCGAGAGAGTCGTACTGGCTAATAAGTAAAATGAGAAAAGATCAAGGGCGTCAAGGGACTTGGCTTCTCTCCCTTGGTCCCTCCCTGCGTGATCGTGGGCAAGTCACTTAACTTCTCCATGCCTGAGAATTCTCTTTTAATTTCTCCAAAGATGACAGTCTCTAACCTGCCCCAGCCATCCTGCGTATCTGTGGGGAAGATGATGGAGAAGTAACATCTAGGAGGGTTCCTTGGGAAGATGCACATTAAAATATGAAAGGTGGTATCCATTTGAGGCATGAGATAGAGAAGCATCCATTTTGCATTTATAGAGCCCTCAAATCTACCCCTAAGGGAAGAGTAAGGGATTGCTTTGTCTTCAGTCAGTCCTTTACTCTTGGTGATTCTCCAGTGCTTTCTTTCTCTCACCTCTCTGGACAGGACTGTGAAGATGTTCCTAAGTATTTCCTGTGAGAGGTGAGGGAGGACGTGCCATGGAAGGAACATCAGAGTATGGCCAGGTAGCCCAGCCCTATCACTCTGCAGCTGTGTGACCTTGGACAAGTGACTTCATTGCCCTCAGCCTGTTACTGCTCCTTCAGGCAGGGACCAGCGTGATACCTGAGGGGATTAAGTGAGGTAATGGATGCAAGGCTCTCAATACGCTCTCAATAAATATTATTCCATGTTAGGGAAAAGTGAATAGAGATTGATGATAGGGGGCAGAGCTGATGAGAGAAGTAGATGGAGAGAGGGATGGCTTGGGGACCTGGCCGTTTTCTCCACTTTAAACACTATTCGTTATATTATCTTTCAGCTTGCATTTTGTCTCTCATCTTTTTTCCTCCCAGATGTGAGGTGTCTTAAAGGAAAAAGGCAGCTTTAGGAGGGGAAGGCATCGTGCAGATGCAGGAGTCCAGGGCTAAATGCCCTTACAGAAGCTCTGCCCTAGGTCTCTTCCCAGCCCTCCTCCAATTGGAAACACGTGCACTCTCAGCCAGCCCAGAGAGTTTGCCTAGCCCTTGGGGAGGTTGTACCCAGGCAGTGTTACCTGCTCCGGAAGTGACGAGATGGGGACACGTGATGCCGACACGTGATGCATAAGGTGGAGGGATTCTTTTCTTTCCCACGCGACCTGAGAATGAAATGGACTTTTCATGGAATGGGTTGGGAAATGCCACACTCCATTATGACTCCAGTGCAGGGATGGAGATAGGGTACTCCAGAGCTTTTAGAAGGATTTGTTGTCTCCAGTGGGGTGGGGAGATGAGAAAAGGAGAGTGAGCCAGGGGGCTGCCATTTACACTGGAAACTGAGAAGGAAGGGGGTGTGTTTCTGGTCCCACAGGATCCCATAGGATCCACACGATCCCACACGATCCAGTGGGAGGGCAGGTTGGTTTGGTTCTGTCTGATAACCTTTGAGCGCCTCTGATGGACCAGGCACTGTGGTAGGTGCCTTGGTTGTAAGAAGGGGAGGCACAGATCTTGTCTTTGAGAAGATGCATTTGAGCCACATTTGATGGGGCTGAAGTTATGCCTTGAATTGTAAAAGTTAGAATTTTTGGACAAACTTTTGATAGGGTACCGATAAGAGATGATTTGTTCTTCTGAGGGGCGCCCTGGTGCACAGTGAGGAGTGCCCTCTGTAGCTAGAACAGGCTTGAAATATTGGTATTCTTGAAAATGTGGCTTCCTCCCTAGTCACAGTGTAAAGGGTTTCAAAAAAAATACATCTCAAGGCTTGGCCTTTATGGGTATTCACAGACTGATCGCCAAAACATTATTCATTCTTTGACTTCGAAACTAAGCCTTTCTGTGTCGTTTGTATATTTCAGGATGGTGTGAAATATCCTGTAACCACAGGATTGTTGTCCCACCTTCTGTGTGCCATGTGCTGTGTTAGGCATGCTCCTGTCATCGAGGAACTCACTACCCAGCAAAGAGACAGAAAAGGGAGTCATAAAGCTTGTTCTGTGACGGACTTACATGCAGTCTTCAGGGCTGTCCCTGAAAGAAGTTTCCCCTGGCTTAGCTGGGGAGGCTGAGTGGGAGCTATGAGGCACAAAGGGCTATTGTGGGGAGGAGGGAGGAAGGGTAGCACACGTAAGATCACAGGGTATGTTCCAGCTCTTGTGGCTGGTTCAGCATGGAGCCAAAGGGGAAGGCAAGAGTCTGCTTGTGAAAGCCCATATGCCCTTCTAGGGCCTTTGGTTAACTGCCATGACACCAAGAGCAGAAAGCTACCTAGAGGCTAGTAAAGGGCCACCACATGGGCCAGATTTCCACCTTCCCAGATACTGATTTTTTCCCCTTTTTAAATATTGCCACTGTTTTTGTTATAAATGTCATTGTTTCAAGGTGGATCATAAACTTTACAGGGTGAGGAGGGCAGGCATGAATTAGTGAGTGGTAACGGCCTTGAAATCTCCTTATTAAAGGAGTCCTACCAAGTTCCTTCTTTCATCTCAGTAGATATTTTATAAGATAGAAATGAAAGAGTGAATTTTTCTCCCTCCTAATTGCTTACTTCTATTTAAAGTTTTTTTCATATAAAATGTGCTGATATTAAAAATAACTTATTTCTTATAGTAAACAGGTAATATTATCTCTAGTATAGAAAACCATAGACGGGGGCACCTGGGTGGCTCAGTTGGTTAAGCATCTGCCTTCCGCTCAGGTTATGATCTCAGGGTCCTGGGATCGAACCCCATATCGGGCTTCCTGCTTGGTGGGGAGCCTGCTTCTCCCTCTCCTGCTCCCCCTGCTTGCCTTCCCTCTCTCGCTATGTCTCTCTCTGTCAGATAAATAAATAAAATCTTAAAAAAAGAAAACCATAGATGAATATTAAAATTAATTCTGCCCCCTTTTTTTTCATTTCTTCCTCCCTTTCTTCCTTCTATGCATTTTTATTTTTTATTTTTTTAAAGATTTTATTTATTCATTTGAGACACAGAGATACAGAGAGAGAGCGAGCATGAGTGGGGCGGAGGCAGAGGGAGAGGGAGAAGCAGGCTCCCCGCTAAGCCAGGAGCCCGACGTAGGGCTTGATCCCAGGACCCTGGAATCATGACCTGAGCCGAAGGCAGACGCCCAACCATCTGAGCCACCCAGGCACCCCTATGCATTTTTAAATATAAGTGGGATCATACTCTAATAAATTAACTTTAAAAATCTATTTATTCAAGAGATATTTGTATTATTATGTTTCTGTGGCAAAACAAGCCTTCTAAATCCTTTATAGGGAACTCTGACAATTATTGGGAATATCAAAATGAGAGAAGTAGAATTATCTGTATTTCTCTCCTTCTTGCATCTAGTTTTCTGTATTTATGAGAAAATTCATAAGAAACTGATCAGCAGTTCAAAAATAAGTTCAAATGTATGTCATAGGGTTAAGTTATTCCAATTTCCCATACCTTCTCTATATATGTTAAATAGTATTTAGTGAATTCATGATGACAGTCATAATAATAACCCTGACTTAAAAATATTTATATAACATCATTTACTTAGTGATGTTATGTACATTATTTCATTTAATTATTAACAATTCATTGTTGTTGCCACTCTTCTAAAGACAAGGAAATTTTGAAGTGATGAGAAATTAACCCTATACCATAAAACTCAGGTATGTTCTGAATCATTAAAGAAGGTTATATTATATTTTGGTATAGTGTTTATGGTAAAAATGTTTTCTATCCCCTGTGGATATGTTTTGGAAGACCATGCTTTATATACAAGTCCCCCTTGATTTTGAACTAATCAGACTCCCCCTTCCATATTCCTCCTCCTCAAATTTAAGGTATCCTGAACAAATAGGAGTTTTAATAAACCCATCTCTGTTATTGGTTCTGTAAGACCTTGACATTTGCAAACTATTTTTTTTTTTTTTTGTCTTTTGTCCCACACAGTAGCCACTCTTGCAAATCAACCTTGGGAAGTTAGCATTCTTAATGAAGATCTATAGGAGACTTTCCCCTTAGACAGTAAATCAGCTCTTTCAAGGCACCATTCATCTCTTCCTTCGAGCGCATGAATTGGTATGTGGCACCTTACAAGAGCTCATTTATCTTATGTGGGTCCCTAGTTATTCCCTCTGCCCACTTCCCCTAGATCGCCAGAGATCAAGGCTCAAGTGCATTAGAGTATGGCTTTGTGCTTTGAAAGTTGCCAAGGTCAGCCAAGGTGCTTGTGGCATTGACTTATGGAGAGTGGTGCTGAGTATCACCCATAACTTTTAGGGTGATATCACCCACACCGGCAAAGGAGTTAGTTTGCTAAAGCATTTGAATTACGCCTGGCTAATTAAAGGTGGTTTAGAGGATAGATGAAAC
Organism: Neomonachus schauinslandi; assembly: GCF_002201575.2. Taxonomy (NCBI): domain Eukaryota; kingdom Metazoa; phylum Chordata; class Mammalia; order Carnivora; family Phocidae; genus Neomonachus; species Neomonachus schauinslandi. Next base: position 48,731,169 of record NC_058406.1, read on the forward strand.
AGTAGGGGGAAGAGTTTGTTACCTTGTATCTTACCATTAGAGAGTTTTTTCCTCTTTTACATTTCTCCACATCACATAGGCTTCTAGTTAGTTCTGTTAACAATGATAACCATGAACTTTTATCAACCTAGGCTGTATGCTAAGTGTTGTTACAACTGCCCTATTTTTTTCTTACAATCCTATGGTGATGTAGGAATCATTGTCCTCATTGTTCACATGAGGAGCTGCTCACCACTGAGAGTCAATAACTTGCTGAAGGATATACAAACAGAAGGGCAGAATCAGGAGTCAGAACCAAGTGCCCGCAGGGTTTGCCTGTGTGACCATCTCTTTGGCAAGGCTGCGGCTTTACGAGAATGGCCCACCGTTTGAAGCATGCTGCAAACTGTACATAACATCCTGGTAACAAATTAATCCAGGCAGAATACTAGTATTAGGTTATAGTTAGCTGTGAACCCCGAAGCCAAGCTTACATTGCTAATAGTGCTAAATGTTTGTCTTTACAGTTTGGGTTTCCTTGCTAGCAGACCCTGAGACAAAGATTTGGGTGCAACTAGTTTATTTGGGAGGTGATCCCAGAGAGTATGGGGAGGAGGTAAATCCAGTAAAAGATGTTTAATGAGCAGATTATTGCCATGAGCAATCGGGGCTCAGTCCTTCTGCCATGAGCAATCGGGGCTCAATCATTCTGCCCACTCCTACCCCCCCTTAGAGACTGTAGAACATACTTCACACGTGTTTCACTGAGGGCCAGCTCGTGTCCTTCATTGGTTCAGGGTTGCTTTTAGGTACATTAACTTTCCTGTACTTCTAGCCTGCCCCGCTCTGCCCTGTGGACAGAGAAAGCCCCAAGGCAGAGAGACTGAGGTGTTTGTGTTTGAGACTGGAAAGCGTGTCCACCCCAGCTGTAAGTGACCTCCAGGGTGGGGGACAGCATGTGGGAAGGGCACCAATAGTTTCTGCTACATTTGTTTTTGAAGCCAGCACTAGGGCTGATCAAGATGCATCCAGACTGGTGACCCTGACTAGGGGGTTGGCAGCCTTATATAAGCAAAGCAAGGTGGCAAGGGGGGCTGTGAAGCTAAGATCAGACTTAGGGGAGGAACAGAGGAATTGGAGTAGCCAGACAACCTTGGACTTTGGTCCCAGTCCTGCCACTCATTAGCTCTATGTTGGGTGAGCCGCTTAATTTCTCTGAACCTCAGTTTTCTCATCTATAAAGTGGACTTAGCTGCCTTACAGCATTCGTAAAAGCCTTTGTAAACTATTTAACTTTTGCACTGTTCCCATTGGAGCTCCTGATTGAGGCATCCGATGGAGCACCAGGCGGTCGTAGAATTTTGAGGGCCACTGTTTGCTTTATGTTAATCTCTTTGAAGAGTACCATCTCAATACCTCAGGAAGCCTGTCCTCTAATATTCTGACACTTTAGAAGTCATGGGTGAGTTCAAACTCTATCTGGTTTCTGGCCAGCTGAAAATTGGTAGCCCCAATTCTGCATCATAGTGACACTGTGTTTCTAATAGCTCTCTATGGAGTGCATATATATATTTATATATTTTTATATATATATATATATATATATATATATATATATATTTTTTTTTCCGTGAAAGTTAGTTTGGATTTACAACCCTGTAGATAAAGCACTGGTTCTTCTAAAGTTCCACCGGCCTTCAAAAGATGTCAGTGAGGCTTTCACCTCCCATTCTCAGTTTGGTTTCTGACCAAAAGCTGACTCATCCACAGGTGGCTGATGTCAAGTGAATCAGGACTCTCTCCACATGTGAACTTGGCCCTCACGTAGCCAAGAGCTTCATGGATAGCCAGGAGCACATTTTCGTATCCACCCTTCCGTACCCCCTGGTTCCCCAGGAGTCACACTCTGAGGAGGAGGGCAGAAGGCCCTGAGTGTACACCCTCACGTCCAGCGCCATGCCTGGGACTGCCGTTCCTTCACCCCATGCACCCAGTCAGACCCTGGCTTGAACTCCATCACTCAAGAGGGAACATTAAAAAACCCACACCTCTGACTCATGCTTTGATTTTGCGGCCTAAAGAGGCAAAGACGCCGTAAGGAGCTTTTAGGGGCCATCACCATGGAGCCTCTTTACTGCCTAGCAAGAGCCTTAAATGATAATGGGAAACCTCACTATTGATTGGCTGACTCTTAATTCTTCCTCTTTGGGTTTTGAAGTAGAAGTGATGGTCCAGAATATTCATATTACTCATTGGATATATTAAATTAAACATACGAAAGTCCCGAAGCCATTTAAGATGAGGCTGTAGCTCGGGTGAATAAGACTTTATTACCAAAAGAGGGAATAGTAGCTTTTAGTTGTGGCTTAGCTGGAAAGTATATTGATGATAAGAATGGCTCAGCAGAGGTCTTAGGGCTCTCAAAAGGGGCTCTGAGTGTGCTTTCTTTTGAGAAAGTTCTTCAGGCCCATCCTCTATATATAAACACACAGGTCTATGGTGTGATGGAGGGTGTGGGAACAAAGACGGGACTTCTGTCCTGGCTGAAGATAAGCCCCATTGACGTCGATGTCGTGGCAGAGGCCGTTGTTGGGCCGTTAACGGACCAGTGCTTGAGTTCTGGAGGTGCAAGTCTCATAAGGAAATGTCTGCTCGTTAGAAGAAGCCACTTGAAGTCCATCCTCACTGTAGTATAGGATTTGGATGCCTTATTTCCCTCTCTCATCTTTAAACCCACTGGAAATTAGAATGCATGAGAGGGCTGGTCGATTCTGAGAAATGACCGGGCAGGCATGTAAGGGCTACAGTTTTTGTTTTAAAAGATTTTGACCCCTAGAAAAAAATACAGGGCCTGAGGCAGTGAAATGGTTAATATGACTGCCTCCCTTACAGGTTTCCCCAGATATGCTTACTCGCTGTACAATGGATAATTGTTCGCTCTTGTTGTGCAGATGCTGTTGCAGATGGAGTCCTGTACCTGCATGCATAGCAAATGAATTAGACTGGCAATCCCCTTTATAAAGCATAAATATGTAATTTGTTCAGCTGTTGTAATTAAATATGTATGTGTGAAACAGCCACCATTCAGGTCATTAATGATGCGCCATGCCAAATTAGAGCTTACAGACAGTAATGTACATTGTTGTGCAATGAGGGAATTGCAAATAACATAACTAAGCCTTTCCTAGTAAAGTGATGCATTCAGCAGCTTTAAAAGGAATATTTACATTTGCAACATTTTTATTTAGAAGGTACATTTTTGTTCAATGTGAAAGTCTATATGATAGAATTAACTTTTATCACCAGTTTCGTTTTATTAATGTTTTAACATTTTATCGTACAAATGCCACAGACTTTATTAAACATGCTGGTGGGTGATAAGTCTTAAGTATCTACTTCTATATAAAACAGCAATTGCCCCTGATTTTCTATATGGTTATGATAGAACTTATGTATCATAGCCCCTTGGAATGTCTTGCTTATTTCATTGCGTTAAAAGAAAAAACAACCTCGTAGCATTTCAACTCTATTCCCCACTGATAGATAAATTCCTCTGACAGTAAACAGAATTTTTATTTCCATAGAAATTGAGCTGAGAAAAATGCAGTTATCAAAATATAAACAAATAAAAGTGGTAAATTTGCCTCTTGTACTTTAATTCCCAATGAATTGCTGGTGAATCCAAGGAATTTCCTAAGAAAAGTGTCATCCATGGGTCAGAATGGTTGTTTTTTAAATTTTAAGACTCAAAGTTTTGTGAAGTTAATACACTTGGGAAAATTATTGTTCGGTCCTTTTTCTCCTTGGCTTCATGTTACAGTCTTTAAAATACTTAAAGCTGAAATTTGAATATATTAAAACTATTTTTATTTAAAATTTTTTCTACATTTATGTGTTAGTTGCCTACAGACAATCTATTTTTAACATGCGTGTTGTTTTGACGGTTGGTACTGAGACTGTAAGAGCTAACCATCTTGACCTTTCTGTCCACGAGGGCAGCAGGAAGAAGCGTCTCAGAGTTAATTCTGTCATGTTCACAGCTGGGAACAGAACATTCCTCTGTGATTCGCTTGTCCATGATTCGTTGGGATCTCTTGGAAGCCAAACTTGATACTATAAGTCCTGGGCTTCTGAGGTCAAACACAGATCAACCTTAGTGTCACATTTGGTTAAGAATTAGATTACACAAGACTGATGTAGTCGTTAAAGTTTTACAGACAATTGAAAACGGAATTATTTGGTATATTATTTTAGTTTTGCAACAGGTTCAGATGCAGAAATTTCTTTAAGCAAGATCAGTCAAGATTCAGGACCTTGAATTTTCTAAGTTAGAACTCTGAATTGTGTACGGATATAAAATCTTTATTTTCAGCAAACAGCAAATGTTTCAATTAAGTGAATGTGTATTTTATTTGAAACAGATGAAATCATAACGGCTTGGCTTGCTTTACCTAAATTATTGTTCCATTACATCAAAAATTTTACTTAAAAGAAGTTCTTACCTTCACATTCCTTGATTTTTCTGTCCTGTTTTCTGTATAACTTTTCAGTTCAACTGAACAGAAGCATTTCATTTGCAACATTAAGGAAAAATTTGATACATTCATTATTGTTTATGAAGATAGAAATGTTATGTGGATGACAATGATTTAAAATTTTTGTGACTTATCTTGATTGTATTCAGACTGCCCTGAATACTAAAAACCATGAAAAGACTTTGCCCTGCTGGCTACATGCTTAGCATAAACTATGAATTCATAACTTCCCTGAAAAGATTTTCTTCAAGATCCTTTTCTCATTCAGTTCCTTTATCCCTATTAAAGATCTTAATCTTTTGATGGGCAGCTTCTCTTATTTCCACCTATTTCAGAACTATAGAACCAGTAAAAGGACACATGTATATTTTGGTTTTTGCAGAGAATTTGAAGGATGCATGGCTTTATTTAAAATAGCCTATTGTACCTATCTATCAGAAGTCTCCTAATTTATTTTCTGGCAGGAATTTCAAGGATGCTTAAATTCACCAAATGATGATTGAGGAATTTAATTACAGAATACATAGGGACAAGAACTGGAGGTGTGCTGGCGGTGCTGGACCTGAGAAATGCCAGTGGTTTTGTGAGGTGGGAGTGTGTATAAAGGTCACGCGCCCTACCTAGGTAGTTTCAAGGAGCAAACCCTTATTTTGCCGTAGTGGTAGCAGATATACGGGGGGTTTGGCTCATTCAGGCCCCTCGCTGTGGAGGAACACATGTAAAACCATCGGCATGTCTCTTGGTCTTGTATTAACTGTGGCAAGGCTGTGCATTAAAGGACCTAACCATTACTGAAAGGATGGGAACACCCCAGTGGCCAGGGGCCAGTGGCCAGGTGCTTTATGATAACACCACACGCAGGCCCAGCCAATCAGATGCGATCTTTTGCTGGCAGTTGCTTCTTTGGCCACCACTGCAGTAAACACTTTCCCTTGGATGTTGGTTTTCTGTTGTGTCTGGCAGCCACACTGGGCTGCTTGAACTTTAGCCAGAGGCAAATATTTATACATCAGAGTGTGCAGTGTTCAACTGGTCAGGCCTGAGAGGGAGAGGGAGAGACCTCCGTGCCTTTTCGCCAAAGAGGATGTGTCCTTTTTTTTTTTTTTCTTCCCCTTTCCACTGTGTGACATGGTGAAGTGGGACCATACTGGAGGTCATTTGAGCTCGGGCTGCATGTGCTTCTTTGCAAAACGTATATAGGCGGCAAACTTGGGATACGCTTTCAAAAGGGAGGGCTTCCTGACGTTTCTGCCTGCTCCTTTAAATCCTCTTGGAAAGTTTACAGTTAATATTTTCCCTGGAACATTGTCAAGCTTTTGACAGAGCCTGAGTGTATGCCGAACTGTGAAATTGAGCCGGAGAAGCAAGTTGTGAGAAATCTGTTTCTACTCAAATCCGTAAGGTTTATTTAAAAACAAAAACAAAAACAAAAAACTTCAGGGGGGGAAATGGAGAGTGGGACTCAGCTTGCTTCTCCTGGTGCGGACTCAGGCCGCCATTTTAAGAAGCCAGCGAAGGGCGACGTTCCGCTCCTTACATGGCGGCTGTATTTACTCGGCCGCAGCCAATCACGCCAGCCGTGCCAAGCCACGTGACATGCCACGAGGGCACACACAGCCATTTCCTTGTTTCTAAAAAACTTGCTACCTCCACAGAGCACTTTACCTTGTTTTGCATGCCAAATGTTCCTGCAGAATGTGTCTAGCAGACTGGCATTTGTCCATAAAGTTATTTTAGTAGGTAAAAAGTCTCTGAGCACTTGAGCTTTGTGCATTCTTTATGTAAAATGGATTTCCCTTCTTGGCCAGAGGCCAAGGGTACAGCACACTCGCTGGGTGAGAAGAGAGCTTCTCTGCTGAGAAACTGGTGGACCGACACACTCTAATTTTTTGGCTTCTGACCAAACAAGCTAGATGGATGCCAAAATTCAACAAAATAACACATTATTGTGTGATAGGAGCCGTGCTCGAGGAGAGCAGGAACTCAGAGGAACTTCATACTGGCCCTTTTTTTAAAGCATTGTCACATTGGGGAGCTTTCTTGGGGAAACGAGAGGGAAACGGCAAAATGCAACCTAGAGAGTAAGGTATAATTTACACATAAACACGAAGGAAGGAACTGAAAGAAAGCAGAGGAGTTTAAAATTACTTTTATGAACTTCTCCCAGACATAACCCACAATTCTCTGACTTGACTCTACTTACATTCTTTTAACCCTGTAGGTTCCATCTATGTGTCGGAGCTGAATGCTGGACTACTTAATCTTCAAGTGAGAATTAATGTGAGATTTAAACGCTGTAAAAAGACTTTGAAATATAAGGGTAGTTGCAGATTTCAAATATGGAATCTTGGCAGGCTTTTTAGGGACAACAGAAAACTTTGTCTACTTACAGGTTTTATTATTATATCTTTGCCTCCTGACATCTGACTTTGAGTGAAATCTGCTGTAAATTACTTGCATGGCGTTAGCAAGTCGAGTAACCTCTGTACCTCAGTTTCCACATATGTACAATGAAGACAATAGAGAAGAAAGTTAAGATTTCTCTGAACTCTGAAGACACTAGAAGTTGAATGTGGATAGACAACTAGAATATGTATAGAACACATCTCCCATTTTTATATGGAAGTTTGTGAATTCAAAGGGAAAAAGAGAAAACATCTCTAGTCCTAGCCACCATCTTCCTTGCTGAGACTACTTCAGTAATCCTGAGTATTCCTACCCTTATTCTGTTCTTACTCCTTCACACAGTAGCCAGACTGGTCTTTAAAGAATTAAATTAGTTTTTTATCATTCCTCTGCCTAAAAACCTTTCATTGTTTCCCATGGATTTAGAATAAAATCCAACTTGTTGCCATGGCCTACAGACACCACATGGTCTCCCTGTCCAACCTCACTCTATACCACTGACTCCTTGGATGCCTTACTGGTCTCCTTTTGATGTTTGGAACCTGCCAACCTCTTTGCTACTTGTTGAGTGCTTAGAAAGCACTTTCCCTTGCTCCTTCTGTGGCTAGCCTTATTCTTAGCCTTCAGGTCTCAGTTCAAATGATGTATCTGTGGAGGAGCATTCTATCTAAAATTGGCCTTCATATATATTTTTTTTCATGGCACTCTTAGCAATCTGAAATGGTCTTGTTGATTTATTTGATTACTCATTTTATAACTGTCTCTGGTCCCAAAATGACAGGAATCATATTTACCACTCTATTTTCTGCTTTTTATACTGTACCTAAGCACAGTGGAGATGAATTGTTGGGCAAGTTAGGGCACTCCAAAATACACACTTCATTTACCTTAATTTCATTGAAGACTCCCGTATTTTATTACCTATACTCAGAAAACTTTCATAATAAAATGCCTCGTGAGACATGCTTCCAGTTCACCACTGAGAGTCAGTAGATCACGTTGGTTCAGAGAGGACAAAGCTTGTGGATCTTCAGAGGGCCTGGATGGACTTGAGTGTTGGCCCCGCCACTGACCAGCTGTGTGACCCGAAGTGGGTGACTCAGCCTCTACACTGCAGTTTCCTCAGTTATAAAGTAGGACTCTAAATGATGCCTACGTCATAGGATTATTGTAAAGATGAGATGTGATATCATGGGTAAAACTCTTGTCATGAGAATGTTAACTGTTGCTATTGTTGCTGCTGCCGTTAATTAGTAACAGTGCAGTGAGCTCAGTCCTGGCAGGCCAAGTGCAACTGTAGTAAGAAACAGTTCCATTCAGTAGTTCAGTCAGTGGAGGAGACATACGTGTAAATTACCTATTGTGGGTGAAATACTCACAGTGTGCCAACAGCTCTAACAATATGTGAACAGCGCATTAAACACAGAAGGGGGAGCAACTTCCTTTCAGTAGACAGCAAAGGTGCTTTCGGGGAGGTAGCATGTGAGCCAGATTAAGTAGCCCTTTAGGTAAAATATGTTCCTTAGTGACAGTAATAAAATAGTAACAGCCTATGCCTACGTACTTCATTTACTAATACACAAGACTCTGAGTATTTTACTTCTATTATCTCATTTAATCCTCTCAGCAACCCTGCGAAGCAGTGCTATCATCATCCCCATTTTACAGAGAAGAAAACTGAGCCAAAGAGAGGGTAAGTGACATGGCCAGGGGTCACACGGCTATTAAGTGTCGGTCCTGGGATTCTCATATATTTCTGTTGTTAGAACGTAGGCGTCACCCCTACTTGGGTACTTTGGCATTCCAGGAGTGCTCTCCACTTTTGCTTCCATGATGTATGGAAGCCCTAAAAGGACTCCTTAAAGTTTAGAGCTGGTTGCAGCCCATTAGCCTTGTTGCCATATTGGTAAAATGTCCACCTTATCTTGTAGGGTGATTATGAGCTTAAATGAGATAATTCAGGTGAAGTGCTTAGCATATTGCTTGGCATATGGTACACATTTAACGAATGTTCCCCATAAGTATTATTATTATTATTATTATTATTATTATTATTTAGCCATATTGAAACGAGATCTGTGATCCCTTGTGACCGTCCGGAGCCTCTCTCCTCGTGTTAGCCTCCATACTGGGATATCCTCCTCCAAAGAGAGCAAGTTCCCGGCAGTTGAAATGGCATGCTACCCAGGTTGCTAGCATCGTCCCTCAGCTGCCTCGCCAACTGCCATAGCTGCCTCAGTATTTAAAAATTACTCTTCCCGTTTTATATTTCAACTCCGAAATCGATGCATCTGTGAGGCAGTTTGTTTTCCTGGGGAAGTGTAAGGAGCTGTGGTGGTGGGATGGAGACGCGCTCGGTTTAGACTCAATATTGCCACCCACTCCCTCAGCAGTGTCAGCGAACAGTCTCAGAAAGATCTGTTCCTTCCCCTCCCAGACTTGGTACCACAGACTGGCCTATCCTCCATGACTTTGCGTATCTACGGGAGTGGGGAAGTATTGATTGCCCACAACTTGCCTCTGTTTCTTGTTTCTCTGCTGCACATTTTTAAAAAGGCATCTAATGTTTCTCTTCCTTCAGGTCTTTGCGAGCTGTGTAGATGCCCCTGTTTCAAAAAGCTCGTGTTCTGTGCCTGTTAAAAACCAGGGCAAGGCTCATCATAGCCCAATTTCTGTTTTCCTTTTGTCGAAGTGGGTTTCTGGGAGACGGGGGTGTGCCCCCTCTCTCTCTGTGATTGGGACGGGGCAGTCCTGCAGGAAGAGGCTAAGCAGCCTCTCTTACTTTGCTTTCCTGGTGGAGGTGGGGTGTCCGTGTTCCTGGAGTTGGTGGGCCTGGCATGGCTAGTTGTTTCACTGAAACAGGGTTCGCTTATCCTGGAAGTTTTCTTACACGCCCATCTTTAGATTTCAGAGAAGGAAGAACATAGTCCCCAAAAGCACTGAGAGTTACAACATATAAATAGCCCTGCTGAGCTGAACAAAAGTGACCATTGTGTGGTGTACTGCATAGCAAGATATAAACTGGGAACTAAGAACAAAATACTGGAGATTTCTTTTCTTTCTTTCTTTTTTTTTTTTTAGCTTGAAAAATTTGTTTTCCCCACATGTATAGTGCGTTTACTCTTGGGTCTGAAACAGGGTAATTTAATAATGTGGGTTCAAATCCTGTGCTGATCACTTGGCAGCTATTTGATTTTAGACAAACTAATTCTGTGCTGTGGTTATTGTCACTGCTATTTAGGTGCATTTTGTAATCTTCTGGGGCATTTACAATGGACAGAAATCTCTCCTTCTAAGTGAGTAATCAGTCATTCATTGTACCTAAAAATTTCCTTCTTTAATAGTGTGGGCCAGTTTTAGTCATCATTTTACTATTAATTGTTGCTACCAGGCCATACCTAGTTTGTGTTCTTTCCAAGTTAAATAAATCAGTTGAAGTCATAGTAATTGGTGCCTGAGCTTGTATTCAAAGCCCTGTAGGTCTGATTCTATCCAGGGGTAAGTTGTTTAACTTAAGTACAGTAAATGTTTCCTTGTCTATAAAATAAGGATAGTAATACCTACATAACAGGATCATAATAGGCTCATTGTGGGGCGCCTGGGTGGCTCAGTCGGTTAAGCGACTGCCTTCGGCTCAGGTCATGATCCTGGAGTCCCGGGATCGAGTCCCATATCGGGAGGGGGGGGGGGGTCCTTGCTCAGCAGGGGGTCTGCTTCTCCCTCTGACCCTCCCCCCTCTCATGTGCTCTCTCTCTCTCATTCTCTCCCTCAAATAAATAAATAAAATCTTTAAAAAAAAATAGGCTCATTGTGAAGATGACACATAATATAGGTAGGAAAAAAAAAAGCCAATTTGGTTCCTTTCCAAAATTTGGAGGCATCATGGCGGGTCCAGCAATCAAGCTAGTAAGGAGCCAAATAGATCATCTGTGATCACTTTAACGTCCTAGAGTCAGGTAATGTAGGCCGGGCGAGGTGGTAGAAAAGGTGAGTAGTCTTCTGTGGCCAGGAGAAAGCAGGGAAAGGGTGTGCAAATGTAGAGGAGGCTGATTTGGAAACCAAGGCAGACAAGGTCAGGAGTCCTGAACGTTAGAGGTGTGGGGCCTGATCTCCAGGCAACAGCTCTTGGGTTTCTGCCTTTCTTTCTGCTGTCTACGTGGGCAGCACATGACCTCAGAACTAGAGGACAGGCATAGAGAGAAGGTGCTAAAATGTGGTTCAAATATGTGCCGTAAGTCGCTTCTCCAGTTTTCAAATAAGTACCATATATCTAAATCAAGAAGTTCACTACCAGTGTTTTCTTAGACGGAATGATTTGCTTATATTAAAAAAGACTTGTCTTCTTAGCTATAGGGAGAGCTGGCTAACAGGCATGCTAGGATGTTGACTCATAGGCAGGCTAACCGTTTGCGGATGGATTGATTGGGTTTGGATCACATCTGGGATTTGGGGAGGTCTTGTTCATATTTAGTCTTAGGATAAGGGAAAATGTCACATGTTGCTATTTCTGATTATAATGCTACTGAATGTTAATAATACTAATAGCATTTATTGAATGCTGCTGTGTGGCACGCAGGCCGTGTTCTCAATCTCTATGTCCATTATCTTATTTAATTCTCTCAGGACTCTCTGAATGAGGTACTGTTACTCCTTCCATTTTACTGACCACGACATTGGCACCAGTGAGGGGATTCCAGAGGCCCTAAATCACCCCATGACACTGTCCCCACTCAGAATCATTCCATCTTCGTGGTACTCTGGACTAATTAATTCTCACTCCAGCACCATGTGGTTGGTGAATTCCTTCATTTGCCAGATATTTATTATTTCTGTGCTACCAGTATTGGGCTAGGAGGCATGGAGCAGAATGTGGATCTTCACTCCTGGAGGCTAGATCATTTTCCTGGGCAGGACTGCTGTCAGAACGACAATTTAAAGATCCAAGTTCATGACTTCTGGTCTTATGCTTGTAAAACAGGTATACAGGTATACATACCTTATCCCATTTTTATGGTTGCATCACAAGAATGATTTGCATTTAATCAGACACAAGTGGGGCAGAGTGGTAGCTAATCCATCTCAGGATTTGTTGCAAATTTTATCATTTAAATATCCTGTATTCCATCAGACTTGGGCATTCCCCAAAACAAGCAAATAAACAAAAAAACATTTTCTGACCTTTAGAGATTTACAAGGTTTGGGATTAGACTATGTGCAAAATCAGGACCTAGGGATATGAGTTGGATAGTATATTAAAACATAGACTATATTTGGTTGCTCCAGCACCAAGGATTTTAGTTACATGACTTAGACTTGGATTTCTTGCAAGAGTAGCTCCTTTTCTTTCCTTCCCCATCTGCAGGCTTTATATCATTTTTGGTACTGAGCACCAAACTCTTCTGGCACTTTTTTAATTGAGGTTTTGTAGTTTTAATGGTCTGGTACTATAAAAAGCCAACTTTGTGCCAAAATTCTTCCAAGACCAGACATGGGTTTTGACACCACAATAAATTAAAGATAAATAAATAAAGAAACATGGCAGTGAAAATGCGGGAAGTGGGTTTTTTTTGTTTTTTTTTTAAACTAGCAAGTGGGGCCTACTTGTAAATTTCAGGCATGTTTTCTTAGTACTCAATGTTACAATGCTTAGCTACATTAATCTGTTACTGGGTAACTCCAGGAAGAATGTTAGACCAAACCATTAGAAGATTGGCGATTTTCCCCCCCCTTGAGCATTATTGAAATTTGACAACATTCTCATAGCCTCTGCTTTCATTTAAGGATTTGGCTATCAAAAATACGGGCAAATGAAAGGAACCAAGAGAAACTAATGACCAAATGAATAGTAGTATTTAAAGGCGCAAGTTGCTACGCTACAGGCTTCACCGTGACCTGGATGGATAAGGGCTAAACAGGATTTGCTTTCTGGAGAATCTGGGTGCCTGTTCCACCAATCCTGTTTGTCTCCAGCCTGCCTTGTTGGCCTCCTCCTTTTCCCGGCACCACTTATTTACTAGTTCTGAGAAACAGCTTCCTCCCATTACATGTACCAATTCAATTAGGCAGGAGATAGTGCTGAAGATTTTTGATTCCATCAGCTTCTGGTGTGTAGACAGTAGCTCTGTTTTGGGAAAACTTTGTGAGGTGCATCTTTCCGGATTCTGATCCCTACTTAACCTAATGACTTTCAAATCAGTCGATCAGTTTTTCTCCCTTCTTTCCCCTCTCCTTCCATCCCTCCTCCTTCCCTCCCTCCCTCCCCCCCAATCTTTCTCTCCCCCCTCCTCCCCCTCCATCACAAAATGGAGGTGATCATAGTGATCAAACCCAAAATCCATCTTGGTTCACAAATATTGGTAAATCATCAGGAAGCCATTTCATTTTCTTTTAGATGCTAAGTAAGGATAACACCCTTTTGAGCATGTGAGTTTGGAATTTAGTTTGTCCCTGCAGGGACCTGTTTCCTCTTTCTAAATTGTGTCTTAAAATTTACCAAAAAAAGGGCTGAACAAGCTTTGAAGCATATTAAAAATAACCCAACAAAAAACTTCCTTCTCTTTCTTTATTCTACTAAACTTCGGCTAATTTTAAGCCAGCATGTGGAACCGAGCCTTTATTGAGGTTTGAAATGTCAAAATAAGGAGGGATTTGTGTATATTTTCACTTTTGACTTCATTTACTGGAAGTGCTAAAGCACCAAGTGGGAGGTGGTTTTGGAAGTATTTCTGATCTAAAGAGGAAATTCCATAAATCATCCATGGTGATGTGTCTCATTTGGTATTCCAAGGAGGCGTCGGCCATTTTCATCATGGATCCTGGCTTCTGACCACATACCTGGCCCTAACCTGGATTTTAAAATTTGAACATTTCTGTTTCTCACTCCTGAAAACTTTTATATTCGGATTCTTAAAATCTTCTTTTAAGTATTTTCCAGATTAGCCTAGAGTAGAGTTCAAAACTGGCAGGCACTGTCAGAATCCTCTGATACGGGGAAAAAACATGGCTATTATCATTGAATGTGTCTGTAAAACCTACCAAAGTTGGCAGGTGACCATGTTTTGGTTTGGACCAATTTATAAAATGTTCATGTGTTTATGAAAATTTTAATCTCTGCTATTCAGAAGAGTTCAGTATAAAATTGGGCAGACAAGCTTAAGAAAAGAAGCTTTCTGTGACTTCCAGAATTTCTCTTTTGATCACTGGGTTCTGTGAGAAGAGTCTTTTTCATTTCCACCTTTTGCTAAGTCTCTTAGAGTTACATCGAGTAATAACTTAACTCTGTCTGGTGTTCGTCTGTGTCTTCCGTGACCCCCTCCCCTCCCCATCCAAAGAAAGAGTAGTTTCTGAATGAGATGTGGCCAATAAGTGACTTTTAATATATAGTCAAAATTAATTCTTTTCTCTTTTGAAAAAAATGTGCAGTAGGGGCTTTCCAGTGTTATTCTGTGAATGTTTTCTCTGTTCGTGTGGTGGAAAAGAGATGATGAAGGATCATCATCCAAAGTCATTTGTATTTTGCTTCTATCAAAGATGATACACAACTGTGACATATTTACTGGACAAGCTATAAACCCACTATATCCCAGAAATAAGTTTTGATGGCTAATGTATTTATTTCATCATCTGCCCGCCTTTCCCTTCAAAAATCCCCCTTTTAATGTCTTCATTGCCTTTAATGGAAATACCAAAGGGCAAGCATCCTACTATTACAGGACTTATGATTCTAGTACAGATTCTTAAGAGTATGTCTCCTGACGCTTACGTTTTTATTCAGGACTTTGTCTATATACATCCGAAGTCAACTTAACTTTTGACCCAATTAACTGATTGGCCTGACGAATTTAATTAAAATAGGGGAAGCGCTTGTGCAGAAAGGAACAGCATTAGTGTAATGTGGTAGTTAAGATTAACAAGATTTATTTGATTTGATAATTAATTCATTTGATAATTTGATTAACAAGGTAATTTAGTGTCAGAGACCTGGGTTCAAATCCATATTGGCTAGATGACTTTGCCTTAAACATTTCAAGTGTCATTTCCCCCCATCCATTAGAATGGTGAAAATAGCACATACTCACAAGAATGCCGTGAGGATTGGTGAAATCAGTCATGTAAAGTGCTTAGCACACTTGGCCCAAAGTCCCTGGTGGACAACAGTACCTTTTGTTATGTTGTAGGATTTTAAAATATGTGTCCTCCTAAAGACACCACATCTCAGATTGCTGTCAGGTTTTTTTTCTGAATGAATAGAGAGTCCCTTCTTTTTCTGAAGACATCAGTAGCCCAAGCATCACATTGTCTCTGAATTGTGTCCACCTTTTGGCAGCTGAAGCACTCTTCCCTCCCTTATTCATGTCAGCTTTATGTCATAGTAATTGTTCCTATATTTTAAAAAATAACATTTAATAATTTCTACACAAGCTCATTTTATTCTTTTTTTTTAAATATTTTTTTTTTTATTTATTCATTCGAGACACAGAGGTACAGAGAGAGCAGGGGGAGAAGCAGAGGGAGGGGGAGAAGCAGGCTCCCCCTGAGCAGGGAGCCCGATGCGGGGCTCGATCCCAGGACCCTGGGATCATGACCTGAGCCGAAGGCAGACACTTAAGCATCTGAGCCACCCAGGCATCCCAGCTTATTTTATTCTTATGGAAACCTGGTAAGGTAGTCAAGGTAGAGATTAGGTCATAGATGAAGAGTTTTAGAGCTGGAAGGCCTCGGCTCCACCATTATTTGGTACATGAAGCAGACCTGTGTTCAAGTTCTGTGTAGTTAGTGACAGAGCTTGTGAAGCAGATCTGAGTTCAGAGCCCTTTCTTCTACACCATGCTGATCACTTCTCTTTTTAATTAAAAATGCCCTATTCCTGGCCTCTTATTGACAAGTTGCTCATAGCTCTTAATTTCTAGGGTTCTCAAAACTGTTCAATGAATGTATCTGGATTAAATCCAGATACTCTGACTATATAGAGCTCCTTTCAGTTTCAAAGATACCTAAGCAAGTATAGCATAGACTCCATAACAAGTTCCTGTCAATTTCTTCTTTTAAAAATCTTGGCTCTTTTTCTGTAGCCCTCTGAGAAATCAATTCTGTACACCTCTGCTTCATCCTATCACCACTGCTTGTCACATATGCTCCTCTGACTAGAGCTGCCATGTTTAAGATGATGATAGCTAGGAATCTAGACTGAAATATTTGCCATTAATTCTTATTTAGTCTGTACTATGGACATTACTGGGCTTCTAGGTATGCATTTACAGATTTTCCTTTTCTGTTCTATTTTATCAGATGTTAATTTTGTTCAACTGAGGTTCCTTTGTCAAAACTGCTCTGATCACGAGGTTTTTTTGCCATCATGAATATCTTTCCCTGTTAGTTAATGTTATCTGAGCCACATAAGAAAATGACCAATACATGCGATTTGTGTATGAAATGCAACCCAAAGGGCTTTTACCTAAACTTTAATTTTCTTGAGTCCTTTGTATTTTAAGGTCTAATCCATAATTTACCCCCATAAACAATATTGTTCTTGTGACCTTCCTTGCATACTTGCCTCTGTACGTTTGTCTTTTTCTTATTTTGGGTTGTATTTTCTCACTAAAAGTTAAGAAATTAAAAAATACAATTTATGGCCTTATCCATATTATCTGTATTTAAATTGTTTTAAACAGTAAACATTTTGCTTTTGCATCATATTTATGAATTTTTATCCTCATACTTTTTGCCTATTCAAAGGTGATACTTATTTTTTGTAAATGTTCTGTAATTTGCCATTCTGTGAGATTTGGTGAAAACTTACACGTAATTAACAGTAGATATTATTTAGAAACACAAGAAATATCCGTTTTACATATTACTTTATAAAAATTCAGAGACTAGAAATTCAGTTTCAGTTTTTATTAAACTAGTTGTGTTGTCAGAAAAAAATTAATGTATAAGTAAAGCTACATGAAATACTATATTTGACAGTTTTTAATGAGCCTGATTTTTCTTATAGAGCAAATGAATTTTTTCTTTAACAGAAACTTGATCTTTTTGGATAGATTTTGCTTTATTTGTCCACATGTGGATTCTGATTCTACTAATATTGATTGGAAAGTGTATTTAAGCTCAACAGTTCACACTTCTATAAGTTTTTAATTTTATAAAGAAAATTAAAACTAAGTTTGCTTTGCAGATGTGTTTGCTCTTCTTTTGTGTGTAGGTGCTGAGGTGGGTTTTAAATGAAATGTGGTGGTATCTTTTGAGAGAATTATAGCTGTTGTGTGCTCTTGAAAACCTAGTGCTGGGAATCAGTACTTAACAGTTGTCTTGGACAAGAAATTTGTATTAATTTGATAGAAGATTTTAGCAGGATGAAAAATTTGTGCCTCATGGCAGTATCTAGTACTACTTAGTAAACTCCTAGGTCATGGCTGTGGAGCCCTTCCTCAAATTAAAGGAATCTTCACTTGAACCAGTTAAAGCTAGTTTAAGACAGATTTGGAAAAGATCTAGAATTGAGAATATATATTTGCCTTCGGTTTTCTCTGTTGTTCTTAAAGGTACATTTTAGTGCTTTTTTTTTTTTTTGTGCAGAGCAAATTTTATAGGCACTATGACTGAGCAGTAGTATTTTATTTCGCAGAGCTCCTGCTAATATATAGGAAGCTACAGTATTTTTTGTTTATCAGCAAGCTTTATTTTTTTAAGGGTAGCTGTATGTAGAATGCATATTTGCTGGCCAAACTAGTTAATGGGCTTACAACTAGAGGGTGTAAATTCTAGTATCTGTATTTTCCAGCTTGCAGCAGTGTTGTCTGAAGCCTGAAACGGCTGATGTTAATCTTCTGCTTGTTTTGTTGCTTTCCAAAAATTAAGTTGAAGTAGAGTAAAATGTGATGTAAATCAATTGCTGTGCATAATAATAAAAATAGCAATAGTAAAATATAAAGTGAAATTTCCTATATGTCAACACCATTTAAAAACTTGAAAGGAGTATGTGTGTGTCTGTGTTTAATTGAATGGGAGGAAACAGTAAATTGCTGGCTTTTAATCAAGTTGATGAATTTTGAATTTCCACTTCAATGATAGTTCTACCTTAAATTCGTTTGGCTGATTTGATAGCAGTATTTGGAATGCAAGGAAGAGATAAGGATTTGGCCCTCATATTTGTAATATCCCAGAAGAATTTCGTTGCTTATTGGCTAGAAACTCAGATTTCCCACAGAGTTGTAGATGGTGCAATTTGGCATATACATTAACTTAACTGGTTCTTTACAGTCAAAGATTTATAGCTCAGAAGGAGTCGGTAGGTAGAGAAGGATCTAAAGAATGGTTCTCTTAATATTGCATTGGTTTGGCTAGGAAACCCTCTTGTTACTCTCTTTCTTGTGGGTCCTGGACTTGCTTAGAAACAGCCAACTTGGACTATTCCCACATCAGTGGACTACATCGGCACAGTGGGATAAGGAAAAGCGGAAGAAGCAGCCACAAGGCAATTCATTAACCCATTTTAAGACATTTTCAGCTGACTTGTTCAGCTTCAAAGGTCAAACTGACCAACATTTAATTCATCATGGAAAAAAATTCTGGTAGCAGAAAAAAGTTAGCCAACTTGACCTTTAATGCCTAACAAGTTGTCTTAAAATGTTTTTATTCCATCTTGATACTTTGCTAACATGATTCATCTTCTAATCTATGTAAATGTGACTTTTAAATCATATTTGGTTTTATGTAAGGGCTTTAATGCTATGGACTTTGGAGCAGGTAACACACTTCTTAATCGCCATGCCCTGATGTGTCCTATCACAGACCCGCAGAGAGCACCTCCTGCAAGGATGACTTAGTGTGAAAAGTCCCAGGGTCTCTGAAACTGAGAAGTCACACATACACACACACACACAATCAGTGGCTTTGCTGTTCGGGATATTTTCTGGCTTGAAACTGCAAATGGGGCGTGGGGGTTTTAATCTTTTTCTTTCTTTCTATTTGCTCTTCGCTCTCTGTCTGAATTGCAGCAGCGGCCCCTGGCAGGCAGCGTCTACAAGCGGCGGAAGGGAGTGCTGCAGGGGGGTTGATGTTGGCAGAGCACTTTCCAGGCATGCTAGCACCTAGCGCACAAGCGGAGAACTTTGCTTCTGCCAACTGTGACTTCAGAACCCAGGTCTGTTCCTGAACCTGGATGCCCAGCTGTCAGCGTGTCGCCATATGTCACCAGCACATGGCACCCTAATTAAAATTTCAAATTGCATGCATTTGTGTTTGCTGGCTGGCTTGCTTAAAAGGCAGAGACCTCACCACCCCAGCCTGCACCCCCTCCTTCATCACTCAGAGGTATTATGTTTGCCATCCCGAGGCATGGGTTGGGGAATGGCCTGTCCCCAGTAAAAGCCCATCATTCTCTCATTTGCTCACCTCCCATTTTGAAGGAAGAATAGTGCCTATTTTAAGAGAGAAGGGGAGGGGGGATGGTGAGAAAATGTGGCTGGTGGCCTCTACTAGAATTCTAAAGACCAGAAATGTGGTCTCTGTTTTACCAGTGGCTTGTACAGATTACCCTTCTGTCGATACCTTTCTTTTCTCAGTTGAAAAAAAAGTGAATATTACTATCCCTTAAACATAGTATAAAAATTGTTAAGTGAAGCTTGTTTCTTATGTTAAATATTTATCCTTTTGGACTAGAAGGTGTGAGGTGGTGTTAATGAGTACATGTATTTCTTTTGTGGTATCCTCCCTCTGTGCATATACATGTAGCTCTTTGTGTGTTTACTTTGGACATTTTAAGAAAGGATTAGATTAAATTCAAATGGAAAACAGTAACAGCAGAATTCTATGGAAGTAGGTCCCTCTGTTTTGAAGCAGAAAAACATACCACTGGTTGGAGATACCATCTACGAATAGCTACCATTTATTGATCATTTACAACATGTTAAAGCAAATGCAAATCAACTTGCTTATGTCACCTCATTTAATTATCACACTGTCCCTCCTATATCGCAACCACTAGCATCCTCACTTCAGTGATGAATATACTGTGGCTTGCTTATGAAGCTTTTCCAAGTTAACACACTTGGTATGCAAATGAGATTTGAACCCAGATCTGCTGGACTGGAAACCATGCAGATTATACTGCGTCCTCTCTGGGAAGACGTGAATTTTTCTCTGGTTTATTCTAATCCAGCTTTCCTAGGTATGAGGTATACCTCCAAGCGTAAGCATTTGTGTGTAGTCTTGGTAAGTTCTACTGATATGCTGGAGAATTTGAGCTAGAATTACGTGACTCATTTCATATCAAATTGTAGCCACCATTTGCAATGATGATGAGCCAGGGGTAATTTCAACTACAGCCAGGCTGGGATCATGCTGTCTCATGGTGAAATGTGCCTGTGGTTTATTTTAAATCTCTGATGAACTCCAACATTAAGCTGCAGGAGGACACTATTGCCAAAGATGTCACTGCTCAGGTGCATGTGGCTGATCAACAATGTGTCATAGAATTTATTTATTTATTTACTCACTAACTTGAGGTTAATGGTGAGGCCACTCATCTACAGAAATGGGCATACAAGTGGTTTTCTTTCTACCACCTAGGAGGCTGGTGACTACCTAAGGAGGCAATGTGGTCGTTCGTATGGACTCTGGGGCCCAATTGCTGGTTCAGATCCCAGCTTCCCATTTTACCAGCATTATAATCTTGTGCAAGCCACTTGACATTTCTGTGCCTCAATTTCTTCATCTGTGCAAGAGGGCTAATAGTAGGAGTTAATCCACGTCAGACACTTCAGAATGTTGCTCCTGGAACACTGGAGGTGCTCCACAAATGTTAGCTGCAACTCATCGTCACATTCAACACCTGACACAGAAAAAGAAGTTATTTTTCAGGAAGACCAATTGATCCACTCTATTGAAAATTCTAATATTAAGACATAAACCTCTTTAAAGCATCTGACTAAACAAAACAGGTTAGCCTCTTAATTTGATCTGCCAGTCAACAGATGTAGCTGGAGCTTCTGCTGTGAAATGGTGTATGGAATAAAATACAAAATAAAATAATATTGTCACAAAATAAAAATGAAATAAAAAATATTGTCACAAACCCTAAAAAGCTACCAGTCATGTTGGGTAGACAAGACCTATCCACTTACTTATGTTTCAACAAGTGCTGTAGAGTATTTACATATTCAGTACATTGAACACAACCATATAATTAAATATATACTCACCCCCCAGTGATGACAAAAAGGATGAAGGAAAGCTAAACACATAAACCAAAAAAAAAAAAAAAAAAAGCCCAGAAATGTTGATAATGTGTATAATGCTAATAGTGGTATTTTTAACAATGATAGTCACGGTAGTAGAAGTTGGCAGGACACACTAAGTAGCTTCTCTTATGGCTCTAGACAAGTTATTTACATACTTAGCAAAGTTATGAAATTCTGTCATCTATAATCTTTTCAACCACAAACTATTCATTTCTTGTAAAACTCCCATGTATTCCACAGGGTTGCTGAAACACACCAGAGTGTGAAGGGGAAAACAACTACTCCCTCTACGTTTTATTTAAAAATAGAAAGTTCTGATGAGAGTCTGCAACACAAGCCAAGATAGATACACTATTAAGATTTCACATACGTTCTCAGATTTGGCTTTTTTTTTTTTTTTAAAAGCCCAAGTATCATATGGAAGGGAATACATCCTGATAGCTGAAAGAACCAATATCCTTTACTACATCTATGGAAAATACAGTGATTGTTGATAATTTTTGTAAGGTTCATAATACTCATTTTCATCCACACCATCCTCCCCCCCATAGCATCACTGCCTTGAGATAAAACTGGCTAATGACCCATTAACTGACCTGTTTTCTTTCTTTCATTGAGCTTTAAAATGTAATGCTCTTTCTGGTGCTCAAAGAGATATATTTGTGTGAGCCTTTGTGTGTATTATGTATCACTAAGAAAATTATAAAGAACTTGATGAAAGCTCAAGGCAAACTCTTAAAATAGAATTTGTCATGTCAAATTCCTGTCTCTTTTGAGCTAAAAAATTTTAAAAAAGAAAAAAGAAGAAAGAGAGTGAGGGCCATTGGGAGGATAGCAGGTAGTAAAAGCCTGTTTAATGTAACATCAATTGTGG
Organism: Neomonachus schauinslandi; assembly: GCF_002201575.2. Classification (NCBI taxonomy): domain Eukaryota; kingdom Metazoa; phylum Chordata; class Mammalia; order Carnivora; family Phocidae; genus Neomonachus; species Neomonachus schauinslandi. The sequence continues at coordinate 48,753,206 of NC_058406.1, forward strand.
AAAAAATATTGGGTACAATTACATAAGGATTGTATGAGAGGGAGCACCTTGAGAAGCGTAATTTAATTAGAATGAATTTATGAGAGCGGTCCTGTGCCATTAGACAAAGGGAAGGCGATAGTGTTGCGCTCTCCTTTCACAAGAGCATTTTAATGAGTTTCCACACAAAGTATCTCAGGTAAAAGATTTGTAGCAGGTGAGAATAGAAATGTAGTGCAAAGCATAAACTGCCAAGTGGCTCCGGTGGCAATTTCTGAATTAAGAGTATTCAGTAAAATACTTGGATATTGGTGTTCCTTAATGGTGATTTTAGTCAACAACTATCACAGCAAGATAATCCTTTTTTTTTTTTTTTTAAATCAGATGCCAGCACATTCTTGAGTTTGTCAGGGAACATCAAGCTGTAGTCCTTGCTTGACCCCCATCTTGGACATGTGATAGGTCACACCTGACTTAGCATTGCAAACTCATTATCTGTCCTGATATTCCAGAAGGATAGGTGCCAGTGAGGACTTTAGATTGAGATTTTGCCTTCATGCCATATTTTCTGTTTCTGGTAAGAGGGACTTAAAGTATTTATCTCCCTCTAGTAACTGTGGTCGTAAACTTTATCAAGATTCTCTTAAATAAAATTCAAGTAGGTGAAAAGGAAAAAAAGCACTGCGGTGAAATTGGGGGAAGGAGGAGGATATAATAAAGACATGACCTTAACCGTGGTCAAAATATGTTCAGTAAGACTCTGGGAAATCGTGTGTATATAAGATTCACATGGAAGTTGTATGTTTTTTTTAATGGACAATAGCATAATTCGTTGTTTAGGGATTCATCTGTGTCTGTTCCTCAGAAGATACGTTTTGGGGATTTATTGCAAGTAATTCTGTTCATCTTTTCTAGGTATTTTGGCATGCCAGGTGGTTAAAGAAGGATGATATATAACAGGTCTATGGAAATGCCTTAAATTATTACATAGTAATAGAAGTATTTGTGGTATCCATGACTAACTTTTAGAATGGCAAAGTTATAAATATCTATAAAGTCTATGTGCAGTTGTTACTGATTATTGTGGCATTAATGTGTCAAGAACATTTGTTTTATTTCATTTTCTACCCTTAAATTTTATTTATAAAACAAAAATTTTACATTTGCACAGGAGAATTAGCAGGGTGTAAATTAAAGACCAAAAAAAAAAAAAAAAAAAAAAAAAACCACACCTAATAGGGGAGAATATTTTAAATGTCTTGGAGGGAGTAGAAGAAAAAGTTTTGCTTAAAAATTCCACCATATGCTAACTATATACAGCACTTCAAGTTTATTTATTGTTAAAGCCTCATGTAAATCACGTCATTCTGAAAGTCATGGAAACTGCACATTTGTGCATTAAACTATGTAAACAACAAAAACTGGTCATCCATCCAATTGTTGCTTCACTTATTTTGAATTATAGTGCAATTTTGTGGAGACTGAAATGGGGATTACACAATATAGCGATTTCCTGTAACACCTACTACATTTTTGCTGATCTAGCAAGGTCTGTTGGTATGCGAGCTTAACCTTTATTTCAAAATGTGTTTTTTATTCTGAGAACCACTGGTGCCTATGGTTTCACTTTTCTCCATGAGCCACATTTTAAAGCCTGCCCTGTCTAAATGAAGGAGTCAAATGGTAGAAAACAAGTTGGAGGCAGGGGAATTTTATACTGGAATGAGTTCAGGAATACTTTGAACCTATCAGTAATATTATTAATAGGGAGACAGTATAAATGCTAACACTTCAAATGCTCAAGAGTACATATCAAAATTAAACATGAAGTTACATGAGACTGCTCACTATTGTCCCTTATTTACAAAACAGATATGTCTTTTATACCTGAGTTGTTCCCCACCCCTTTTTCTATGCCTGTTCTGTGACTGGGGTGCTCAGTTCTTCCTGCTCAGACTTCCAGCTGCTGCCAGCCTTTTGTGGAATAAGGAATACCTGTTTCTTCTTCTGCCCCGCCTGCCATGACTAGCCTTCTTCCTTTTCCTTTTACCCACTGCACATGGCTTATGTTGCTTTAGGGTCGTTGAGTCTGCTTTACATTTGTCGTTAAACGTATGAAGAGTTGGTCTTCCACACTGAACCTGTTTTCTTTCTTTTTTTTTTATTATGTTATGTTAGTCACCATATAGTACATCATTAGTGTTTGATGTAGTGTCCCATGATTCATTGTTTGCGTATAACACCCAGTGCTCCATGCAATATGTGCCCTCCTTAGTACCCATCAATGGTTTTCTTAGTACACGTGACAGCTCTTTGTGATGGTGGATGCTCAATAACTATTGTTTGGACTGAAAGGGGAAAAAATGAGAGTAATCTACTTCACTAGGAACCAGGCCATAAAGTGAAGATACGTTTGAGGAAATCTGTACGTCTCCAGGATCATGGCTAGTTGCCAGGCTCCAACTGTGCTGTTTTACCCCATGTCTCAGGGTAGATTTTAAGGTGTGTGTATTTGCTGTTGCCTTTGACTACTCATTTTTGACCAAAGAAGAAGTTGCTTCTTTACAGATGTTCCTGGGAATACCCTTTCCGTAAATTCTGAAGGATTTTTTTTTTTTTTTTTTTTGCCCCACTGGCTACCTAGCTATTTATGAAATGATGAACTGGAACAGGGACCTTTCTTCATTCAAACTGTTCTCATCAAAGTGACCTCCACTTTTCCTATGGCCCTCTTGAAGTGGACCTAGTTTAGAAGAACCTCTGATTAGTTTGTTCTCTTCACAGTTTTATCTACTTAGGCATAGGCTCAAAGGATCAGGATGAAATGTAAGTTGTGATTAGTGAACTGAAGCTGGTTAGCTGATGGACTGCAAGTTGTTCAGGCTTGGGCTGATTCATACTGAGGTCTTCAGAGGTTGTCCTGGGCCACAGAACTTTCTATAGTCAATCTGGCCCATACATCAGTTTGGATTTAGAGCAAGCATATAAATGACCCTAGTGGGTAGTACCTGATACAAGACATAGCACTTTTTAAAAAAGTGCCTTTACTTAACACATCCTCGATGATGTGTTAAGTGACTTTCCTTTTATTTGTATCTATCTTCATTTCTTATAAAGGCAAAGAAGCAAAAATGCACTAATATTTCATTTAATTTCTCATTGTGGATGTTTGACCATACTGTATCTGCTTTAGTCCACCTTATTGTGCCCTTGGGTGAATGCGGTTACTGAAGATAATGAAGCTATGTGGAGATTGGTTCTTGACCTTCACTTTAGTAGAACAAACTCAGCTGCTCTTCTTACCTACCACGGGTGGTGAGTTGTGGACAGCTGCAGCCTGTGATTCTGTTGTTAGCATTCCTCTGACGTATACTGGATGATACAGAAAACATTTAGATAGAGCTGTTTTCTCTCAGTCTGCTCATTCATTCTCTCAGCAACTGTTTACTCAGTACCCACTATCCTAGGCACTGAGGTTGTATTCTACTAGCTCAAACACACTATGCTTAGTGCTAGGACACATTGGTTGGTTTCAAGTCTATTGACAATCCATCATAAATTTATTCTGCTGTCGATTCAGTTATGTCCTTAGTGGCTACCCCATGAAGTCACACCATTATTATCCCCATTCGACAGAGGAGGAAACTGGAACACAAGAGCTGAATCCATTTACTCCAGGTCATGCTGCTAGTACATAAGTCGTAGAACTGGATTGGACCTTAGCTAGTCTTCAGCTCTGAGTCTGTACTCTTCTATTTTTTTTTTTTTTTGTACTCTTACTGTTATGCCAAGTTGCCTAAGGCTTTTTGAAAGGCTTGGCCTAAATGAAATACAGCATTTCAATTTCTCTGAAGTTTCATTTAACGGATTTTCTGAAAAGCTAGCTCTCAGAAATGAGGCTTTCTCATAGGTATTGCAGTGATGACATCAAAATACAGAAAATTTTAGAATCATGCAAATGTACCGTCCTTGGAGATGATCTATCCACTGGATTCTTCATTTTAAAAATGTGGAAGTTGGGGTGCCGGGGTGGCTTAGTCGGTTAAGCATCTGCCTTCGGCTCAGGTCATGATCCCAGGGTCCTGGGATCGAGCCCCACGTCGGGCTCCTTCCTCAGCGGGGAGCCTGCTTCTCCCTCTCCCTCTATCTGCCACTCCGCCTGCTTGTGCTCTCCCTCTCTCTATCTCTATCAAATAAATAAAATCTTTAAAAAATAAAAATAAAAAAAATGTGGAAGTTGAAGGTCAGGAAGTTGTGAGACAGGTACAGCTCAACCCTCGGTTATCAGAAAAGGTGGGACTGAGAGGTTTGGTGAATGAACTGAGAACTTCAGTGGTCCACTGTTTCACTGGTGACACAGGTCTCAATATTTTATATCAATTCACAGTTTTACAATATTTAACAAATATCTTCCAACAAGTTTTTACTCTTTATTTTTTAGGATTTTTTAGGCATAAAATTAATAATATATGTAAGACTTTCCTGGGTGAAGGTGTTTTATTTTTCAATATTTTGTATTCATTTGAAAGCAGTCTTTTTGTCAACGCATGAAATTTTTTTCCTAGTGGATGCACAGTTTCTTGCTGAGATACTTTCAAGGTTTGGTATGAGCCATTATTAGGAAGAAAAGCTATAGATACTACCTTGGCAGCTAGCAAGACTTCAGATCAGCCCAGTTTCACTCTGTTGACAGGACAGAGAAGTGGTTGAGCCTGTGTGGGCTTTAAACTGAAACCAGTGACTGGCATGTTATCTCTTCCAGTCATAAGCGTGATTAGAAGCCAATCTGAAGATTTCCTTTCCCCCATTTTGATCATTCTTGTCAGTGTGACCTCAGAGACATGTAATTCCTCCTTTGCTGTGCATCTTCTGACCAGATGGAATTTCTCCTACTTTGGATGTTACCAGAAAGCATTTTAAAAATGCAAGGTGTGTTCTAAATAAATATAAATTGATTAGGCACTAACTTTTGAAAACAAAGACACAGAGCCGTTCTTTTCCTCTTTGTCTTTCAAAACTATTATTTTCTGCCCATCATGATACTCCCAAACTAAACCTATTGCAACACACTCACACACACAAACACACACACACACACACACCCCTTTGAATTGGTGCTTTTGCAAACCTTTGCATTGAGACCAGCATCCCGGTTGTTTTGAAGAGCTGTCATATCAAAGAATAAGTGAACTCTGGATGGTTGTAGGTATATATCTAGGATTAATGGCTGGGAGTTAGAGGCAGACAGAAATCAAGTCAGTATGAAGAAGGTCATTGTAATAACTGAAGGAGTCCAATAGTGGGCTAGACTTGTGGACAAGCTGGGGACCCCATATCTGGTGAAGTGGTTTAGAGATTTTGTAGCTGAGATGGACTGAAGAGTTGGATAAGAAGACCTTCAAAATTTTGTGCAGTTTTAAATTTGTTCTTTCCCCATGATTTTTAAATTTAAAAACAAGACCACAAGGCAATTTAAAACTGTTGAGCTGTGATGTCTATGTTTTCCTTTTTCCTTTCCTTTCCAGTTTCATGATTTGTTCTGAAAAATTTACTCATTCCACTTACATGTGACTCCCCTCCCAACCTGACAACTGTTGTTGAAAAGCAACCTGGGTGCTCCTGGGCCATGGAGGGTGCAGTTGAGACCCTGGAAGTGCAGAGGGAGCCCAGGGAAAGATGTAGCCGGGAGCGCTCATGTTTGGCCACTGAGGCGCTGTTAAGATGTGCCCAGATGGAATTCCTGTGACTCTCTCTTCTATGAAGTGGGACTTTTGTGGCACCAACAGCAAAGTGATTCATGAATGAAAAGCGTTCTCTGGTGTCCCCACTGCATTCACTGTTCTGTGTCCCTTTGCTTTTGCTAGGCATAGGCCTCTTATTGATTCACACACAAGTTTTTCAGAGATTAGAGTATGTGTCCATGGTAATCCTATTTCGTGAGTTATCATTTTGGGGGGAAAGGTGCACATTTCATCTTGGTGTTTGTGTGGGGTTTTGCTGAGGAAAACAGAATTGAGCAAAGTTTCACTCAGTATATCGGATAGATGGTATGCCTCATAAATTACTAAACTTTTTTGACTCAGCTTTTCTTTTCTTTTTTTAAAAGATTTTATTTATTTATTTGAGAGCGTGTGAGAGAGGGAGAAAGCACAAGCAGGGGGAGTGTCAGAGGGAGAGGGAGAAGCAGGTTCCCCACTGAGCAGGGAGCCCGATGCGGGGCTCAATCCCAGGACCCTGAGATCATGACCTGAGCCAAAGGCAGACACTTAAATGACTGAGCCACCCCACCTTTGACTCTGCTTTTCGTAAAAGGATAAGGTAAGGCACTATCTTCAGCGTGTGAAGTTCTTTTTAAAAAGTGAGCGTTCTCAGTAGAACTGTGGTATGGCAGGAGCAGGTCAAGTGCTTCCTTTCTTTAATAGTTAGCTGAGGGAGACCACTTCGCTCCTCTGAAGCTTTCCTTACAACTGACCATCCCTTTCTCTTTTTTTATTCACCACCTTATGATCAAACTTGTTCTTATATACCAATAAGATCTTGCATCCGAAGACCCTGCTACAAGCACATTCTGACCAACTTGTCATTCTTTCTGCCATATTCTGCCCGAGAGCAGCTTGCTTCATGCCAGACTAAGAATGAGCTCAGCCAAGGAAGGAGAAATAGGTAGTGGTTTAAAAGCATGAAGAGGAAAAGAGTATTCTGGTGGATTTTCTGTCTTCTTGTTTGCTTTGTGTTTTAATTTTGAAAAGACCCAAACTCCCACTCTTTTTTTTTTTTTTTCAGAGGGAAGCGGTTTGATATATAAGAAGCATGGTCTTTGGAGTCAAGAAGATCTGAGTGGGAGCTGTGCTTTGTGACCTTAGACAAGTTAGTTAGTCTTTCCAAGGTCTAGTTGGCTGTCTATAAAATAATAGCAGTAGGGTTGGTAGGAGGATTAAATAAGACATTGCATGGAAGGTCTATTGCACGTAATAGGTGGCTTGCTATTATTGTATTAACAGAGCTGCCCTGGTTTTTCTTCCCATTGTTCTTTTTCATAAAATACATATTAAGTTTTATGATTGAATATGATGTAAAATTTTTAATAAACATGTCTAGAGTCGAAGATTTAAGACTTTAAAAAGGGCTCCGATATGATTGGTTTCTTGGTGATTAGTAGTGGACAGTGGAAAGCTACTTATTTTATGAGATGTTTAGGAGAAAGTACTAAATGAGGTTTATAATGATAACAGCCCCTTTAATTAGACGACCAGATAAAGAAGTCATTCCCAATGCTGTCCGGGAAGGGGGTGGATTTCCTGCTACATTGGAGTAGCCGTGGGTAAAGGACCCCAAAGCATTCCTGAATTAAGAGAGCTTGGAAACTAAAAAAACGCAAGTATTTCTTTTCTTTTCAGAAATTGACATATTGCATTCTAATGATATTAAGTAAAAGTTGTTTTTTCAGGAGAAAATAGCTCTCTTGAGAGAGTTGCATTGTCTATCAAATTTACATATTTGATTTTGGAGAAACTGAAACCTGTTTATTCTATACAAGTAGTTATTTGTGTCCAGATTCACTCTTCTGGAATCCATCATTAATCAGTTATGGTTAAATAGTTTTCTCTCCCCCAGAAGGTTTTTGTATGTTAGTCATTTTTTTTTAAATTTATTTTTCCATGTAATCTCTTTGAGAGCAAGAATCAGGGAACCTTCAAAGTAGAGAGTGTAGTATGTACCTAGGCTCAAATTTAATGTCTTTATTTTTAAGTACTTTTATTATAAAAAGTAATATGAGCTTATTATAGATCATTTGGAAAATATAGAAAAATAGAAGGAAGAGAAATCCATCAGCTAAAAACAGTTATCATTAACACCTTGATGTATTTCCTTCCAGATCTTTTTCTATTTGTACAGAGCACTATGGTAGATACTCATGATTATAAATATATATGTAAGAACCTCAAAGACCTTCTCATGCTGAGGCCAGGTGTTGTTGGACAGAAACCGATGGTAGCCAGGCAAAGTGTATAGACATGATAATAAGGATGACAGAATCACAGGGAAGGATAGACTACCTTTGGTTTCCTCAGCCCAGGGCTCCCTCCTCTCTGCCGGGGGAAATGCGGTTTCTCCTGTGGAATAAGATTGTAGAGGGAAGGTGGGCAAACTCAAAAGAAATCTTCTGTTTGCCCCTGTGGCAGGTAACAAGGGCAAGAAAACAACCCAGTTGTGCTGTATTGTGGTGTTCCTGTATTCAGAAAAAAAGATTAGTTTGCACAAGTCCAAGTTTTGAATGTAGTTTTTCCCCCTGAACATTTCTCTTTAGGGCTTAAGTTATTATCATTAACTTTAAATGTGGAGGGGGGGCACATAAACATGAGAGAATTGAGAATTGGTAGCACATATAAATTTTTGCAACATCTATCACAGTCCTGAATCATGAAAAACTATTTTTTTTTTATTGAATTCTATCGTTATTTATAGATGCTTTCTACTTTGGCCCAAGCATCTCTGGCTTTTATCCTGCTGAATCATACCTTATTCTGTTACATATGTGTGTGTGTACATGGATGTGTGTGTATATATATATATATCCATTATTGTACAAAGACTGGAAGAATGGATACAGCATTGGGAAATGTGCAAGATTTCCAAAGATTGTATTAAGAAATGATTTTATTATAATCCTTCCTGATTGGACACCTCAAACCTGTTATTCTCATCTGCAAAGTGAACGTTGTTATTCCTTTTCCCTGGGCTTCTTGTCTCCATCTGCATGCATTGCTCAGGTGGACTTCTTTACTGAAGGGAAGAGCATAATATTCTTCTAGTTTGCCTAGCTCTTTGGCATTTAAACAAGCTAGAGAGATGCATAAATTTAGCAAAGGATCGGGGCCAAAGTGATGGCTGAACTGGCATCATTTCACATTTTTCATGCTCTGTATTTATAGCAATAAATTTCAAGCAAGGAAATAAATTGCAAGGAGTATGCTGTATTAGGAAGGAAGTTTGTACACTTTTGTGGCTTATTGGTATCTTAGTATAACCTTCTTCCCACTTCCCTGGTTGAGTGAACTGAAACGGATAAGTTCAGGAACTTTTTGGTTGTTCATGTGTCTGGCTGGTTAAGTGATAGGTTTTTTTTTTTCCTCTTCACTAAACTGGGCTCCCAGAATTATTGTGCTTGGTTATTTGTGACTTTCTTTTAAGGAACTTACCCCATAACACACACACACACGCACACACACACACTCACACTCACAATCCCTCTCTCTCTCATCCTAGAGCCTGAAGATATCCTCTCCGGAATGCTGCCTCCACACTTAGAACATTCTCGGGCTTTGCAGTAAATTGCATATGTTAACTTAAAAAACAAACAGTACCCATTTTTTGATGAGAAGCCTACAGTGGTACAATAAAATTGTGTTTCCCAGTCATTGAGAAGCTTTAATAATATTGAGAAAATTTTGGTTCCATGATTGTCTCGCTCTTTGAATCAGCGGTTAGTTACAGTTTAGAATAAATTGCCAAGGGGCATCCGGCTGGCTCAGTTGATAGAGCATGTGACTCGATCTTGGGTTTGTGAGTTCAAGCCCCACGGTGGGTGTAGAGATTACTTAAAAATAAAATCTTTTTTTTTTTAAAGAAGAAATTGCCAAATTACTATTTATTTAACAGCAATAATATTTAAATGATGATAAATAGTAACAGCTTATTTTTTAAAATAAAGATACCAAGCTAAATGCTTTCATGATGAATGATCTCATGTAATTTGCTCAACAACCTTTGAAGTCTTATTATCATTATTCCCATTTTACAAATGAAGAAACCCAATTTTTTTTTTAGAGAGAGGAAGAGAGACCGTGCGAGCAGGGGTTGCAGTGAGGAGCAGAGGGAGAGGGAAGAGACTCCTAAGCAGGCTCCATACCCAGCGTGGGGCCCAACACGGGTTTCGATCTCCCAACCCTGAAATCATGACCTGAGCCGAAATCAAGAGTCAGACGCTTAACCCTCTGAGCTACCCCGGCGCCCCAAATCCAATTTTTTGAGAGCCTAAATTAATTTCTTTTAGAATGTAGGTCATAAATATCTAGAATAAGTAAGTGACACCAGGAAATATTCCCCTCAACTAAGCATGTTTTCCCCCACTTATTCCATCAGGTAGAGATTTTTGGAAAAGGGGCCTGTTTTTTTTAAAAAGAGAAAGCCCCAGTGGGGATTTTAGTCCTTGTTAATCATACACACTTAGGGTGTGAATTTGAATGAGCAAATTGGACTGTTGGATATCTTATAGGAGAATGGGTGTTGGTTGTGAGAGACTTAAAGGAGGGGTGATGGTTTTAACATAGGAGTTTGTTTTCAAAAGTGGGACACCCAAGGGCACAAGGTGAGGTAGAACATCCAACACAGACTCCACCTACTGCTAACACTTCACCTTTTACCCCAGTGAAAATTTTTTTATCTGTCGCCTTTGAGACACACACACCAAAGCTTCTTGTCGGAGCTGCCAAATAAATTACATTTCCTTCAAGGACAGTGAAATACTAGTCTAAAAGGATGTTTTAGATTTAGAAAGCATGATTTTTGAATTCTCAGTGTTTCATACCCAGTGTGGACTGTGAACCCTGTGAGAGGAACTGAATTGTCCTCATCTCTATGTCCTGAGTGCCTGAGACTGCGTCTAACACGTAACGTGGTAAGGATCTAATACAGCTTTTTGAGTACATGAATGAGTGAAGGAATGAATGAACAAAATTTATAGTTTTCTTATTTCATCTACTAAGCATCTGCCTGTCGTGTTACAGAACATAGTTTTATATAACATTCGAGAGAAGGTATGTAACATAGCTTTTGTTAACAATATCCATTCATATATATTGCGATTGTCCCTATTGTTAAAGGAGAACTTTGTAGCTTGGTTCATGAAAGAAAATTCACAATTGCGTAGAGTTGGGACCACACCTTCAGACACAGACACTCCATTCAGACTTGCAGACCCCCACCCTGCTCAGTGCCTGGGTCGCAGCCCAGACTGAGGTTGGGCAGTGGGAAGAAGGAACCCGTGTGGTTAAGCCACTTGGGATAATTGAAAGTCGACCATACTTATTTTCAATTTGGCAGCTGCATTAGCTTTTTCCTCAAGTGTGCAGTTTTCCCTGGCTGTCTTCACACTGTGGCCCACTCACCATTGGTGACCTGGCAGAGGCTAGGGAGGCTCACCATGGCTCTTCCCTGATGGTTTCCCCCATTCCAGCATTTTCCCTGACTTTGCCATGCTCTCTGGTATCGGAGAGTTAGATCAGTTTCAGTGAGTGCAAAAGAAGGTAAAGATAGACAAAAATCAAGAAAGCATAACCTCGAGAATAACAATAATGAAATTTTAAATTTAACATGGTGTGAGTGTGGCTGTATGCAGATATTTATTGCATGTCAGAATGCTTCTTGTTCCTCCAGCCATTTCACATATTTTGATGCAGACCCTTAGAAATTTCAGGTGGTCAGTTGATATTTGAGTCCACTCGGGTGTCAGCCCCGATGCTCCAGACTCAGAGACCATTTTAGTTAGAGGCCCAGCCTGCCTGCCTCAGACTACGTGTGAATGTGTCAATGTCAACAGGAGAGAAAGGTTGTGAAGATAGGTGTTCACGTGGGACAGACTGCAAATCCAGACCTCCAAGGATGAGCTGGTGTACATAACCTTGTTCATAATGGGCCTGTGTTTTTTTTTTTCCTTTTTCCATTTCCATCTCAAGTTGATGATGTGTCATTTAAATCTTCACTGTCACCTGGGCATTGTTTTCTACCCACCCTGAACCTGAGTCAGAAGGACCTCAGCTCTGTGGTGATCTTATCTTATTGTTTTCCTTGGATAAAATGCCCTTGATACCAAATAACTGTATGCTGAATATTTATTATTGCTAGAGTATAGTTTCTTGGAAGGGACATCAGGGGTTTCCTAAAGGGGCTGTAAAATCCACTTTTCCCTTTAGCATTTACCAACAACTTCGCAATTCGGGTGGCTTGAAATATGGTCAGAGTGCACATTGCTCAACTTCTCGCAGCTGCCCCTGCCCTTTCACACTGCACGCGGATGATGTCCCCCGCCCCCGCCAGTCAAACAGTGTAAGGCCTGCTGACGCATCAGGCATGGGTAGGGCTCTGATTAGATGTTTCACGACTCGAGCAGGGAAGGATGTAGGCTGGAAAAGTAAGAATCAGACTACTGACCTGCCTGACTTAGAAGATAGCACCACTGCATTTCGTTGGAAATATGGGAGTTTGGAGGTGCTCCCAGTCAAACCTCAGCTTGCAGATGGTCTGCCATTATTGGGCTTTTTTCTTCCAGGTGTGTGGAGGGCATCATTTCGTGACTCCACCTGGGCCTAGTGGACAGGTGATTAAAGGATAAAAATTTGTGGATGGCATCAGAGAGAGAGAATTCTACCTCGTGGTCAGAAGTGGGGCTCTCTCCTGTATTCTACTAGAGTTGATCAGGATATTTCTTGCTGGAAGTTGCTTTTCCGGTTTGGATTGAACCACTTGAGTTAAATGGAGCCCCACCCTTAGCTTTGCAAGTAAAAAAAAAAAAAAATCCTGGAAAATAAGAGTTATGCTAATATCTTGTGTAGGATCTCAGATGGGAATCGGGACCAGGAGCCAGGGAGTGGTGTGTGGCTGATGGAAGTTAGAAGTTGGGCTAATAATAAGTTCCATTTGCATCTCAGTTAACAGCTTACAAACTGGCTCACATATCTTATCTGAGCATTATAATTGCTCACTGAGGAAAATAAGCTGTTATTAGTATTTTTACCATTTTTACCGTTACCATTATCACCAGCGTCATATTCCATTTTACAGGTGATAAAATTGAGGCTCTGAGAATTTAAGAGATTACTGCTGAATCTGGGCATATGACATGATCTCTGTCCCCAGATCCCGCATTGTCACCCATGACGACTTAGTGTTGCTAAGCCTAGCTTTCTGAGGACTTCCCTGTCTTTTATTATCTCATATTTGACATTCTAGCAGAGCTGAAGAAGTTTTATAAATGCGTATTTTATTTAATACTTCAGGAAATGGCACCCAAGTTATATACATTGCTTGCTAAAATCAGCACGTTTGTGAAATCGGCCTAAACTCCTCTAAACTTTCTTAGCTCCTTAAGACTTAACTTCTATATTATTATCATAAAGTTTGCAAAGCACTGCAAATATTAAGAGACATACTTTTCCTCTTTCCTAACACTGGATAGTACTATGACATGTCTGGAGTCTTCAGCAGAAGACACGGCCTGCAGTGATAAATTTATTAAAATTTAGTGTTTTTCAGTGAGTAAATTTGTTTAAAAATTGAGAAAAATGGTATCTAGGCAGAATTTGTAGCATTGCTTTAAAATGTGTTTTTACTGAAGAGAATTACAAAGTACGTTTGATAGATTCTTCCACATTGCCAAACTTCTAAAAATGATTATACTGTTATTTGAGGTATGAAATCTTTTCTATCACATACGAATGTTTCCATTATTTGTAACACAGCTGGGAAATTCTAATGGGGCCATGTCCCTGCAACTAATGATTGTGCAATGCTATAAATTTTTGATAAGCATGTTCCAAATTTTCCTGTCCTAAAAACAAAAGCATTAAAGTCACTCACTGTTGAAGACAAAAGACCATAACTTTTCTTTAGGAGACATCAATAGATACATTTAGAACGAGGTAACACATCAAAAACTAGATCAGAAATCAGAAGACAACCCCACTGATAAAAATTCAATTCCTCTGTAGCTGATCAGTAGAAGGTCCTTTCCAATAACGACCACTGAATGTAGCAGGCTTTTAAAGTACACCTCACTATCATTGTAGAAGTGTAACTTTCTCAAGTAGGCGAGATGAACCAACTCTCCTTCTATCAAGCTATAATTGAATGAGGATGATAATACCTGACCTATAAATGACTTCTTTTTTTATATTGCCTGTGCAAATCAGGTGACTACAAACTAGCTATTTATTACCTTATTTCAGGATCATGATGATCTGAAGTATTTCACGACTTGTCCGTCCCTTTTCCATGTGACCCAGAATCAGATTCTGCCCTCTACTTGGCCAGGCGCATTCCCACACCGAACAGGTAGACTAAACAGGAGGACATGAGGACTTAGGCGCATGTGGTCATCACATATGTTCCTTGCTTTGGTTAACTGGACCCTTTGCTATACTTGATTGCTTATTTAACTGAGAATCTGATAATCCCCCCAGAGTGCTGGTGTTGCCAAGTGCAAGGAGAAATACTGATGGTCATAAACTTTGCACAGGCTGATGCACTCTAATAGTGCTATTTGGCACCATTAAACCTTCTTGTTTCATTGTCCATTCACTTCATCAGCCTTTAGGCCTTTAGTGAGCATCACTGTATGCAGTTCTTGGTGATACATAGCCCTCATTTCTAGAAGGGCTCTGAGGTTTGGGTAATAATCCAGTGCTGTCATCCTATAATCTTTTCTGGGAAAAAGATGCATCTACATAACCTCATAGCCTTTAATTTCTTGGGATGCCAAATTCAGTACTGTGGGTTCCAGGTTTTTTTTCTACCACACCCGCAACCTCCAAGTTAAAAAAAAAAAATTAAGGTGAGTATAAGACTTTCAAAGAAAGGCATCTACTTCTTATTCTAGTGACCAGGAGTACATAGAATGTCATGGCGGAACAAAGAAGTTGTTCCAGTTGGCTCTTGAAACTTGAAAAAGTCTCGCCGTTTCAGCTGAATTGGATACTCAGTTTAGGTTTTAAAAAACTGATCGATTCAACAAGACATGATTGATTGCTCAGGCATAGTAATTGCTTCTGAGACAACTGTTTGGTATAATTATTCATGTACTATCTCTGGTATCTGTGTAGCAATAATCTTTACTGTCCTATTTTGTTTAATTGTGTATATATTCTCTGGAAAGGAGGTTGATTAAACTTTGAAGTAGCTTGTATCTATTGTATGAACTCTATTAACATGCATAATTATGCTGGAAGAGAACTATAAGTCATTATAAAATTTATGGTTAGAACAGGTGATCTATATATTTTTTTCTCTTTAACTTTCTTTTAGCTGTGTTTTTAGAGCTGTTCTGGAGTACACGTTTTGGTTAATAATCCATGACAGAGCTAAAATCAGGAAGGGATAGTCCCACAGGACCTGAGCTGAATCTTGCTGGGAAAAGCTCAAGATTGGGAAATAGAACTTTGGAGACATAGGTCAAAGGAGGATATGAAATATTTGCCCCACAACCCCATACATGACTAACCTTTATTTTGGAGAGGAAAGGTTTCTCAGGCTCACTGAAATAGCATTAGATTAGAACAAACCTGCCTTCAGTGGTTTATAAACTCAGAAATGTAACAGAATAAAGGCTTAGGATCAGACATTGCGTTCAGTCCGAACTCTGCCACTTAAGAACTTTGGGACTTCAGGCATGCTTTGTATTATCTGTTAGCCTCAATTTCTTCAAACTCTACAAAGGGTAATGATAATATCTATATTCTGGCATTGTTACTAAGAAGAAATGAGGTAATGTCTGAAAGTGTTTAACACAGTCACTGGCACATAGAAGATATTAATAAGCGTTGGTTTCCTTCTTGTTCAGCAAAAGCTTAAGGAGAAAGCTGGTGGGGATGTTTATGGATTTCATTACTTGAGTAGCATTTGCCAAACTTATTTACTTCATTGTTGCTAAGTAATTAAAACAAAAAGACACATATCTAAATATCCAGATACATATTCTGTAATTAAGGGACCACTCATTTTTTGTAGCACATTTGGAGTCTTACTTTGCCTCTGCTCCTCTGAACATTTTACAATTTTAAGATATGTTTATAAGCTCATTGGGGAGCCTTCTAACTGAAATGGGGCTTCTTTACCTCCATTTGTGTACTGAGTTCAGAATATCTGAGAACTCCTTGAATTGTTACGCAAAGTGGTTTATGTTTGTGAGTGTATGTGTTTTCTTGGGAAGAGGGGCCATGGCTTTCATCATTTCCAAAAGAGATACGGGACTCTAAAAGTTTAATATTGACTCTAATGATAACCTTCTGTTTGCATTTTTTGGTCCAAGAATATACATATTGCTATTGATATCTGTTGGGAGATCTATTGTTATATGTTTTATACTAATGGAAACTGGGTTTTTATGAACCTCAAGCTCACAGAAACTCCTTAGCACACTCAGGAATGAGAAACTAAGGCACAATTTGCCATGACACTGTGGAAGACCCAAACCAGGGATGGACAACTAATTCTCCTGTTCACCTTACATATAATTTCTAAAATATGTGCCTATAATGACATAATAATAATGCTGTGTTTTTATACTATGTGTGAAAGATATTAGAGTTTTTTTTTTTTTTAAGCACTAAAAGGATGTGATGTCAAAATGATCATTTCATGAATCGTGGTGTGTGGAATATACCTTAAAGCATGAGCCTCAGTTTTTTTGGGATTGATTGGTTGATTGATTAATTTTAACAGACTGCCATTGCCAAATAGATTAGCTCCACTTGTCCTTCATCCCCTCGATGGGAGTGGAGGGGGGGTGTAGATAATCTATGGAAGATTCAGATGGGTTAGAAAACCCACAGCAAGAAGTCTTTTGCTGTGAAGTGTCCCAGTTACAGCTGGGAAAATTAGGAATAACACGTACTTCCAAATATTTGGACACTGGCCAGTTTGAGAAAATCTTTAATATAGAGATTTAGCAAATTCTTAGTTTGTCATTGAACTGATCCATCATGTACATAGCTTGAAATTATCAAGACTTGTGAGTTGGACATAAGATTGTATTTGCCTTGATTAGACTTGTCAGCCTTACTGGACATCTCCTGAAAAATCCCTTTTGTACCTGGGATTGTTTATGTCTATTGTATTTGAAACATTGTTAATAATATAGTCAGTCCTGGTACCTCTGCAAAGTCAGTTTTAGTGGTTACCTGGTTACTTTTGTTCTGAGCACAATTCAGATGTCTGGTGGAATTCTTTTTATCTATTGTGCATTTTTTATGGTTTCTGTAAACTTGCCCTCAAACTTCATTCACTCACTTTATTTATCCGGCGTATAAGTATTGAACAACTATTATGGCCTAGGATACTGTTTTGTGTTCCAAGTATTAGTTCATTGCTTTTAAGAGTACATATCTAGGGGCGCCTGGGTGGCTCAGTCGTTGGGTGTCTGCCTTCGGCTCAGGTCATGATCCCAGGGCCCTGGGATCGATCCCTGCACCGGGCTCCCTGCTCAGCAAGAAGCCTGCTTCTCCCTCTCCCTCTGACACTCCCCCTGCTTGTGTTCCCTCTCTCGCTGTGTCTCTCTCTGTCAAATAAATAAAATCTTTAAAAAAAAAAAGTACACATCTGGACATTGTTTTAGAATTATTAGCTGTATTTTGTACAGAGGAAGAGGTGAGAGAGAACAAGTAAATTCAGTAATTTTGTCAGTGTTCAAGCATCAAAAATGATGAATATCAAATAGAAATACAAGTCTGGGCATTCTATTTCCTGACCACATGATCCCCCACAGTTTCACATCTAATGTGCATTATAAAGTGTGTGTAGTAGAATTGCTGTTTTTCTAAAACCATCTTTAGGAGATTTTTCGAAGGATTTTGAATTTTTAGGGGATATTTCATTTTGGCTGGAAATTTGGTGTCTCCATTGAAACGTGTTCTCATTCATCATTTAGAATGTCAAAGAATGTAAAAGTGAAAAAGCCAATTTTATCTTAATTCTGCATGTCCATTATATTTTATTTTCAATTTTTACCTAGTAAGACTGACTTCACTTGCTTCTTATGAACTGAGCCCAATAATCATATCCTTTTCAACTAGGAGTTGGAAACCTGAGCCCAATAATCATATACTTTTCAACTAGGTGTGTTAACTAAATTATGTATCCTTGAACAAAGTAACATAAGCTTTATGGCTCTCAGTCTACTTCTTGACAGTTTTTAAATTTTAAGAGTAATTTTTTACTTAATTTTTCTGTAAGAGAATTTCGTGGTAGTAATCTAATAATAGTTTGTGTTTACTGTGTCTCTGAACTTTTCTTCCTCGTCGCTTTTAGAAATGTAGCACAATTTAGTAAGTAGTGATGAGCACTAGCACACACCAAAAACTTACAAACGTTTCTAAAATGCATCTACTATTAGGATTGAATTTGATAGGAGTGATTTAAATGCCTAGGGCACAAATGCCTTGTATCATGGTATCTTTTTAAAAAACAAAAACTTACTTCTGTTTATTATTACAAGATTTATCTGCCATCATCATAATTTGCATCATATATCCAGTAAAGAGAAGAAAATGAAATCACCTAGGGGAAAAGAAAGTAAAGATCAACTAGGGAAAACCATTATTAAAATTTTGCTATTTGGGGGTTTAGCCTTCCAGATATATGTGTATTTTTTAAAAAATCCTTCTTAAAAATGTAATGCTGTACCACAAACACCTTTTCCTGTCGTCGTACATTTCCCCACAGCATTGTGTTTAATGGCTGCATTATATTTTGTAATATAGATAGGCCTTTATTTGTGAAATTAGTTCTTCATTGGAGGCTGAGTTTATTTGCAGGTTTTTGCTGTTGTAACTAACATGGCAATTAATATCAACAGAGCACAATCCCAATTTTGTGTTTATAGGTCATCTTTATAAAAAAGCAATATTTACTTGTGATTGAAGGGGTTTTTTTAAGACAAAACTGAGTGGTATGGAATTGATCAATTCTTGCCTTTTATACTTTCATATTGTTTGCACACTTTGTAAAAATTATTTTTCAAACTACTAACCTCAATTATTTTAAAGCAGTTTTAAAACATTTATTAGCTATATGGTTTAGATGTGTTGCATGAATAATCTAGTTTTTATGGTTATCTTATATTTAAGGAACTACCAGTGATCTCATATTATTTTCACGAATGGAACAAAGTATAATAGAGTCCGTTTCAGGACAGCAGGTAAACTAGGGTATATTCCATTGGCATTTTCCATCAATAATATGGGAGTATGTTTATGCCACTGTTTCCCTGCTGAGATGTGAAGAATTTCTTGGGTCTTAGGGAAGAAGAGGGACCACAAAATTCATAATAACTGTGTTTATATTTTTAAAATAATCTTTTACTTCCTGTTTGTTTTCAAAATCTATGAGGCTTTAACTGTATGCGTTTGTTTTTCCCTGCCCCATGCCTCTCTATCCCTCATAGAATATCTTAAATGCCATTGGAATACTTTACCCTGTCCCCTCCAATTTGTGGGTTTGTGGGCTAGTCCAGCAGCAGGCTTTGGAGAAGTTACTTGCTACCTTATTATAACATACTTAAACTCAATAGCAATTCAGGCCTTACTGGGTATTTACCTAATTTATTGTGGCAATGCGGTATTTAGTGAAGTCTGTCAGTATAGTTAAAAGAAATTAGAGACACTATCATTGCTAAATCACTTAACAATTCAAAGAAGAATTGTAAACATATGAATCCATTTAATTATAATAGTGCCAATTATAAGAGAAATTGTAACGCTGAGAACAGTGGCTTTTATGTAATCATAATAATGGCATGTATTTATCTTGGTTTGGCAAGTTAGGCCTTTCTTTAATACTTGGCTTTGCCTAAATAGAATGTGGTTTGCTGAAACCCACAATAACCCCCACACCCTCCAATTTGTTATTGCAGAAAATACTGAACAATAATCATGCAGTATGAATGATTAATGTATGCATGGGTTAGTAAGTATCTTTGAGGTTTAAAAAGTGTTTTTATTTACATTCTTCTGCTGGCTGAAGGTATAAAACAAATAAATACAAATCCACATGTGTTAAATATCCCCATCCCTTTTCATACAAGTATTTGCAATGTGAGTACAATCATAGTTTTTTCCTTATTTTCTGTGCTTTCTGTTTTTTTTACCCAATGCATATCCTTTAATAATATTGTAACTAGTATTTGGTATGTAATCCATTTTTAAATTCACCAAGTACTTGGAATATAGCTTCCCCAAAATATAAAAATAATCAATTTAATAATATTTGAAGATTGGCCAATTTAATTTATATTGTCGTGTTGTAAAATAATACCTATTGGAATCACACTTATTTGAAGAGCATATGTAAAAAGATTACTCACGTTCTCTGTTTAATAAAGATTACGATTATTATTGAGGATGAAGTGCTATCTAGTGGTATAAACAAAATTACTCTGGAATTGGAACATTTCTATGTTTTAATCTCGGGGCTTTTATTTCTTTCTCTTTCCTGCTTTCTGAAGATAATTTGCCGCAGTTTCACACTGCTCATTTCTAGAAGTGGAAGGAAATCCTACTTTCCCTAGGCAAAGAAGAGAGGAATTTAAGTTTGAAGAGGGCTCTGATAAAAACTTACTTTTAAACATTCAGATAGGTCTTTAAGAATAGCCCTTCCGTGGACACTTAGAATTCATTGTGAAAGCTATATATTATAGAGGACATCAGAAATCCAGACTTGATTTTTTTTGTGAGACACAGCCTAAAAAGTAAAGAGAAGCAGGAGATTTTAAAAATTAGCATCCAGAAAGGCTTAATATTTTTATTGAAATTTGATATAAAATTGTGGGCGACCCATGACATGGTTTGGAGTACTTGATTATTCTTTTCTCGATAAATAAGTGGCATACAGTTAATTTCAGCACTGTGTTTGAGCAATGCATTCTGGGAAGTCGAAAGGCACTGTAAGATGAGGAAATGTTTTAGGGCCTAATCATGAGAAGAAAGGAGCCTTTCATAGCCCGTATGATGCTGTTGTCAGAGCTAAAGGCAGATAATGATTCAGTAATAATGGCACATTGTGAATATTTAAGCTGAAAAGATTTGGGCAAAATGAACAGACATTGTTGGTTTGTTAAAACTGAACAGTTGGTCTTTGGGCTTCAAAAGCACTCTGAACCCAGTGCAACATTTTTATTCAAAATTTTTCCTAAAACAAGATACTTTTTTGAAAGTTATATCAAACATCATCACTGTAAGAAGTTTTAAAAATGATCTACTTGTTTAATTTTCACTCTAGAAATTGATAGTATGGGCTCTTTTCTCGTTACAGAGAAGTTTGAAAGTTTCACGTGTTTCTTCTTTACATATCTTTTCAATTTCGTTGGCATAAGCAACACCTTCAAAGAACACTCTCGTACAGAGCAATGATGTAAAATATTAAATATAAAACCAAGAGTGTCAGATTGCAAAGAAAGTGAAGTAATTTGCATTTTGTTCCTAAGGTTTCCAGTACACTCTCAAGAGTCTCACAGCTGGGTTTCTATGTACCTTGGTTTTTCTCCTCATTAGTATATTTTCAACCTGTTTGTTTTTGTTCTTGAAACATCTGTGAATTGCAGATTTATACAGCTCTAGTTTCCCATTTTGGGGTGAATGTTACCAGAAGCTTAAGATTTGAGTCCTCATAGCCTTCCTTTAACTTGAATAGTTGAGAACTGATCCCCAGTCCAAGAGCAGTGTATATTAAAACGTAACTAACTTTCAGGGTAGGTTTTTAGAGTTGGTAGCACATCTGGTAAAAAGCTAGATTCTGTTTTGCCAAAGTGTGGGTAATACAGTGTTATTATGTTGAAATAATGCTTTTTGAGACTTTAAAATCTGATTCAATTAGAAAAGAAAACTTTTAGAATAAGTTTTGGGACAGAATTCAACCTTTATGTATGTAAGATACGCCGATCTCCAGTGAGCCCTCATTTACTGTATACGTGCTACAATGACATAAATAATTCGCAGTCTGGTATTTCTTTTATAAATATACTTCTCATGTGCAGTTTTACACAAAGACTGAAATGAAACAGATTTCTGAGGCTATACAAATGTTTTTTCTTGAGTAAAAAAGATAACTTATTAAAAATGGCTTTATAATTTAAAAATAACTTTATTTGGGGGGGGGAGTGTTTCTTTTCTGAGATTTTTTGAAGGGAAAAAAATGTTGCCGTATGTTTATACTAACATTCATTTTTACCCATATGCTTTAAATCTGTGTATTTGTTTAACCAAATATTGTTTATTTTTAGAACTGTTTGATTTTTCTTTTTAACTGGAATTTTTAACTGCAGTTTTTTTTTAATTAAGTTAAATAAAATTACACTATTGAAAGGACATTTTCATGAGGCGTTTGAACCAAGAAATATATCTTCTGTTACCATTAGGTGAGACTTTGGGCAGGAAATAGGCAGAGTCCAGAAGCAAAAATAAAACAGAAACAAATGTTTACCAAGAAAGTGTGATGTGATCCAGGCAGATTCTTGTATCACTTTTTAAAAAGTAGCTTTTATGCAAGGAACCCAATGCAGCCATAAGCAGAAGAGTCTCTCCCCTACTTCTGTAAGGAAACACAATTTGAATTTTGGCCAGTTGCAAGCTTACACTTTTTTAAGTTTGTGGGAATTGAGAATATAAAATGAGATTGTTTGCCTGGAAGCTCCATAAAATTTAACTTATTTTTAGAATGTATGATCAACATTTCAAATTTTATTTTTAAAAAGTCTCTATAATCACTTTTTGACTGTTTTTTTTAAGATTACACATAACGTCAGAATTGTTGTAATTTTTTTTTTAAATCTGATTGTGTGTCTGAGAGTGTGGATTTCTTATTTGGTGGTGAGCAGTAGTTTTATTTAAAATGATGGTTGTTATCCCCCACCCTTCCTCTGTATTTCTGTTTATTCATATTTACATTTTTTATCAGACAACTCTGTGGTCAAAATCAAGGGAATCAGGGATGCTAAACTCTATTAACATTTACTCTGAGGTTTTCTGAGGATATCAACTAAACCTTTATCAGAGGAACCTTCCAGGAACATTAACCTTAAATTTTGTTATAAATAATTTAAAGCCCATATTCAGAAACCAGCCTGTTTGAAAACTGGCCTCTCCACTTACAAATTACCAGATGGTTCTTGCCTAATATGAAGAGAAAGTCTTGAGTTGGAGTGTTAGTGGGGAGGTGGAGGGATTTTTCCTGCTGCTAGAATGGCATTTTATTTATTGAGGTATAAAACAGTTAAGATTAGTTAGATGATGTACTTAAAATAGGGAAATTATTAAAGAACTTCAATTAGTTTAAAAATGTTTAGTTTATTATCTTGAATTCAGCTTTTCAATTTAATTTTAAACAATTTCACTTAATAAATGTAAGTAAAATAGGTTTTTAGTAAAAGAAAATATACTTATTCCAATTAAAAACCTCAAATTTATACCAACCAAAATCCATTTTTCAATATCTGCATCTTATGACATGTTCTATGGAAAAAGGGATTGTGTGTGTGTGTGTGTGAAATACTTTTAAAATATAAATGCATATTGTTGTCCCTCTTGAAAAGTCACAGTGCACATTAATATATTAAAAGTTCTGAGAACTTAGTTTAACCTAGCAGTTCCTAAATTTATCTATCAGCAGAACCCTTTTTGCTTGTAACCCTTGTTACTCCCCCAAAACACACTTTGCGAAATTATGCCTTTCACCTTTTCTCTGCATTTAAGTGAAGAAACCCAGGATTTCAGTCCCTTTTGGTATAAAAACTATCTTTCTGCTGACCCTTCTTTTCGGCAGGAGCCCTTAAAAATGACTATATTCCAGCCTCTGTTTGGGTACCAAGTGCCCCCTGGAGGGGGCCTTCCATCTCAGAAGCAATGCTGCTGGATTCAGGGGCCCCACCTTTGCTACTCACCCAGTCCATTGCAATTTACTTTAAGTACTTCAAACTGTGTCCTTGGAAGACAGATTTGCCTGGAGCTGTTCCAAGTTGGCAACGAGATGTTCTAATAAAGCTCTAAGTGGTACTACTTGCTGATCCAAGAGGAGAGGGTAGGGGTGGTGACAGTATGATGCCACGGAGGTCATTTCACAGGACTCTCAAATCCATTTTTAAAGGTCTCCTTTCCTTTCATCCCATAATTTTGAGGATTGCAAAGATTTGTTAATGAAGCCCCCTTATTGTTATGCCTACCAAGAAAGAGACTTTTTAAAAACATTATTTTCAGGACTCATGACATAGGAATCCATTAAACACTTGTGCTTTAATTTGTCCCATTCCTCAAAAAATGTTTTTATCACCTTTATTTATTTTTTATTTTTATTTTTTGGAAAAAAAAAAAGTCCATGAGAAGGAAATTGACTTGAAGATTTTAACCTAAAACTCAGTAAATATTCAATGTAAAACCATGATATGAATTTTTAGGTACTTGGTACCTTTTTATGTGGGAAAGACAAGGAGCAACTATAGCTGGAAATTCTGTTTTGTTTTGTTTTTTTTATCACCAAAAAGAAGTTTGCTGTCCTCATCTAGACTGCCTCATCTTCAGTATTTGCTGAATAAGCACCAGTGATTTTTTTTATATCATAATATATATGTTTGCATCTATCTAAAAGATTTTAGATTTGTTTATGTCCAAGGCCCTCACCAGTATGAGAGATGAGTTTATGTCAGTGTTTGAGCTGTTACCAAGCTAAACAATCTTTAAAACACACACACACACACACGTACACACACGAAACCAACCATATATACAACACCAACTCTATAATCTGCTTATCAAGTATACTATACTAATTCCAGAGGATTTAACAGTTTATTAGATAAATGACTTGCAATTTTAGGAGACCATAAGCATACATTCAAACATTATTATAAATGAAACAAGACCTTGATAATAATTCGAATAATCTAATTAGCAAATGTATCAGTTGTTAATACTTTTAAGATATCCAGTAAACTAAAATGAAATGTTGGGCTCCAGCAAACATGTGTGACAGAAGAGGATCCAACTCCAGCAGGAAAAAAGTATTTGTGGCATATTTAATGTGGTGCTCTAGTAGTATCACAGGAAGATTAGTGACCAGCTGGGGTTATTAAACCTCAAGTTTGCCTCATGCTATTGACATTAGGCAGCCACTTGGTAAAGCCTGGAGAGTAACATGTGCCTCAACAGTTAGCACTTAGAGACTGTTTTAACAAGTCTCCAGATATGTATTTACATGATAGACCATACTAACACCTTTTAGTGTTATCTGTCAATCAAGATTTAATAATGTTCCTTGATAAAATGTATCTGGTGTTCATTTCCATTGAGTTACCCTACTTATTTTGTATTTTTTATGTATTCGTTAAGAATCCATGGCCACCTGACCTCTTGGCAGCCTCCCGTACTCCGCACGTGAACCCTTCTTCCCAGGGATGGCAGGGGTCATTTTCACCCTTGTGAAACTGAAAGTTCCAAATAATGGAGTCCAAAGACAGTTAAGAAGGGATCTGCAAAGTCTTTCCCCCCAAAAAGGAAAGGCTTAATTTAGGCATTTGGCAACTACCCCCCTCCCATCTTTTTATTTTTATTTTTGGTTAAAAGGATTTTACATCAGACAGATATTATTAAAAGATTTTATTTAACACTCACATTCATTTTGTTCTAAAATGAATGCTTGCTCAAGAGTCTAAGAAGGCTTCATGGGAAGAGCAAAGCAATCTAAGCCATATGTATTGGGCAGGTTGCCAGTTGTTTGCCAATATGCCCAAGCCACCTGGCTGTGCATTCAGCCAAGTATGCCATTCCGACCAGCCAGCTTTAACCTCCCGGCTGCTTTTCAGTGCTTAGGAAACTCCAAAGCCTGGGAGCTGCACTTCATTTCTCCCATGCCAATAGTTTTCGCTCAGACAAACCGCACAGCTACACTGACCAGTAACTCACAAACGCCCATTTTGAATGAGCTCTCCTTTTGTTTAAAGCACCATTCACTGGTGTTGAACCAGTGCCATAAGATGAGTCTGGAGATAGCAGACTGAAACCTTTACCCATATGCCATAGACAGACACTTTGAGTGACAAGCAGTATTTATTCTCAAGCCTGCAGTGACAGGGTTTTGTGATTCTGGTTTGCTGAGATTTAGGTTGACTTTATTTGCCGCTGGTTTCAATTTTTATTTTGGGTTGCTTCTAACTTTTAAGTGTTTGGAAACATTTGTTCATTTGGTTTTCCCTTTTTTTTGTTTAGTTTAGGAATGGCTTGTGCTGTCTCATAATTTATTTATCAAGTCTGATTTCATCATCTTTGGCAATCTAGGTCGGGAATTGTGCAGCCTTAAAATTGTCGATAGAATCTTGAAGACTGATTGGTTCTTTTCAGAAGGCATGATAAGAGAACGTTTTATTCCTAAAAGGTGGTATTCTTCGTTCCAGCAGATCATGAGAAGCATACAGTATGTTGTCCCTTTTTGCCTTGGCTTGCAAGAAACTCCGCAATAAATTTAATTCTTAACCTCAGTAAATACATCAGCCTAGGTTTTTGCCTTCACGACTTCTCTTCTTTAACCCCTGTTGTTTCTTGTTCCTGTGTTTTTCTTTTATGGCCTGAAATTTGCATGTGTTTGTATATGCATGTGTGCATTTAATATATGTTTGTGAACCATCTCAGATCATTTTTGGAAGGTAGGTGTGATAGCTGAGAAGTAAATATCAATTCAGTGTAGAAACTTTAGTCTATTCCTAATTAAAATCTTTAAATGGACTTTTCTGGTGTAGTAAGCAGCTGTCCCAGATTAATTATCACATGTTTTAAATAAAGAGGGTTGTGATGATTTAGGCCTAGAACTTTCATTATTATAAATTTCCATGCTAGCCTTTGGACTGGCCAATTTATTATTTCCCATCAGTATTGTGGTCTGTACATTCTCAGCTGATGCTGTTTCCCTCTTCCTGGCTCAATGACCACTATCTCTCAGATCTTGAAGATCTGTTTTGGCTTGGCTCCAATTTAATCAGTCTGAATGGATCCTATTGAGTAACTTGACTCATTCACCCTGCTGAAGAGAGTCTGAATACACTATTTCTGAGGGTTAAAAAAAAAAAACAAAAACTATTCTAATGTTCTTTTTGATTAGAATTGTCAGTCATTTCAGGAGACACATGTGATCTGTGTGTGTGTGTGTGTTTTGGGAGTCCATTTTTCATTCCATTAATAAGACCCTTTCGGATGGTACATTTTGGCCAAAGTCCTGTGACACACTCAACAAAGCCCTGAGCAAGGTGGAGTTACACCAGCTCGCAAGATGGATAGACAGTGCTGGGGAAAGTGTCCCAGCGGGTTTTTGCAGTCTGTCAGAAGAACTGCAGCTGTAACCACCCATCTGTGCATCCTTGGCTTAGACTGGGCTTCAGTATTGAACACTTAGCCTGTAGAAAGATGTTCAAAAGGAATGGATGGTATGCTTCAGATAATAATGACCAAAATGTGACAGGGGTAATGTTTAAAGAGGAAAACTATTATATTCCACAAACTGTACAGTTTAGCCCTTTGACACGTCTAAAATTCTAAAATTTCTGCAATAGTCATTCCTTTGCTTATTTTCCTGGATCCTACTAAAAAGAAATACTAGGTTTTTGGTTTATTTTTTCACATGTACATGAAGATTTTCAGCATAATGTTAAATCCAAAAGAATCCCAATGACCATATCCATAGTGTCTTCCCTGATTCGTGTTTTTAGCTTATGAGTTAAGCTTTCTGTATTAGGTAGTTGTCTTACAGATCTTTGCTCCTGAGCATTTATTATCTCATCATTCATTTTGAAATACCAGTTTTTCTTTTCACAGCACTTGTGTACAACACAGTGAGCTCAATGATTCTGGACAAAGAAAAGGTCGTTGATTATTTGTATATTTTAAGGTTCTTTATAAAAACCTTAAAAGAACCTTGAAAGAACCCATTAATAACCAAGAATGCAAGTATTCCTCCCCAAATAATATAAAATTTCTCCTCCTCTTTTTGATATAGGCAAATCATATATATCATTTATATTGTATTTATGTTTGATGTAGACAGATGAATAGGTTTCATCTGAATTGTCTAAAATAAGTTATTAATGAAGCCAGAGTCAAATAAAAAGCAAACCTGGCAAGATTCTTTCCCTTATTGGATAAAAAATTTGATAATTCCAATATACAAATCAGTCTGAATTCAAGAGCATATCACTTGAAAAGTATTCTTGGAAAAATAAATTGCAGTTGATCCTTGAACAACACAGCTTTGAACTGTGCCGGTCTACTCATATGTGGATTTTTTTCTGATAAATCAAGTACTATAAATGTATTTTTCTCTTCCTTATGATTTTCCTAGTAATATTTTCTTTCTTATAGCTTACTTTATTATAGGAATAAAGTATATAAAATGTAAAACATGCAAAGTGTAACATATCGACTGGGTTATCAGTAAGGCTTTGAACAGGAGGCTATTAGTAGTTAAGTTTTGGGTGAGTCAAAGTTATACATGGATTTTTGACTGCACTTGGGAGTTGGCACCTCTAACCCCCATGTTGTTCAGGGCTCTTTCCCCAGTACAACTTCCCAAACCAATTACTCAACCATATATTCTTAAGGAAAAGAAATATCTTTTATATGTATGCTTAAAAATTTGTTATGTATTTACAAGACAGTGAAATTTATATCGCATTTCTTAAATATTTTCCCATACTCAGCGGCCCCCAAAACACTGTTGCTGTCCTAGGCAAGATCCATGGGCAGCACCCATTTTTTAAAAAAAATTCCCTTTATTTGATTTCACTGAAGTAGATGAGCTTATCCAGCAAAAGTGGAATGTTAAACCGACCTCATCTCAATGAGGAAACATTTATGGATTTATTTATTGAGTGCCTACTATGCTAGGTGCAATACCCATCCTTGTCCTATAGAATATACAATTGACTCAGGAGCCACGTGTCTTTCCTTCCTCCCCAACATTGATTTATTAGCCCTTCAATCTAATTTCCTTGCAAAATTCTTCAATGTTGAATTTTCTATTAAAATCTAGGATACAGGTGCAAAAACTTTATTAAAAATAATTTTGGACAGGGGCCGCCTGGGTGGCACACAGTCTGTTAAGCATCCGACTCTTGGTTTCGGCTCAGGTCATGATCTCAGGGTCCTGGGATCAAGCCCCACGTGGGGCTCCGTGCTCAGCGTGGAGTTTGCTTGAGATTCTCTCTCTCTGTCTCTCTCCCTCTGCCCCCTCCCCCTAACATAAATAAGTAAATCTTTAAAAAATCAATAATAATTTTGGATAAAAAGGATCTGATAAAATTCAACAGTGATTCCAAACCTTTCAAAACTCTTTGCTAACCAGTAACAAAAAACAGTATCCTTAACATGATAAAATTATCTGTCATATCAACAGAAGGAATCCTACTGAATTATGAAACATTGGAGGCATCCTCGCTAAAATCAGGAACAAAACAAAGATGACCATTATCAAGATTATCATTTAATGTTCTCCTAGAAGTTTTGGCAAATATAATAATATATGAATCAGAAATAAGAGGACTGTTAGAGAAGACAAACTTATGGCTATTTGCAAATGATAGAATGATCTACTTAGATAAATAAAGGGTTCAACCAAAAACATTATGGAATTAATCAGAAAATTTAGTAGAATATCTGGTTAAAACATAAATACCCCAAAGCAGTATATTTTCATTGTCTCCAATAAGAAGCTAGGGTTGAAAAAAGATCTTGTTCAGGAAAGGAATAAAAAGTACAAAATATCTAGGAATAACCTTAAAATAATTTGGCAGTGATTTGATGAAAAAGCCAGCTATGAAGTTAGTGTCCTGAATTATGAAGATTAAGGGAATGGGAAAGAATGGCACCTAATGGGGTTACCCCTTATGCATCTCTCCCATATTGCAACCTGGAAGTTATCTCTTACTCCTCCCTCATCGTGCCGCATCTCTCATCAGCCACCAAGTTTGCCAAGTCAGCCCTCTTATTAGCATGCAAATCGGTTCCCGTCTTGCCCTGCGATTCCTTTAGTTTTGTTCCTTATTATGTCTAACCCACACTATCTTTGTAGCCACCTCTCTTTGCTCCTATTCTTTCTTTATCATCCATCCCTTCCACCCATTCATAATGCTACTTCCAGAGTGATTTTTCCAAAAAAAAAAAAAAAAAAAAAAAAAACCACTTCTTTACGGACATCCCTTCAATGGCTTCCATCACCTGCTGTGTAAATTTCGTGATTCTCAGCATTTCATACAAGGTGCTCTATGGTCTGGCCTCTCCTCACCCCTGTGGTGTCATGAGTGCCACCCCACCTTTCACACTTGGATACACTAGCCTTCAGCTCTCCCATCCACCTGTGTTGAAATGCTTGTGGTTTACCAAGGCTCTGTGCTCATCAGTGCCTCAGGGGGGCAATAGCAGTGTGGTGCCTTTGCATATTCTAGTTCCTCTGCTGAGAATTCTCTCCATCCAGATGGCTCCACAGCCTGCAAAACTCCAGGTCCTCTTGCAACACTCAGTGTATGCATTGTTTCATTTGGAAAACCATTGCAGACACCTTCTTGCAAAGTTAGAGACGGACTTTCTCTGTTCCTTAGTATCTTTATATGCTTCTGTCATTGCACTTACCACACTATACAGTAGCCATGAGTAGCTAGTAACCCCCATTAGAGTGTGAAGCTCATTGCATATCTAACGTCTGGCACAATGGCTGGAACATAATGGGCACTCCCATATTATTTGTTGAAATGAATATTAAAAAATCCCTTTCACAGACCTATATAACTCTGAAACAAATAATACATTATATGTTAAAAAAAAAAAAAAGATAGTAGGAAGGGAGATGAACCATGGAGAGACTGTGGACTCTGAGAAACAAACTGAGGGTTCTAGAGGGGAGGGGAGTGGAGGGATGGGTTAGCCTGGTAATGCGTATTAAAGAGGGCACGTACTGCATGGAGCACTGGGTGTTATGCACAAACAATGAATCATGGAACACTATATCAAAAACTAATGATGTAATGTATTGTGATTAACATAACATAATAAAAATTTTTAAAAATCCCTTAACTTTGAAATTCATGAAGTTCTATGTCTCTGACATAATTTTATAGTTATATAATTGTTTTCTGGGACAGTTGCTTTAAAATTTCTTAGTTTTTTAACATCTTGGAACTAAACAATGACTGGACATAAAATATAAGTACATGCATTTTATGTCACAGCTAAAGTTTGACAGATATTTAATGTTTTTTTCAGGAATAAATAATAACGTTTTATGAGTTAGGCTACAATTTGTGTTTATATTGTCTGTGCTAATCATTTCTTTATTAGATGCGTAGATTAAGGTCATTAGCTCATTTGCTGATATTTATAAACATATAACAGTGTTTTATTTAAGCAAATAAATGACACAAAATCATAGATATGTAAAATTTGGATCCATTTAAAATACTTATTCAGATTCTTTTATGCACTTTGGACTGAATTTGGTGCTATTACATTTCAGAATGGTATAAAACAGCTCCATCATTAAGAAGGTTGTATAGAAGATAAGACTTGCTTACATACCAGCTAAACCAAGACAAAAACCAAAAGGGTATTGCATCTTGAGAAGCCAAGAATCGTCAGCCGCATTTTATAGATAAGGAAACTGAGGTTCGAGGAAGTTTGGTGATTTTACTAGCATCACACCCAGCTGTTAATGATGGGCTTGAGGCTGGGACCTAGGTTTTCAGTCTCCTGATGAAGGGCTCAAAAACAGTTTAAAATGCTAAAAATTAATGTAATGAATTGGAAACATGTAAAGCAAGTCCACAAAGATCAAGGAACAGAATAGCGATTTATGATTTTTCTAATTGTTTTCCCCTATTTTACTTATGCATTTACAGAAGTAAATATTGAGTAGGTTATATCTGAATAATACAGCATGGCATTTGGGCGGCTCTTTATTTTGTAGGCATTCCAGGAACACTAATTAATCTCAGTTCAAAAATACTCCTCTGAATGATTGGGCTAGACCCATTTTAACTAAGAGGGAAATTAAGCTATATATATTATATATGTACATATTTATGTAAAGCATATTAGAGCACTATTACATCAACATTTTATTACCGTGAGTTTGGATGACATGCTGTAAGTGGTAAAGCCACAAGTGAGTTATGCAGGTCATCTCAACTAAATGCCAATAAAATGTTTTTACTGTACCACATCATCCGGTATTCTGCCTATGCTACAAATTTAAAGGGAACCAATTTTAGAAATTTCCAGAGTTGTAAAAGTTTTTATTGGCACTGTATTTCAAACTTGCTGGCCTGTAAATATTAGTTCCATTAATTGTGGCAAAAATTAACGGACAGATTTTTTAAAAACACTCACGATAGGGGTCTTTTTTTTTTTTAACGTGTTTCTTTCAGATTTAGTCCAGTTCTTCCGGTTTTAAATATAAATGCTTTCTTCTCTCTTCCCTTTTTATGTAAATCCTTTCCTCTTTTCTAAAAGCACCTGAAGCCCCATCTCCGAAGAGCTCTCCAGAGCTAATGTCACCCCTAAGTTTGATTGTTTGATCTCATTTTTCTAAACGCTTGCTTTCACTTACTGTTCGTAAATTCATTTGGCAAAAATTTTTAATTGCTTTCTAACCACTTTTAGTTGTAGTTTATTGTTAAATTATTAATTTACAATTTATCATTATTACACTGTTGAATGCATACTATCTTCCCAAATAGATTCTCAGCTCTTATAGAGTGTATTCTATGCTTTCATGCTGTCCCTGGGCTCTAAGGCAGTATTTTGTTTGTTTGTTTTTACTGTCCTTTTTTGTTTCCTCCCTTACAGTTGAATGCCTACCATTTTCATGTTTAAGCTGTATGTTGGATACTGGAGATGAAAGGCTGCTTAGGAAAGAAGATATAGACATGATTCTCAAACTGTTGTGTGCATAACAATCCCTTGGAGAGAATTATTAAGCAGGCATATTTCCAAGATTCACACCCAGAGGTTTTGGCCAGGGACACAAAGATCTATACTTCTCAACAACAGGTGCTTCAGATGCAAGCAGCCCACAGACTTGGAGAAACCCCAGTTTATAGGCAATGGGAGAAAGTTCCCTAAACAGATCCTCATAATACTATACTCTTAAAAACAGTCCTGTGATAGCAACATGCTCCAGCTCTTGAAGGAGCCCAGTGGAGGGACATCTGTGGGAACTGGAGAAGTCAGAGGAGTAATGTCATAGTTGGTGCTTAATACTTGCTCTATAAACAAATGAATGAACATTGGAATTTAGAATTAGACTGAAGTGGTTGAAATCGTGGGGCTTGACTTCTCAGAGCCCAAGGGAAGTGACCATAGGTTGGTGTATCCCCAACGCCATTTCCATTAAATTGGTTTCAGTAGTTCTTGGCATAATTGATTATTTTCTTCTGAGAATCCATAGGTAGATGCACAGGGAGCTGTGAAGCCGTCTTTGAACTCTTAACTTTTTCTCATTTTAAGCAATGTGGACAGAAGGGAAAGAAGAGTCTGCTCTTGTTCCTAGTGCTTTGAAGGGCCAGTTTCACAGGGACCGGATATAAACAGGGTTTCTCAGTTTTGAACCCTAGTTCTGCAGTTTTGAATGCTTGATGCTGATCCATCCTTGCATTAATTCTGTGGGTACATGTGTGCCCTCTCTGTTCTCTGTTCTCTTCTATGAGCTGGAATGTCTGTTCTCTTCTTCTGTCTCTACACACCTATCATGGTGCTTGGCCCTTTGTTATCCCTTCACAATACTGGCAGATCAACAAAACGCATCCCTCAGAGAGGCCTCTGGTACTTAGCTGCTGCCCGAGCAATAGAGGCAGTATCTAACCACTTTAGGTTAAAAAAAAAAAAAAAAAAAAAACCCAAAAAATAAAGTTTGTGCTTTTCATGTTACCCAGAGAGCTGTCACTCTTCCCGCCTCTCTAGCTCTGCTGCTTTAATAGTCCAAGAGCTGATGAATTTCCAGTTACTCAAGAAGACTGACTATGTATTTTGACTGCCGGTACTTCCAGAATGAGATTTTCACTAAAAGACAAGAAGGAATACATTTGTGTTACAATATTTGTACGTTTTTTTGTTTTTAAAGATGACCACAACGGGGTTGTTTCCTGGACATAGAGCCATTAACAGTGACAGCCGTCCTGGGTTTCTGCAAACCTGTGAAGGCTATGACATCTGTCTCTGGTTTCCCTGGCTTCGTATTTGAGTCCCTCCCTCCCCCTGGTGGGTCCTCTCTTAAACAGAGTCAAGTCTTTATACCCTTTATAAGACTCCACTCACAAGAAAGAAGCTGTTCCCACTAACGGAAGTTACAACTCGTGCAAAGGATATGGTAGACAGGAGGACCAGTGTCTGTTGAGCGAATGAAGGAATAGAACAACTCCATGACAAGCAATTTAAAAAGGGTGAAAAAAAGCTGATTTATCAGCTTGTAATTTCATTTGTAAGAACAGAAGGGGACTGGGTCCCCCCACTCAATTGAAGATTGCTTTGCAGTTATGTAGACATTGTTTTGGGGGGGTTAGTGTCTGATGATGCAGATTATAGATCCGGGGAAGGACGTTCCCTTATTCATATGGTTGCTGAACTTCCCTTCCCTCCCTTTAGCTCCTGCCTTGGGACAGAACACTGGGGCTGCTCTTATGTTCTAATGCTGATTCAGAAAACATTAAAAACATCCTGAAATGGCCAGTTCATCTGCATCCAATGCAGGGTATACTTACCATTTCAGAAAAGATCCATCTTTAAGAAGAAGGTGGGAAAAGGGGGGGAAGAGAAGTAATTTTCTTTAGGTCAATGTCAACATGAGAACAGCTATTCTGCTTAGAACTGACGGACACAGTCATCATTCGAGAGCATTCTTCGGTTAAATAGGTGTGAAGTGGAGGGAGTACTTTTGAGTGTACTGCCAAGTGGGGTCCCCAAACATATGGCACAAGATATCCTGGAACAAGGAGCTTAAAAGCTGCTGCTTTTAAGGCAGGTGTTGTATATGTTTATATTCTTTCTTTGATGTGAGTTGTCACAATGTACTTTATCACATCCAAACCATGAGTCGTGATCCTCACCTACAAGAATGTTATCTAGACAAAGACATAGAAAAGCCTGAAGTTGTAG
Source organism: Neomonachus schauinslandi (assembly GCF_002201575.2). Taxonomy (NCBI): domain Eukaryota; kingdom Metazoa; phylum Chordata; class Mammalia; order Carnivora; family Phocidae; genus Neomonachus; species Neomonachus schauinslandi. Next base: position 48,788,122 of record NC_058406.1, read on the forward strand.
GGCTCACAAACACCTTCACGCCATCCCTTGGTCTACTAGTCAAACTTGGATACCTTTTAACTGTTCCTAGAAAGGAGTTTTCTTAGAAAGGACCTATTTCTTGTTTCTCATCATTCAATTTCTTTATTTTTGTAACTCCTTTCTTTTCCCTGTTGTTGATTAGTTGACAGTGACTCCGTGGATGCATTTACTCTGTTAATATGTGAAGGGTACAGCCCAGGACTGTGCTTTTTAGTCTACGGGCAGTTAGTGTCCACCTCTCTCATTAGGTCCAGCTCAGTGAGCAATGACAATCACTACTGCTTTTCATCAGGGAGAAAACCTTAAAAAACTTAACCCTTAGAAAAAGAAAACAAAAAACACAACTCTTTGAAGCCATAACCAGTGACTTTTTCAGGTTTGTATCCCAGTGCCCAAGATGTTTACTAATTGTCGCATCGATGAATTTAATAGGCATCTAAAAACTTTGTTTTCAACTCCAGTCTAATATAAGATCGCAGAGGGCAAGGAGTTTTGTCTGGTTCACTGCTATACCCATAGCACCTAGAATGCTGCATGGTGCATGGTGTGGTAGATGCGCCTCTCCTCACCATCCCCAGTGCTGAATGAATGAATGAATGAATGAGTTGAAAGCATTCCTTAACCCTCAAAACAGTCAATGATGTGGTCATCTCTAATCCATATTATTGAGAACCTCAGACTCACATAGCCATGTTTTAAGTAAAAGCTTTTACATAATTCTACAAAATACGTATACATATTTTTATAATTTCTAAGTCATTTTATTAAACCAAAGCTAATAAGAGAAACTTATCTTTGTTGGGTTATATTAGTGATAGCCTTAGTTATTTTGACAATCAACTAATAAATTCTTAAGTATCTATAGTGGGCAAAATATTAGAAATGGAGTTCAGAAAATTCACAAAAGTCTTATGGGCAGAATAGGTAAAAGCAACCAAATAAATAAGACTCATTGTTTGATTTTTTGTTAGTTATACAAGTTTATTTTTTTCTTTCCTCTCACTATTTTCAAATATAAATTCAAAGGGTGGAATATTCTGTAAGTTTCCCACATTCTTATTTTCATTCCTGTGTGCGCCAGGATCTTGGCTTACCATTATCACTTTGCTGTGCCTCAGCTTTCCCAGGTGTAAGACTGGCCTGACAGTGCTCATCTCCTAGCCAGGGGGGTATGAGACTTAATTAGCAAACAGCTGGAAAACCCCTTGAGATAGCTCTGTGAGTCAGAATGGAAGTGCATTGTGATTAATCATTATTATTATTGTTATTATTTTTAAATGGCTCAGAGCCATCTCTAAATTTAATAGTAAAATGAATGCATCTAATAATTCTTTCCATGTACATGATCTGTGGTCATGCATTTCACAAATTAAATAGCAGAATACTTGTAGGATATGATTATAATGATCCAAGTAAATGATCCTCAACCAATTCAAAATTACGTGATTAAGACCCCAAGGAACTAAAGCAAGCACTTCGCTTTCTTACCTTTCAGCTTCTCAAATAACCCATTTTGTGTAAATTTATGTGAAAGGGAAAAATTAGCTTTTTGAAATTATCAACTTGGAACTTTTCTGTGTAATTAGTTGGGAATTTCGGAGTGGATGGGTCAAATAAATCTGTCACACCTTGTCTATCATATATGTATAAGTTGTTTCAAATATGATTGGCTTCGCTTCCTATCAGTTGTTGAGTCGAATTTAATTTGTGAATTCTTGAAGTCAGAGATCTTCAAATACCACCTGAAAAAGATAATCATAGGTTTTATTTGTCTCCTTCTGTATCCTTCTGTCAAGAAACGCTTTTGGGTCTGAGTTAGGTTATGTTGCAGGTCAATGAAGAATTGGCTTCTACTGCAGATTGTACGCCTTTAGCTTGAATTATCGCAGGCAGACATCCTGGCTAGCTGCAATGCAAAACTCAGAGGGCTCATGGCCGGGAGGACCTACGGTTGGCAGCCCACTAAGTTGGAGAGGAGAAAAGAAAAGGGAAATTCTATCTTTTCTGGTGCATTTCCCCTCCTGGTTTCCCCACTAAAAATCAATAGCGTGGTCGATAGTTGGTTTTGAGTTGTTCGCTACATGATGGAGTTTTTCTGATGTAAACCTTTGGTGTCTGGGCTTCAGACATTATAATGTATCAGGGAAGGTTTGATAGCTGCCACAGCCCTCCTGGGTTACATTTTATTCCCTGTGACAGCTTTGGTAATAAGGGGGAAGTACAGATCAATTTTTACACCATATAGTTGTTGGGGGACATTTTTTCTTCCATGAATTGATTATTCTTTTACAAATTCACCATATTTATGTATTTTTCTTCTAAACAGCAGAAGCTACTAAAATGAGGTCTTTTTGTTAAAGAATATTTTAAAATACAAAGCAATTCAAGCCTTTCTTGAAATTGTTAAGGCCCAGTTGTGTCCTGTTTAGAATTTCTTAGATTCTCTTCGCATGACTTGGAATGATACTTTTAATTTTAAATGTGTACGTTTGGGAAAACCTGGTGTCCTTTTCTTAGCAATACTCTGGAATGGTGATATTAGGAAGAAAATGTCACAGTGTCAACTATAGTGCTTGTGTGGTTCTAATGCAGATTTTGGGTTCTTTGAAACAATATGGTAGCCTTTATGGATATTGAATAATTATGGATGATGAAGAATCATTATAAATTATGTCTACCACAAAGTTTCAATTTTCACTGGAGTCCTTTCTGTTAAACGTCTTGCTCTCTGGGTTAGCAAATCATTAAATTTTCTCTTCTGAAAATAATAGTTTAAGTTGCTTACCTATCTTCTCTCTCATTCGAATATTTCTTCTTCTTCAACACCGTAACTCTTATCAGAATTGTTCTTGAAAAGCTTTAAGGTAACCTCTAGTCTATTCAGTGAGTACTAATAAAGTTGCATTTGTAAAATGTCTTCAAGTTTTGAAAGATCAATTCCTAAATGGAATGAAAATGTTTCTGTAAAATTGTGTTGAAACAGCATTATAGAAGTGCAAATGCTAGGTCTTTAAAATATTAAATTCATTTATTTGAAATATTGTCAAATATTTGAACAATAATATTTAAGCAAGAACACTAGAATCAGGCCTCTTACTCTCAGACAGTGTTAGATATCCGTCATGCTGTATTAATTGAAAGGATTTGGTATAATCTCATAAAGAAACAGGCAAACTCTGGGCTTTCCTCTCTAGTAAAAATATATCATTCATGTCTTCCATTACTGTGCTATAATTATGGTAAGTGAAGCAGAACGGAATCAATAGAGCAATTTATCAATGCATTCTAAAGTATGCTAGCACCGTTTACGTCATCTACTGCAGATACTGTCATTCAATAAAGAGACATCTAATAGTATCAAGACTTAAGACTGATCCATTTCAGCATAATGTTTTCCCATGTAATGCTCTAGTTTTGATCATGGATTAATGAATTGTTTCATTTGTATGGTATTATGTGAAGTAAAATATTTCCTGAATTAAATTTCACTAGAAATTTAGAAATTCAGTCTTCAAGTTCAAAAAGCACTGCAACATTATAAACATTGGAAATAGTGCATGGATTTAGCCTTTTTAGGTGCTACTATGAATTATATCATAGTTAGAAATAAAATACAAGCTGGGTGTCCCTCTACCCCAAGATGCATTAAAATTTAAATGACAAATATTTGGCTAGGGATATAATTTAATGACTTCAGATTTTTGTCTTTTGTCATCACAATATTCAAAATTATTTAGGCTTTATCTTCATAAATTTATGATTTAACTATAATAGTGGATTCATAGAAAGGTTAGTTTTTTTTTTCCCATAGATTTTTTTCCATAAAACCATAAGCGATATGGCCTTTTTACCATAAACCATTCCCCCATACTAATATGATATTAAATCATCATGATGCTGAAGGGGAGATACTAAATTGTATATTAAAATGCTATGTATTTCAGTATGGAAAAGATATTTCAGATTATTAGATTATCATTTTCCTTTTCCATCCGGTGGTGAAATTATCATCCAATATCATTTTAGTTAATTCAACCTTCTATAAAACTGTATAATCTGGTGATGATGCCAGAGTTATACCAATGCAAAATTATCATTTGTATTTCAAATTTGTAGCCATCAAAAAATGTTTTCAGGGACAGAACTTATTTTTCATCAAATTACAACCATTGAAACTGAGGTGAAGTTGAATATAACAGCATTATCAGAAAACGTGTAACTCCTGATTTTGGAAAAGTGTCGTCATGTACAAGTTTCTCCTTTTTGTTTTCTTTTACGCAAGTTCTTAAGGTTGCCTTTTTTTTTTTTTAAGGTAATTTCCTTACCAAAGGAAGAGTTCTGCACTGCATGACCCCTTAAGATAGTTTCCATGAACTCATAAAACATTAAGCGGGACATAGTCTGAAGTCGTGGGATCATTTTCTAGAATTATACTCCATGGAGCGGGATGACAGCACTTCTCCCTTCTATTTTATATCTTGAATTTGAATGGACTTGTGGATGTTGGGATGTCAGTTGTGACTATGTGTTCGGCCACCTCTTTCATTCTTGATACTTTCCACTTTCCTACTCACTGGTGCCCATCCAGTATTGATTTTTAAGAACCTGTCTGCTAAAGGGTTAAAGAGTCAGCTTTTAAGCTGCTTTAGCACGAGGTATTGAAGAAAATTTGAATGTCATTTACCTCGGTGAAGATGTCATAAATTATTTTGTTGGCAAGGTTTATTGAGGGTTATTCTACCTGATACCCCATTGTATTGTTTAACGTGGACTATTTTTAACTAGCGTTCTATTTAAACAGTGTCAGCGAATTCTGAGAGCTTGCCAAGCAAATTCTCAAAATGGTTGCCAAGCTGTAAGATGGCTGCCAAGGTCTGAGCACACTGAACAGGTTCAAAATGGTGACCAACTTCTTAGGGTTTGTTGCTCACATTCCCCTACTGCCACCCTTCTCCCCCCGCCCCCAAATACCACCCAAAAAGGACGGAGGGGGAAAAAAAAAACCCCCGAAGATGCAAGACTTGGCACCAACTCCTTGGCACGAGTGGTTATGGTGTCATCCAGAGATTCAAGTAGTCACCGTGTACTACTTGTTTCACATGCTTGGCAGAAGACTATTCAGGGGAATACGTGAGGTGAAAACACTACCGTCAAATAGCATAGCCGTTTTCTCTACCTGATCTAATATGCACCAAATACTTAACTTAGAAAGGGGTCTGGGGGAAGCCTAGACAAGGCAGTACTTTCCAAGAGCTTTGTAAATGAGATCAAGGAGAGCGTTAACCAAGACTTCAGGCTGTGCCTTTTTGTACTGCTTGCCTAAAGTGGCACAAACTTTATATACAACAGGTTTAAGATTTATTTTAGTTTTGCATTTGTTTACTTAAGTTTATAGCAATTGCTTTCTGGCAGTTGTGCTACTTAGCAGATTGAAATAAAATCATAAGGGTGAATTAAAACATACTGCTGTTAGTGCTGATTAGAATTTTAGCTTAGTGTAAATACCGGATGCAGGGTCCAACTTTTCAGACACTTGGCATGAGCTCAATAGGGATCTCCACGCTACACAGGAGACAGTGTGTGTGTACTTGGATGCTTTTAAAATTCTTGGATAGGTGGAGCATACTACTTCTGCTGGCATGTTAGTTCATTGTGCTGGCTGCATAATGTGCTTGGGTTCCAAGGTAGATAGAGAAGCTGGGGGAAATGATAATAAAGGAAAATAGTTTGCACTTAAAAAACAAAGCCTGGAGAAAGGGATTTTAATTAAACCCCATGCAGTTTTTACTGTGTTTTGGTTATTAGGTACAAACAACTAATGCCAAACTTAGTTGAAGAACTGTAGAGTTTGTGGTAATTTGAAGAATGCTCCAAAAGGGAATGTATTTCTGCAACTTGTTAAAGTTTTTCTCCGTGTGACGCTTTAAAAAATATACTGGTGAGTTAACTTCTCCAGGCAGGGGGTTGACTCAGTGAATGGCTGGCATTAAGTCTTCTGTTTCGTATCAGCTGTGGACTACGTTTTCCATTCTGGTGAAACCTGAATTCCTAACGAGGGTTTTTTAATTGGAAGAGTATTTTATTTAATTCTTAAGTAGCAAAAAGCTGGTTGTCAGGAAGGTGGTGGTTTTATGTCCGTTAGTAGAATCAGCTAGCGATACTATTATAGTAAATAGTGTCTATAGTTGGAGCTTTTGGAAATCTGCAGTTTTAGGAGGGGTTCAGTCATGGAGCCCTCAGGAGATGAGATGTATACCTGGCATACTCTACTGTAAGAGGTAGCCAAGAAAGGTCACTTTTCAATCCCTTTTTTACCGATTTTTCCCTTGCCATTTAGTCAACAGTGTTTGCAGCTAAGACTCTCGTAAGTTCATCTCTAGTCCTTTCCCTGGTGGTAGACAATTATCAGCCAAGACCTGCTCATTCAATAGGTGAAAACAAATGTTATTGACAGTGCTGAAATCTGAACTCTGCATCCTTCAGTGTAAAAATCAATGCCATTAAGATGCTTTCACTCTGGAAATTTCAACATAGAGCTCCATAGGCATTTAGAGGTTAGCTGGGCAAATGTGTGAGATGAAAGTTGCGTAGCAGATCCTTCGGTACATATTTACAGAGTACATTGGTGATGTTGTATGATATTACAAATGTTAAGGTAGTTTGATTAAGAGTCTTTCTTGCTGATTCTTATATATCTTACTATGAACTGGTGACAGGGAACTCGAGTATTTCTTTTTAAATTAAAAATCAGGAGACCAGACTTCTTTATAGTAAATCAAAGTACCTTTTTAATCTTCAAGTTAGGAACATATAAATAGTACTAATTATTACCTGTCCTTTTTTTCCTATTCTATTACATGTTATTCATTGGCAGCTTATTTAGGTGAGTAATATTACCACAGCAAAGGTAAAAATTAAATCATTTAAATTTTTTTTTACCTTGTTCATAGTGGATTATATCTATGAATATGTAAGGAAGTGGAATTGTTTCAAATTGCCAGAAACATGAGATAATTCTAAAATTTATAGTATAAAATGCCAATCAGGCAATGTCTAGGGAGATAGAGTAAGGGATATTTTTGGAAATTCTCAAAGAATTCGTCAGCATTCTTGCTTACATGCAGAGTCCAGTACTTTTTCAGTATTTTAAACTTTTATTTATTTTGCCATTGTGAGATGTAGTCCCCATTTTATTTTATTTTTTTAAAAGATTTTATTTATTTATTTGACAGAGAGAGACACAGCGAGAGAGGGAACACAAGCAGGGGGAGTGGGAGAGGGGGAAGCGGGCTTCCCACTGAGCAGGGAGCCCGATGCAGGGCTCGATCCCAGGACCCCGGGACCATGACCTGAGCCGAAGGCAGACGCTTAACGACTGAGCCACCCAGGCGACCCCATAGTCCCTATTTTAAATTGAATTGTAAAATCTTTTCTTCAGGAAATTTATCTATTTGTCCTTCCAAAGTGAGTATTTTCATTCAAAAGAGCTGTTTGTGTTTTATAATTTTTGCGGCGATGTGTTTGGCCTTGTACCCTCTTGTACGTAGTATGTGTGTATAATTAGGACGTGGGGTGGGTGTGTGTGCTCGTGTCTACCCGAGTACGTATAGAGATAGAAATTTTACTTTCTATATAGTAGCTTTCTGCATAGGGCAACCCAAACAGCTGTTATTCCTTTTTATAGCTTCTTTAATCTCTGTGCCAACAAGTCAGTTTACAAAATCTGTTTTGTTGATCGCCGCTGTGATAATAATTGTGGTGTTTTGTGGCTTGGCAAAACGCTGGGGTCTCCTCTGAGGACTCTTGCCAAAGGCTTTGAAGGGGTTGAGGTGAACTCACTGCCAAAATGAGTCACTACTCTCTATTTTATTTAGTGTCCTTCTGCCAAGGCCTTAGACACTTTCTGTTTTCATTCTTTTGTAGGCTTTCCTCCCCACATTGTGGTTTTCTTCACAGCCAGAGGCCTGGGTCTGCCAGGATAGGTGAGAGAAGCTGGCTACCCTTCGCTACACGCCAGTGTGCAGTGCAGCTGAAGGGCTAGGGGGTTGGTGGTGGTGCACCTTGAGTCGCTGTGAGTTTAATTATACAGTTATGAATTATAAATAAAATGACGGGCTTGGATAATCTAGCATACCGTAGTCACCTGGGTTTGGATCAGAAATTCTCAGAAGAGTAGTTATTACTTACTTTTAAGTAGCATTCAGATAATGTGACAGTGTTTTAGTGCTTTTCATAATTGATTGTTTAAAAACCTTAGATAATTCATGAGTTCTGGCTGGAGGCCCAAATCTGGAATTTTTCCTCAAACAAAAGAGTACCAGTCCCCTCCTTTAAAATGCCCTAGTATTTTTGCCTCACATAAACTGTTTTCTACATACACCTAATGGTTTTCAAGGAAGAGTCCTGAAAGATTTTATTTCTACCTATCTCGATGTAAATTGTCACCAATAAGTGGACTCAGAGATACGAATTTTGCTAATCTATTATTTGAGATAGAATAGAAATTTGAATACTTTTTCATCATTAAATACTTTCAATAGATTGAAATAAGTTGGATTAAAAGTCCTCTTGTGCTAGGTTCTTCCAACTCAATATACATATATATATGTGTATATGTATATATATGTATATTGTATATATATGTATATTGAGTTGGAAGATATATATATATATATATATAAATGCCTGCGATAATTGGGATCTTCAGAATGTGAGCAAAATGGCATTTCATACGTTCCTGTGAGGAGGACTTAAACCTTTGATGATTTCAGCTTCGTAAATTCAGATGGCTTTTTCTTGACTAAAGTTATGACACCATCCTAAAATCTAATAAACTGTATGTGAAGAATTAAATTGAGGGGGGTAACTTTTGTTTTCTTAAGTACCCATTCATTGTGTTTGATGTTTAACCGTGGTATACACAGTACAACTTCATTATAACATCCCCTGAAAACATTTCCATGAATATAAAGTATATTTTCAAAGTTCAAAGTCCTAACTGTGGGGCACCAAAATATTTTCCATATATTATGGTCCAAGCTTTTGTTCCTCACGGAGGAAAAATGCTACAAACTGACTTAATTTAACACTTTGTTTACAAAATAAATGCTATTAATAATTGATTATTATTCCTTATAAATATTTCAGTTAGAGAATGTATAATTACATAGGTGAAGAGTCTGAGATAATATTAGGGGTAAAGTTGATCTAATCACATCCTACAAAGGTCAGTGGTTAGCATTCAGACGAATTAATATATGTGGAAACCTTTGTAAACTGTAAAATATTGTATACTTTTTAACACATTACATTTTTATTTCTGTTTTCTCCTTAAACTTCAAATTATCAGACGCTTCTCTCCAGGTATCTGCCTTACAGTTTTTACTTTAAAAGAGCAAAAATAAGAAAACAGAAACAGACACTAAAATGTTCAGTCACTTTGTGACGTAAACTCATTTGGAATTTAAATACTTAGAGTTCACGGCAAGACTCCAAGATAGAAATTCTTTTGGATGATCTATAAACCACTCAATCCCTGGTTAATGCGCAAACCATGTGAGAAGTTCCAGGTGAAGTTGACTTTGAGCCTTGTCTGAACCCCATAAACAGAATGAAGTCCTGTAAACCTTGTGTGAACCCCAAAGAATGAAAATCACTAAACCTGGTGCATCCAATTAAAACCCACTGTTTTCTAGTGGCTGCTTTATGTGTCTGAAATTTGAAGACAAAATTTAAATTTGGAAGTGAGCTGTTTTATTTTGGAAGGTATGAATCATAAGCGACTAAGTATTTAGATGTAGCTATATTGTTGTGAAGCTCTGATCATAATGCTGTTTCAGAAAGGAAACGGGAACCTCCTTACGAGTATTAATATTCCCAGGATCTCTTATAAAATCAGCAACACATAAATATAGTAGTAGTAATGGTGGTGTTAGCAATAGTATTAACAGTAGGGATTTTCATCAATATTATTTTGAAAGAGTAATGTTATTTTGAATTCATACTGAACCTTTGTGCCAGGTACTTAAAATAAGACTCTTGATACATCATTTGTTATGATAGTAGGAGCTGATAGGCGCTAGGTATTATTTGTCCCTTTAGACAAAAAGAGAATCAGAAGCACTGATCAGTTAAGTCTCTTGGCTTCCACCCGGTTACATGACTTCAGATACAGATATATGAATTTGCAGGGGCGGGAGGTGGGGTACTATAGTGGTTTCCTCTTCTGAAAAATGAGGAGATTAGACTAAAATGACTTCTTAGATTCCTTTCAACTCTTAAAAAAGATCTAGAAATACTATCGCTGTTGGTTACGAAAGCCAACCATCTTTGTGTCATTGTTCATTATAACCCTTTTGAAGATGAGGTGACTGATCCATGGAGGACACATTAGAAATCACTTGCCTTCACTTATTAATCACCGTAATCAGAAGTGTAATTATAGGGGCGCCTGGGTGGCTCAGTCGTTAAGCGTCTGCCTTCAGCTCAGGTCATGATCCCAGGGTCCTGGGATCGAGCCCCACATCGGGCTCCATGCTCCGCAGGAAGCCTGCTTCTCCCTCTCTCACTCCCACTGCTTGTGTTCCCTCTCTCACTGTGTCTGTCTCTGTCAAATAAATAAATAAAATCTTTAAAAAAAAAAAAAAAAGAAGTGTAATTATAGCTATCACATACCAAGCTTACTCTGTCTTAGACATTGTGTGCTGGGCTCCTTCCATGAATTAGCTCACTGGTCCTTCTGTAGTTAATCATTAGTAACCTTAGTATCATGGTTTATCAGTTATCTTACTGAATTGACTAAGCATTTTGTATGACTGTTTTTTGGGGGGGGGGAGGGGCAGAAGGAGAGAGAGAGAGAATCTCAACCGGACTCCCCGCAGAGTGTGGAGCTGGATGCAGGACTGGATCTCACGACCCTAAGATCATGACCTGAGCCAAAATCAAGAGTGAGACGCTCAGTAGACTGAGCTATCCAGGCACCCCTTATAGCCCAGTGTCCTCAAGTGTTCTGTTATCCTGAAATCATTCCCTTTGCCTATAAATGTTGATAGTTAACCAAAATGAAGACTTTTTTTTTTTAAGATTTTATTTATTTTGAGAGAGAGAGCGAGAGTGTGAGCGCAAGCAGGGGGAGGGGCAGAGGCAGAGGGAGAGAATCTCAGGTGGACTCCACACTGAGCATGGATCCTGATGCAGGGCTCTATCCCACGACCCAGAGATCATGACCTGAGCCAAAATCAAGAGTTAGACACTCAACCGATTGAGCCTGCCAGGCACCCCTGAGGACTGTCAATCTCATAACCATTTTGCTTTTTTGACTGTTTGTCTCCTGATCAGTTTTGTAAGAATTCAGTAACTTTCATACATTCATCTGCTCATCCATCCACTTGAGTTCATGCAGCGTTTTGCTCACTGGAGAAAGCGAGATGAGAGAGAAATGCTATCTTTAAGAGCTTACAATTCCCAAAGTTACAGGTTCACCACAAAAAGAGTGTTGTGTCACACGTTAAGTTCATCACCTCAGTGCATAAATTCATCACCTAAATGTCACTGATAAATATTTTCAGGTGGGCAACACATGGAGCTGGTGCTGTGTGCTTCACAGATTTTCATGTCCCATTTCCAGATAAGAGGTGGCACTGTGAAGACCTGGGCTTTGAGAATGCATGTATTGAGCCCGGTCCTAAGTGCTAAAGAGAGTTACATAGCTGCTGAAATAGTCCTCTGTCAAGCAGTGAGCAATATATTTGAAGCAGTCACCACATGCACAGTACTGCGCCGGGCTCTGTCTGGTGTAGGGTCAGCTCATTAAAGCTACTTTCCGGGTCTTTGTTAATGTCATGCAGACCTTGTGACAGGTGTTCCAGCTGCCAGCCTGGCACAGCCCATTGGGGGTGTGCTGTAATTGCTCTTGATGCCACCCTTAATGGGTGGGGGGAAAAGGCAGCATCATGGGTGAGGGGAGGCAGAAGGATGCCCTCAGGCCATTACTGACATCTGGTCACCACTGCTGTTTCACTGCAGTGTCTGTTCAGTGCCTAGAAATATTGGACCTTTGGGTTGAGTTTGCTGCCACCGCTGGATTCCTGGCAGCCATCTTATTTCACAGCTGGGCAATGATTTCAGCTTGGAAAAGGGGTATTTACCTTAGGGCCAGAAACAATCTACTGCCAACAGGACCCTGAGAACTTTCTTATGTTTATTAAATGAGAGATTCGTATCCTCAGGACCTCCTTTATTAAGTGTTTCCTGGTTTTGAACTTTTGGGTTGTTGGTGAGAATGTTATCTTTCGTCATGATATCTGAACCTGTAAAGGACTAGGTTTCCTCTTGAAGAGTTCCAAATATTTCTGTTATGTATGTAGGGTGATAAGCAAACCTCGATCGGAGGAAGTTCCGAAAAATCTTATTCAGCCAGCATTTACTAAGTTGTTTTTGTATCAGCCACTGCACTAGGCACAGGGACGTTAAAGGCCTGACCTCAACCAGCTCTCGGTCCTTCTGGAGAGACAGACCTATGCATGATGAACCATAACGTTAGGCAGACTGTGATCCAATTAAAAATGAGACAAAATGTGTAACAGTGTGAGTACAATTAGGATCTTTGTACACAGCAGTGCAGGATAGTGCTTGTAACTGTAAAAGCTTAGGTGAGACAGATTTTAGAAAACTTCATGCAAACTTTTCTTCAACGCACAGATGAGACAGCTCCCTAATATTAAAACACTCTTGAGAGGGAGTTTTTCATGTTGTCTGGAATCCCCAAGCTTGAGTTTGCCCACAGAACTAAATTAAAAGTGAGCACCTCTCCTTGTGATCTTTTGTTTCTCCAAAAAAAGTACCATCTTCCTAGCGCTCAGTGTTCTTTTGGTTAGAGCAGAGCTGTAACCTGTTGTTAAATTGCATAGGAAAGCTCTGAGACCGTTAATGAAGAGGATTTGGATGTTTATTTAAAACCAGTCACAAAGTTCTTTTTTATAGAAGATGCCCACAGTGCCGTCCTAACTTAAATACCAACTTAAACAAGAAACTCGACTCTAGGTGTGCTCAGTAAATACTCAGTGACCATTTCTAGGGTATTATAAGACACTTTTAAAACACTTAATTATAGGGCACCTGGGTGGCTCAGTTGGTGATCCTCGGCTCAGGTCATGATCCTGGAGTCCCAGGATCGAGTCCCGCATCGGGCTCCCTGCTCGGCAGGGAGTCTGCTTCTCCCTCTGACCCTCCCCCCTCTCATGTGCTCTCTCTCTCTCTCTCATTCTCTCTCTCAAATAAATAAATAAAATCTTTAAAAAAAATAAAACACTTAATTATAAAGATATTAGTAACTAAAAAATTACCAGTTAACCCTCCCCCCCCTTCTCATGTCTCTCCGTGCATACACACTGTCAGTGCTCATGGAGAAATAACATTAAGGCTCTAATCCAACCGTAGTGATTTTACAAATGTAAAGGTAGCATTTCATAGTCCCTGAAGTGATATATTATTGGAAGAGCGTTCATACAATTTTGTTTTAATTGATTCTCTTAAGTATGCAACCAATCTGTGTGTATCTCCTTTTAATTATTTATCTGAGCTGTGAGAGAGAAGTAGGCAATCATTTGGTGATCCGCTCAAGTATCTTGAAAGGAAGGCATCCATCTTTTATGTGACAGACATACTGAAAGATATAAAATACATTTTTATTTAATAATTTCATTAATACTGTGTTTAGTGCAACCCATTTAAAAGTACAACTTATACAAGATACTCAATGACAATTTTTTGATTGAAAGAAAATGGCCACAAGAATCAATTTTATGAAATTAAGTGAGGAAGAAAGAACTTAAGAATATGATAAATAATAAATTCTTGGGCGCCTGGGTGGCTCAGTTGGTTAAGCGACTGCCTTCGGCTCAGGTCATGATCCTGGAGTCCCGGGATCGAGTCCCGCATCGGGCTCCCTGCTCAGCGGGGAGTCTGCTTCTCCCTCTGACCCTCCTCCCTCTCATGCTCTCTGTATCTCATTCTCTCTGTCTCAAATAAATAAATAAAAATCTTAAAAAAAAAAAAAAGAACATGATAAATAATAAATTCTTTTCAAAAGGAAAACAAATGTTATTGTTAGGACAAACAATAAAATAACCCCACTGCAAGAAAATGAATTCAGTCAACACATTTACTAAGTGTCTTCTGTATGCTTAATATGGGAAGTATAACTGGAGGATGTGGAGGAAATGTATCAAAATGAAAAATATTTATTACTCTGTTCCTATTGACATGTTTGAATACACAGCATATGCTTGTGAAATTGTGAATTCAAGGAAGCAAACATAATATAGGTTAGAATCATCATGGGTGGATACTTACTAGAAGAGACAGAAAAAAACATATAATTCCTTTTCTAGGAAAATATTTGTAAATTATGCTTGGTTATTACAAGCACACAGAATGCATATGGAAGTTTTCAGTCTATTTTCCAGAGTTTGTAAGATGCTGGGTATGGTGTATGGGTCCTTGTCCTAGCCCTTTATGCTGAAAATGAGCTTTTTTTTTTTTAAGATTTTATTTATTTATTTGACAGAGAGATAGAGAGAGAGCACAAGTAGGCAGAGAGGCAGGCAGAGGGAGAGGGAGAAGCAGACTCTCCACCGAGCAGGGAGCCCGACGTGGGGCTCAATCCCAGGACCCTGGGATCATGACCTGAGCCGAAGGCAGACGCTTAACCGACTGAGCCACCCAGGTGCCCCGAAAATGAGCATTTTAATTGGATTGCTTCTTTGGAAACAAGACAAAGAGTGCATTGCTAAAAGCTTTTGGAGGCCATTTTCAATATTTGCAATAATATAAGTGCTAGAAATGTGCTTCCATTTATATGTAAAGGCAATAGTGCCTTCCATACGCGTAGAGTCTCTATAAGACTTTTATTATATTGTTTATTTAAATGCAAGCAAACAAAAATGATTTTTAACTTTAGATTAGAGGACCAACTTCATCTTTCTCCTTTGCAATTTTTGGCCACTCTTTCTGTTTCTGCTCCCAAGAGCAACGTAGAAGTCACTTTTTATTTTGCCCAAAAAAGGAATCTTTGTTTCTACAAGTACCTTGTCAATTTCATATGATCTGGATGGTGTGTGTCATAAATACAATTTCTGTATGTTTGGCGGGATTTTTCACCTTTACATTGAGATGTCTGCCATAGCCTAAGACTCGGGAATATTTGCATTGGGGGATAACTTAGAATTTATTACTTTACTTTTAACAGTGCCTCTGATAATACAGATTTAACAGTTCAATTATAAAGTTCTATCATCTGTATATAGGTACATATATGAAACAGGTTTAGAAATTAAATAGTTTATACATATTTCAAGATTTTAATTTAAACTTTTATGATGTTATACCAGACAAAATTTAAAATTTTAAGAAAATGATTTGGTGTGCTATTGAAATGTACATTGGGATATTGAAACAGAGAGGTGAAAATATAAGGTGAAAAAGCTCTCTATCTCTTTTCTGAAGCCAAGTCAAAATTTTTGCTTTCATAACTTGCCATTGAAAAAGATATTATAAAAATATTATATAAAATCTTACCTCAAAATTTTTTTCTTACAAGTAAGGAATTATGTTTAAAATTATGAATTTTACTAGAGGATAATGTAATTGTGTTTTTTTTTTTTAAGATTTTTATTTATTTATTTGAGAGAGAGAATGAGATAGAGCACGAGAGGGGGGAGGGTCAGAGGGAGAAGCAGACTCCCTGCCGAGCAGGGAGCCCGATGCGGGACTCGATCCCGGGACTCCAGGATCACGACCTGAGCCGAAGGCAGTCGCTCAACCAACTGAGCCACCCAGGCGCCCTGTAATTGTGTTTAACATAGAAAAAAATCATTGAAAATGTGTCGATTTGGTTCATCTGAACTCTTAAGTTGGTTGAACTTATTTTACTTTTGGATATTCCATAAATTCCAGATGTCTTTTCCTGTCTTTCCCATGTATGAGAAATCCATACACAACAGAAAAAAGACGGAAAAGATGGAGAGCTTTCATTTCCCTTATTTTCACTTTTGTTCCATCCCTCTGTGCTTGTTCTTTGTTTAAATAAACTTTTGTGGTATGTCTTTCACACATCATCGCTCCTTGCTTCAAAGGCTTCTTTTAATAACTTAGCCCTGGCTCACTTTTCTTTTGCATATGAAATTGATTTACTAAAGTGTGTGTGTGTGTGTGTGTGTGTGTGTGTGTGTACATGCCAACGTGCACACACACATCTGTGCAAATAAAAATTTCACTGGAAAGGAAAGTCTATGATCTCTGGTTTACTTTAAACACACACACACACACACACACACACACACATACAACTTGTTGAAATGAGAAGCCTAAGCTTGGAGTCGATCTATTTTTGAGATCCTGATTTTTTTCTTAGGGTTGTCTCAATTTCCTCAACCTGAAATAATAACAATATTTACTTCGCAAAAGTTGCTGGGAAAGTTACATGTATATAAGTCACTTTGCTCACAGTGCTGGCCATTTTTATTATTTTTAAGCAGTTAGTAAACATTTGCTGTTACTATCATCGTCATTATCATATATCAACACAAGTAATACATTTATTTTAAAGCTGTTAATAAACTGATAATTAGAAGTTAATAATAAGCAAAAAGTTGAGATTAGGCTTTTTGCTGCTAAAAATTGATCTAAGTACAAGCACATGAAAAGTGATAGTTATATTAACCTGAAAATAATAAAATATTTTTAAAATTATGATATCTTTGTGATTATTTTCAATTCTCAAACCAAACGATGTTAAAATGGGAATTAAAGTTTTTCATTATCACAATATCTATAATTTAAAAAAAATGTTTTACCAATCACAATTTTAAATCAAACAGAAGTAATGGGGCACCTGGTGGCTCAGTTGTTTAAGCAACTGCCTTCGGCTCAGGTCATGATCCTGGATTCCCAGGATTGAGTCCCACATCGGGCTCCCTGCTCAGCGGGAAGTCTGCTTCTCCCTCTGACTCTCCCCCCTCATGCTCTCTCTCCATCATTATCTCTCTCAATAAATAAATAAAAATCTTAAAAAAAAAAAACCAGAAGTAATGATATTCTGGTAGTTGTATAAAATAACAAAAATACAAATATAGTCTACAATTCGAAAATACTATCTCAGGAGCTAAGCTGTCCAATTAAATTTGTTGGTTTTTTTTTTTAAATACATTCAGATCAATTTAAATATTGTCTTCTGTAACAAGTGGATAGAGATACCAATTCAGTTACCATTTTAAATACAGTAACTCCGAGAGGTTCTTCTAGTTATTTCTTATGCTATTAGGAATTAGGGCTATACGAGAATGCTGGGAAAGATGTCTTTTTCAAAAATGGGTCCCACCATCAAGCATCATGCATGCAGCATCAGTGCCTGCTCATAATATCCACTCTATGACTATGTGAATTTTCTTTTCTTTGGGTGGACCCTCACAGTAGAAGCTTTGTATTAATCCACTTGTAAGGGGCACCTGGGGGGCTCAGTTGATTAAGTGTCTGACTCTTGGTTTCAGCTCAGGTCATGATCTCAGGGTCCTGAGATTGAGCCCCACGTTGGGTCTGCTTGAGATTCTCTCTCTCCCTCCGTTGTTGCCCCTCCTGCTCATGCTCTCTCTCTCTCTCTGTCTAAAATAAATAAAATCTTTAAAAAAATCAACTTGCAAGATTAACTAAATCTTTTTACTTTCTTTGTTACATACTAACTGATGCCTGTACATGTCATTGCTCATGGCCAATAGTTACCTACCAGCACATCCTAGAACTTTGTTTTTACTGGTTGTTAACAAAAGTCAGTTGTGTTATCACCAGACCTGTTTATACTACTATATTGGTATTGTTATTATATAATTCAATTAAGTTTATATGAACCGATGACATGTAATTTCAAAAATGAAAGAGAAAGTTTTATTTCTATGAAACTAAGCCAGTGCTTTGGAAGAGACTCATTAAAGGTGAGTTACAAAAATTTCTGTCAGATTATGTGTGGATGAGAAGTCTCAACTGTAAAGGGAAATTAGGAAAATATAAAAGGATTCAGATTATTTTAGAAGTATTTTTAGATTGTCTCTGTACTTTAAAAAATAAAACTAGAAATCATATATGATGCATTATAAATGTGTTTTGGTTAAGAAAGATGCTGCCATTAATAGACATTAACGTTATGGCCTCTCTGCATAAAAAGATTGGCCAAGGAATGTGTGTATGTGTGTGTTCAAAGTTAAAATGCCTACAGTGTGTATGTCTCACAAAAAATTGTCTTTACCCAGTTTTTTAAACTAACCAATCAACTACCAGTCCCAGTATTGAGTAAGAGTGCTTCTACTTTTTTGTTTATATTCTTTTCAGAGTTTTAGAGATGTTCTGTTTCCTTCCTACCAAGGAAAAGTAGAGGGAATTGACAGAGGGGTTTTGTACCTTGGCACATTAAACTCGTAAAGGACCAAGACTTGAAATTATTATGTGGGAGTTGATATTCTAAAGTTGGTCTAGTTTTGGGGTTCTGTAAAAAAACAGTTCAGCCCAGCCAAAAGAGATTCCAGATGGTCGGATTATAAAAATTGATTGCTAGCTTAGTGGAGCAGTGGACAACGTGGAGGTCTAGCTGGCAGACAGTGAGTTTCCCAAATGTTGGGCAGAACCAAGAAATAGAACACATAGGCAGGCGACCCTAATCCAGGCAGGAAGTTAGCATCAGAGAAGTCTGTCAGCAGGTGGTGGGGGTCCCGGTGCTCGCCTGGGTGTTAGTGTCGGAATCTTCTTGGGAAGGAGGTAAGGAAAACCCGATTGGTGAGTCCAGTTCCAGCTGAGGCAGGGAACTTGACCAAACACAGGTCCAGGAAGGAGTCGGCCCTTAAGGTGGAGCTTACTGGTTCGAGAACATGGCACAGCTTACCGGAATCAAAACTGGAGCCTGAGGTCAGAGGCTAGGGGTGGCCGAATGCTGGTGAATTAAGTTTCTCACAGCCCCTCCTGTCTGCAGAGAATGGATGTGCTTACAGACTGGGACTCTTCTGCAGCTGGATATCGAATGGTTTACCTGGGGAGAGCCAGGTGAGGACTAAAAGTGTTCTAATAGGAAAGAAAATAAAATTGCTCCGTGTCTGTCTTCATAAAGACAAAACCCAACAGCCAATCGACTGAAAGCTTTCCCAAAGGAACTACTAGTTTTGAAAGGGCAGTGGAAGATGCATCTGCTTCCTGTGTTAAGAATAACCACGTCTAAATAGGATAAACTTTTTGTCTTTTATTGTTGGCTGTTGTTGATTTTTGTCCTGGTATCTACTATTGCCTGGCACTAAAAAAAAAAAGCAGTGAGTAGACATTTCTTGCTGGCATTTGTAATTCAGATATAATCCTTCCTTAAAATAAGTATAGGCATGATTTTTTAAAAAATCCGTTTACTATTTATGTAAATTTGGGTTTCTGTTTTGTTTGACTATTTTGTTGCTGCTGCCGAGCTGTTGGTGTTTTACCCTGGGGCGTACCTGGGGCTCAGCTAAGGTGTTTGAGTCAGACTGCGCAAACATCAGCGTACTTTGCATGAGTTTATTTCATGTCCTTCATTTTACATCATTTGTGGTGTGGCAAGTGAGATTGTAATTCCCAGAGGGTTGGGACAGTTCATTCAAAGGCCAGCCCACCTATGTTTATAGTAGTTCTCTGTAATATAATTGTAACTAATTTCCACTGTTGTTTTTGGAGAAAACAGGAGACTCTAATTATGTGTTAGCACTTTCTAAACAGCTCCCTGCATTGTCATATTATTTTAAACGGGCTCTGTTTTAAAATAACCTTTCATGTTTTGATTGCAAGAATATAGCTTACGCGGGTCTGTAGTTAACAAAATACAAGGATCTAGTAAATGATAGAGCATCAACACAACTCTGAAAGCATTTGTTCAACATCTCTAGTGCTCCCTAGGTTTAGAGGGGAAGATAGGGGGAAAATAGAAATTCCTTGTTCTTTAACAGTTGATCAGTTCTATTGGATAGGCAAGATAACACATAGAATAGGGGCGCCTGGGTGGCTCAGTTGGTTAAGCATCTGCCTTCGGCTCAGGTCATGATCCCGGGGTCCTGGGATGGGCCCCTACATTGTTGGGGCCCTGCACTCAGTGGGGAGTCTGCTTTCTCCCTTTCCCTCTGCCCCTCCCCCTGTTTGTGCACACACACTCTCTCATATAAATAAATAAAATCTTAAAAAAAAAAGATACTACATAGAATAGCTAAGCCCCCACATGCTAGTTATACACATGTGAGAATGCTACATATGAAGCATATTGTATTTCATTTTTGTGGTTCACTCATAGGTCTCAGAGCAGAGCTAGGGTAAAGTCCCATCTTCCAGGATTAAGAGCCACAACCCCATTTTGTCTTTTGGTAAATGTTGCCCGTATCTTCTCCAAATGGCAAATATCTGCATATAGTTAGTCATCTGGACACACCCTTCCCCTGCTACATTTCATTGCCATATTAGTAATAGAATTTTAGTGTTGATTTAAAAGACAGTCTGCCTTAAAGCAGATTGCATAGTTTGCACACTGTGAATTGTAATTAAAGTGTAAGGGGTGCTTATTATGTCAACAACTGGCATGAGAACTCCCGAGCAGCAGGTGACCCCGAGCATGTGACGTTTGTGACAGCTAGGATCCCCTTTTCACTAGCTTAGCAATCTGAAAGTCCAAATTGAAAGAAGCCCAGAGGCTGTATATTTCATTAGATCCCAGGGGAAGTATGGGATAGAGCTTCCTTCTGTTTTCCTGGGAGGTCGCCAGAAAGTTTGTAGAGCTCTGTTTCTGTCAGAGGCTCAAAAGAGAAAAGAAAAAGCACACACAAAACAAAACAAAACACCATACACACCACAAAACCATCCACCCATCACCCCCAGGACCATAAATTTGACATTTCCCACAGTCTCTCTGAGACCACAGTGTTGCTGCGTCAGCAATATGCCCCTTGCTTTGAATTGTATGAAAGGAAGTCTCAGTGTTCTAGCATTTAAAAAATGTCTAATCTTCCATAGGCAGTGATTCTTTGGGTATCAAACCATGAAAAATGATCAAGTATAGATATCATATGATTTGCTTTACTTTCACATTATGTATTACATTCTCCTCACCTTCTAGCATGGGATAGAAGTCCAAATTTAGAAAGGTGAAACCACGTGAATAATGAAGGAAGCAGACCAAGGAGACATGCCATATGTATTTCAGTTCTTACGGTGCTGGGTAAACCGTTTGAAACGTGGTCCCGTTAAAGGCATGTTACTGTAGGAGGCTCAGAACCTTTGTAGAATAGCGTTTTGTTGTGTCCCACAGTGTGAGTACAGACCTTCCCTTAAGGTGTTCGTTTTGGTGGAAGGTTTTGGTCTTTAGTCACCTTGGAACCTGACCAGCAGTTGCTGGAGTGAGTAGAAAAGGTGGATCTTTTTTTTTCTTGGCACCTCACACGGGATCATAGGCTACTTGGTATCACAGACATGGAAACTATGGTACTCTGTTGCTGAACTGTGGTAGTGCAGATCTTTTGGTAGCTGATTTTGAATCGGAGACTCAAGCTTCCTTCCCACATGAATTTGATGTGGCTATTGCTAGTTTGCCCTCAGGAAGACCAAAATTTAAGCCCTGTAGGAAGTATTTCCACCCCTACCTATATACCCACCATACCTTTTAGTCCCTAAGTATTGTTAAATTTAAAGCAGAAAGTAAGAATTCTCTGAACATAGACTCCATTTTCTGTGTGCTTTATTTTTTTTGGTAAAGAAAAGTGTTAACAGTCACCATTTGTCTGCTTGCCTGTGACTATGTGTGTATGTTCATGCTAGCCTGGGACGAGAATTGCAAGGCTTGAAAGAAAAAGACGCATCATTTTTATAAATGTGGTAAATAAGTGAAAACTGTCCAACTTTAGAGCTGCATTCAAGTATTGTTATTAAGGGCCTACCAGTTGTTGCTTACTGTCCACCCATTTTGGCAAATTTGCAAAATAATTATTTTCTTTTTGTTTATATTTTTCAAGGTCCGTTCCTTTATTTAGCCAGAGGGAAACCCAATACCCTTAGCAGAATTTTACTTCAGTTACCTAGAGAGCTAAGAGAAGAACAGGTCAGAGGGATGTGACAGAAATTTATCTGTCTGTGCTGCCTAAGGTTAGCTAGCTAATCAATTTCTGTAGCAAAATAAGCGTGCAGAGGTAGAAAATTGTCCCAGGTCATGAATTTTCCATTTTTTACTTAGCTGCTTACGTGAAGTTTTCTTTCCCTCTCACTGTATTATTTAAATACTTACTCTTTATTCTTAGTTCAGCATCCTTCATCATATGTCCTTACCTCCCTTGAAAAGTGTGCCATATATTGTTTGATCATCTGTACAAAATCACATCACTTCATGGATATTCTAAATATAGTCTTTTAGTATATAGCACCTACTAAAAGGTGAATATATATATATATGTAATAGGCCGTTTTCAGAACTTTTGGCTAATTTTAGAAATAGCATTCTCAACTTCAGGCCAGGTTTTTGAAAAAAGACTTTAGGAGTATCTGAGATTCTGCCTACATCAAGCCAAAGGTAAAAGCTGTTCTGTTGAGTGAAAATAGGGTGTGGCAAACATGCTACATATTGGAATTGGTCTCTTGCCTCACAACTTTTTCTACAGAGTTTCGATATCCCTCTCCTAAAATGCATGCTACAGTGAAAACCAAAAAAGATTTTTAATGATCTAAATGTAACCTCTGATGTCCTTTTGATGTTGTTGTTGCAGTTCTCATTGACAGCAGCTTTACTAATACACTAGTCCAAACACAGCTGTCACTCCTTCATATACTTAGTAAAGTGTTCTTGCCTTCCGATATGTATCTGGGAGTCGTCAGTAATTATGAAACCAGAAATGCAGAAGCCCATCATTACATACTACAGAAATTTTCTATAGGATTGACCTAAAAGGATTTACATTAAATAACATTTTAAACTTAACTTTATTCCTTCTACTACAGATAACAGGAAATGTTTTTAAAGGCTGGTCCCAAAATATTTGCAAAGAATTGTCAGAATCGTCTTATGATTTGAGTAATCTTACTTCCCTTTTAGAGTCCTATTTTTGTTGGTTTATGTTTCAAATATTGCATTGATAGGATTATTGTGAGCACGAGGGGAGACATTTGGCCATTGCTGATAGAGATGGGGAAGTTGCTCTCTCGTATGTAACCATTGCATGAATTGTAGCCTTAATCAAAAAAAAAAAAACCCAGCATGTTTTCTAACTGGATTTTGTTCCTGCTAGGAGTTAGGAAAGTCTATAAGCCATCTCTGGAATAGTCCTTGCTTAAAAGTCTTACCCAGTCTGGCCCCTCCCCTTTATTCCTCTGTTCAAGGTCACTTACTGAGCATTTACTATGGGCACACTTTCTTTAGTCAAGTAGGAGCCTTGTGCCCTCAAGGGTTTACAGCTTGTTGGGAAGGCAGATGGGGGATTATACACACAGAGAAATGAAATAGGAGCTGAGCCCTGTTCTTAGTAACCAGGCTGTAGGGAGCCAGAGGAAAGGAGTGATTAATTCTGCCAAGAGGAAGGGAGAGGATTCTGTCTTCATCCTCTTCTATACTGAATTACCTTCTAAATTCAGGACAGGGATCTGCACTGTACAAATGTGACTCACAGGGCTCGGGAAAGAATGCAGCTACTTTCTGTGCCTAAATAGGGTGTTGGCGAAAACAGGGTAAAAGCAAAGTCAGAACTGTATAAATTGACTGAAATCTTTTCAAATATTTGATAGAAGGTCTTGGGTTAAGTGTTACAGTTTTAATTAAAGTATTTTAATGGCAACTGAGGGTTAATGAACCCAATGGACATTATCCTAGTTATCAACATGTTGTGGCCATACAGTTGGGAATAGCAGTGTGGGCTTGTTTGTGCGATACGGGCGGGTTATCATTAAACTTTGCAATAGTCTGTCACTCATTCCTGAGGCAGAAGAACTTTTGAGTTTGCAATAGATCATCCTGTGTTGCAGTTTTGCTTTTAAATTTAGCCGAAATTGAGCCTACTAAAAAAACTTGTATGAAAATGGAAAAAGTAGGGGCACCTAGGTGGCTCAGACAGATAAGCGACCGAGACTCTTGATTTTGGGTCAGGTCATGATCTCGGGGTCGTGAGATCGAGCCCCGCATCATGCTCTGCCCACTCAGTAAGGAGTCAGCTTGAGGTTCTCTCTCCCTCTCGCTCTCTGCCCCTCCCCCCACTCATGCTCTCTAAATAAATAAATAAATAAATTTTTCTAGAAAATGGAAAAAGTGGAGTTTTGAATCAATGAATTGTTCAATCAGGGCAGAGGTCCAGTTTAAACAATTTAAGCCACGGACATCTTTTACGGGAAGGCTGTGTCTGCACTTTCATGGTCATTGCCCCAGTGTTCTGCTTTGCTTTTCTCATTCTAAAGGCATGAGACCTATTTTCCATATGAGTTTTCAGCAAGTATTTGTACCCATTTATTTTATTTTCTCAAGAAACTTTTAAGAAGATTTTTCAGTGTAGTGCGTACCAGGGACCATGTTTCTCTCTGCATTGGTACTATCCTGTTTTGAACAGCATGGTGATTTGCTGTTGAATTCTGCAGAGGATGAATGTCCTAACTCTGTAGATTGTAGGGTTAGTGTAATGTGCATATGATGAGCGCAAAACTTTGTGAGTCTTCTATTCTGTTCTAACCCTGTTCTGTCTCCAGTGTTCCGAAGAGTGTTTGGCACACAGTAAGTGCTCAACACATATTTGGTTTTATTTATGGAATGATATGCTGGCTGAATGCTTAGAATATACCATTAAGGAATTCTAGTTGAGCTTTCATTTTGTTGGTTGCTATATTTGTAGTATTTTAATCCCGTATATAACAACATTTCATAAATTAAATCAGACTTATCAGTGACATCTGAAGCCCCATTTACTCCTTTGCGATCAGTAGTTTCTGAGGACATCCAGTTCTTAGGAAAACCTGACTTAGACTTAAAGAATTAAGAAATTTTAGGGAAAATCTAGGTCTCATTGACTTTAATAGCCTTAAAGATGAGGTAAATGAGATTCAGGTTTACCAAGCTTTTAACAATTGGTTCTGGATCCCAGATTTCCTGATTCTGAACTTGGTGTTCTTTTTTTTTGATATTAAGTCAGATACCTTAAAGCTTTTCCCCTCTGTTGCTGTCACTTTTGATCTCTCGTTTGTGAATACTTTCTTTAGACCAGACGGAATAATAAAGTACTCCAGTAGAAGAGAACTCAGAGGTGAGCTGCCCATGGAAATGTTATAGGCCAGGCCCTACTTGGAAGGTGCAGCCAACAACAACAAAAAAAAAAAAAAGAAAGAAAAAACACCCCACCAAGCTGGCGATCCGCCTTCCACGCAAAGGTTATTTTTTCTTATTACAACAAAACTAATTAGTGGATTTTCTAATGTAAGGAGATGTTGCTGTTAGTAAAAGTTTCCTCAGTGTGCCAGAAAGCAGATGGTGGCGGTGAACAGTGTTTTCCTTTGCCAGGTTTTGTATATGCTTTCTAAACCTGCAAGAGATTTTGCTTTTCCAGATTCAGACTTCTGATCTTTTTTATTTTTCCACAGAAATAGAAACTTACATTTAAATGTACTTGCATCATGTGGCCTGTTTGACATATCATGGTTACTTGAAAATGTTGAGTAACATTTGATGTTCTGCATGAATTTCTTCTCCGGGCCGTCTTGTCGTTCTATACGTTCTCTCCTTACGGAAATCAAGAGTGTGTGCCCGGAGAGTGCCACAGAATGAGTTTTGATGGGGTTATGAAAAGCAACGTATACGATTTTCTTTATGTGGAAATCTTTTTTATTTTGTTTTGTTTTGCTTCCAATTACTGTGTAAATACCAGCTTTTCTCGGGAAGATTCCTGAGAGCCTGCCTCTATTCATTATGACATCAGTGTTTGTATCGTTTTGAATAATTCATTTCCCTATCTTCTACTGGTGAGATGTTACTCTCTGTTAATGTAGAATTTTCTTTTGGCCTGTTTTTTAAATGCAATTCCTTCCAAATATGTTTGTGTAAAGTCTTCCCCTGTGAAGTCGAAGCATGTCCGTACAATACCACAATGGCAGGTATTAAAACAAAGTGCTCTCTGATTTTTCAGGCCAGTTGGGAGAATACGCGGCTGCAGTGGGGGGTAGACACGAGGCAGTTTTGTATGGAAAAGACTTACGGCTTTGTTGACTAAGACTCCAGACATTTTCCCCTTTCTACAGGATTTCCATGTAGAGGGGAAAAGGAAATCATTACATCATTAGGTTGGTTGTTAAAGTAGAAAATAAAAGTGGAAAATGGAAACCAACCCAGTGATATCGTTGAAATCATTTGGGTGAAATGTTATCAAGAAAGAATTGTCCCCAAGTTACTAAATGGAAAAGTCTTAGGAAATGATGTGCTGTTTGTGGAGATGTTAGCCGGCATCAAAGAAAAACATCGTTCCCACGTTAAGGGGATGCTGAGACTGTTCTGTCCATTCCCCAGGGCTAACCCGGCCAATCAGAGACCCTCTGCAGGGAGTTCTTTTACCCTTCACCGCTGAAGAAACTGACTTTTACTTGTAACTTTCCCCCTGTCTGTTGCAAATAAAATTTCCTATCCCACTGGAAGAACTGCTGTTTCTGACCTTGGTTCAAATGATACCACTTCTTTTGTTACTGCCTTTTTTTTTTTCTTTTTTTCTTTCTATTGTTTCTTCTTTTTCTTTGTTTTCCCCACTTATTGTTTGTGTTTCTCTTATTTACTAGTAACCAAAAAATAAAACAGGACAGAGTTTAGAAAGGACATTCATAGGATCCAACCAAAAATGGTCTAGCCACCGTTTATTCTTTGCTTATCTTAAGATTGTAAATCTGAAAATATGGCGGTGAAATTGAAGTCACTGGGAACCATAGGTCAGGGCCTTGGCTGTGGGAATGCTGCAGGGGTTGAAATGGTGCCTCATGAAGCCCAGCTGGGCTAGGGAGTAGAGGTGAGGACATGTGAAAGTGGGGGCATGATTGGCAGGGAGAACTGCTGGCTTTTGTTGTAAACACTGGTCCCTGCACCTCCCTATAAGCTTTTGCTTGTACATAGGCTTTCTACCATGACCAAATATTGGAAAAACCATGCATCCCAGGGATTTGTCATTTTTGTTGACTATAAAACAACAGATAAGCCATTTCTTATTTATAGAAATATTTACCTCCCCCATCCTCCCCTGATAAACTTTGGGAAGGGTTCTAACCTAGGGAGACTCTATGTTACTACCACCAGTAGAGATGGGGGACATAGCTACTTTTAAAAAACAAGTAATGTACACTTTTCTAAATGGTATAGAGACTTGGGACTCAATAAAAAGCTCACAGTGCTTTTGCACACAGTAGGTGATCAATAAATGTTTGATGGTGAAATAAGCAAGCTTCTTCTTCCTAAGAATAACTAATTATTAGTCATTGGTTAGAGTGGCGATGATTTTTAAACAAGGAATCAGAGTAAAGATCAAATCACCCACTTAGAATTTTTATGAGGAGTAGCTGTTGAAATAGCACCTTATATTAGACTTCCCAGAACACATGATTTTTTTAATCAAAATAAATCCAGGTGACAAGAAACTCTTATTTTAAAAACACATCCTGGGGGCACCTGTGTGGCCCAGTCAGTTAAGCATTTGCCTTCGGCTCAGGTTGTGATCCTAGGGACCTGGAATAGATCCCCATGTTGTCATCATCATTGGGCTCTGAGCTCAGGGGGGAGTCTGCTTCTCCGTCTCTCTCTCTCTCTCTGCCACCCCCTCCTTGTGCTTGCTAGCGCTCTCTATCTCAAATGAATAACTAAAATCTTTTAAAATAAATAAATAAAAGCACATCCTGAAGAGAATTCATTTGGCTAATCTGACCCAAACTATCACTAGGCATTGTATGGAAGACAATTTAATTGTAGGATTATTACTAAGCATATTATTGATCCGTACTGAGTTCCTGAAATGAAAAATACTTATTCCCCCACCCCAACGTCACCACAGAAAAGAATGGAGATTGTGTCCTAAAATGAAAACAAAAATGCAGATAAATGAACTTTACATGAACACATGAGCTCAACTGGTACCTAATTGTGTTCAAGTAGTAGGACCCCAGGATCAGTGGTGGATTTCTGAAAGCTTTCCTGGATTTCAAAGCTATATGAGTGAATTTATGTGTTTTAATTATCTAGGTTTGTTTTTTTCTTGTTATGTAGAATGTTTGCAGTTTTCTCATTTGTATCAACTCACACATTTTTGAAATTTTATAATTCAGTATAGTTTTGGTTATAGATTAAAGTTCACTGACTAATCTTTTTAGCATGTTCAACTGCTCCATGAGAGATACACAGAACTTGATGGCTTCCAAGTGTGGTTCAAACATCCAAAGCACTTGAGATTAGCACCATGTGAAGAAATTTTAAAATATTGTACTGCAATTAATTTTAAATAACTTAGCACTGCATATGTCAAGGAGAAAGCCATGATAGGATCCAAATGGAAACTCCTGAAAGTGAAATGATTCAGTACATTTAAATCATTTTATCTATTATAAAGACATAGAAGCAAAACATATATGATTATTTCTACTTGCAAAAGGCTTGGGTGAATTGGTAGAGAATCATATCATTTGAGCTTTATTAGGATACCATGGGAAGTCTGAGAACCATTTTTTTGGTTGGGCTAATGATAACTCCCCGTATTCTTGCATATTTGTTATAGGTTCAGAAACCAAGTTATTAGGGAAAAGTTATTGTCAGTGTGTAAGGATTATATAGGGGCACCTGGGTGGCTCAGTCGGTTAAGTATCTGCCTTCAGTTCAGGTCATGATCTCAGGGTCCTGGGATGGAGCCCCCTGTCAGGCTCCCTTCTCAGCAGGGAGCCTACTTCGGCCTCTCCCTCTGCCCCTCCCCCTGGCTCATGTGCTTATGCTCTCTCTCTCTCAGATAAATAAATAGAATCGTTTTTGAATGTAAGGGTAGAAGCTTTAAAAAAAAAAAAGATTATGTATATGTATATATATATTATATGTAGAGGAAGTATATCTGAAATATTTTTTAACAAATACTGTTTTAAATCCTAGGACCTCGCACCTAGACTACATTCTTTAAGGATACCTTAGTCAGTAGCTCCTAAAACACAATGCTTTCTGGTGCTCTGGGTGACATGGTGGATCAAGGTCTAAAGAGAAAACATTGCTTATGGCCTTCTGTGGTCAGGATTGACCAAGTTACTGAAGATAAACATTTGTGACTCTTAGTGGGCTATTTGTGGTCATTTATAAAGAAGAGACAGTCTTTGACTTATAATGATTACTGCACTCATGTTTTTTCTAATTGCACTTATAATTGGCAGTAAATAAGAAAATATCATCCAGTCCCTTTTGATGGGATAGAGTCCCAGGCTTAAATGTAGCCAAAAGACCAACTACTGGATTGCTCATGATCTATTTCAAATTAGAATTTCTAGGGCTGCAAAGAATCTTTACAGGATACCTAACACGCCCCTCATTCCGGTCCAGAAAACAGGTCTTCTGACTTCTGTAGGGTCTTCCCTTACCACATGGAGTATACCACCATCCTGTCCTGCAGTCTCCCCAAAGCCAAAGAATCCACCCGAAATATCTGTCGACATCTCCTATGATGGGCCCTGTTGTATTTCATGACCCTAAGAGAGCTACTTTTTCATTTTTTTATTTCTATTCCATTTCAACAAACATCTATTAGTACCTATATGTTCCAGATACTGTGCTATCTGGCAATAAAAATAATGAGGCAGGAAATAAAAGGAGGTAGTCAGTGTGATTCTTTCACTAGTTTATATACTTCCGAAAACCTGCTTCCGTGCAGTGTACAGTTAGAGAATTATTGGTCTTATAATTTACAAGGCATTTAAAATCACGACACTTGGTCCTCCTAATCTTGAAACTCGGGCGTTTAGAAGATGAGAAGCAACGGGGCTTACCCAGCGTCCAAGAGAGGGCTCAAACCCAGGCTTGCTAATACCTTTGCCTCCTTGGCTTGTACCTCAGCTGCCTCTGTTAGAACTGTCCTTTCTGTTCAAAGGGAGGAAAGCAGGCCTGATTAGGAATACCACTCGGCACTCTCTATGAAATTGTTCCTGTGGGGAAAATCGGATTCAAAAAAACTATTTTGGTATTTTCCACCGTGCCCAACCATGCCAAGTATACAGAAACAGCTTCCCATTTCTCATAAAAGGACTCTGCCTCAGCCTCCCGTAGCTCCCTAGAAAAGCAGATCCCGGCCACTACCACCAACAGTTAGCATCCAGGTTCCTTTAAATTTTGTTACGAGGCTACAGTTAGTGGTCCTGATTCCTGCTAACGGAGAATAAAAGCAATTAGGCGTGTGCACAATAACGTGCTGCTGTACATTGATTTCACCAGGAGATAGGACTCAATCAAGAGGCGATGCCACCGAATCTTGATTGTATTATTAGCCGCATAGACTGAGAGCTCCCTGGGAACAGAGACCTTACCTTTTAAACTTTTGTGTCTCTAGGTAGACAGGGTGAGAGGCACACGATAGGAGCATGAATGAATACAATGACTTCATGAATGGAATGGGTAGGCGCAAGGTCAAGGAATTAAAAAGGAAGCAGTTACTGTTTCGGGAAAATGTTCCAGGGTCATTTTCCCCTTTGGTTAGGAGTAGTGGTGCGAACACTTGCTAACACTGCAGAAACCCAGACTTGTCCAAAATCCCTAGTTCTATTCCTCACCAGGGGTGCAATTCATACCACACTGACAGACGGTCCTGTTTTCTCAAATGCTTCAGGATAAAGACCAAAAAGAAACAAACAAAAAACCCCAAACGTCCTGGTTTACCCAGCCGCAGAATCTTTAGCCCCCTCATGAAGGTGTCTGCATTTTTTAGGCAAATTGTTACCATGCCATTCTCACTCCTGTTCTTTTACAGAATTATTTTCTGGTTATGGAGTGACAGGGGTCCATTGGTTTGATTTTGGAGGGTTCGGTTGTATAGTCAGTAGATTCAGATCTCTTCCACTTGTGTTTTCTCTGGGCCCCTTGTCCCTCCCCTCTTAATCCCCTATCTTCCTTTTTGCCTTTCCAAGCGGGAAACTGTCACACAGCACACCCTACCACCTTGTCATCCCAAATTCCCTGGGAGCCTGAGCTCTGGGGGTCTTCTTGAGGCCTTAACCTTACTTTTAGACAGTTGTCATTATCTTTGTCTAAAGGTCATAGCTAAATTGAATAAAAGGAAAGCTGTGTTTTCCTGTCGATGCACAAAGGCGGTATTGACTTCCCTAATCCAGTTTGCTGAGGGGTGAGAGAATTAAATTAGATATCTAAGCACAGAAATTGAGAGCCTTTGAAAACAAAGATAAGGAGACAAGACTGTATTTTCCCTTTTCCTGGGAGCTCTGGACTCAAGATTTTACAGGTGTGTCACCTGATCCATGGTCTGCATCGATCAAAACTGTGCCAATGCATATTTAATTAGCAAGGGGACCCTGGATGCATTATAGCCATCATCCCTATATTGAATGGACTGTCAGACTTTCTGCACACTTCTCCACCCCCACCCTCCCCTCCAGCCATGCTCCCTCCCTTGCCTCCTTGTTTGGGAAGCTTCTGCATTTTGTCTGAGCAGCTAAAAAGTTTCTTTGTTTTTAGCTGCTGATGCATACAGCACCACTGAGGAGAATACAAACAAGTAGTCCTAAAGTGTTTATTTTGTCTAGGAAGAAAAGCTAAACCAATTCGATTCTTCTGGTAAGGTTTTTCAAACCCTGTAGAAAACCAACAAGAAAAACGAAAAGAAAAGAAATACACTGTTCAATTCTTCATGTATAGATTTTTTTTAAAAAAGAGTTAGTTATATTAGGATTAAAAAAAAAAAAAAGAGGATCCCAGGATAAATAATAATAGGATTAAAGAACACTTTTTTATTGTAATAGAAAAGTATTTTCTTTTTAAAAAAATCAGTTTTTTGATGGTTAGGTAGGGCATATTAGCAATTTTTTAAATTTATCAGTCCAATTTGCATGATCAAATTCACCATTCTGTCCCGAGTCTATCATGCCCTTAGGAGATCCAATGAATGTAGAAAAGTTATTTAAGATAGAAGGTGGGCAAAAAGTTAAGAGTTCTATGAATTTTTTTTTTTTTTAAGTTTCAAAGGTTTCATGGGAAATTCTACTGGTGGGGATTCTTAAAGTGACAGGAGGTTTGGAGTTTTGCCTCAGACAGGTTATTTCATGGGATTATGGTCACCGTTCATTTTCACACAGGTTACAAAGCCCAAATACCCAGACAGAGTGTTGTCTGATAAACAGATGTAATGTCCCAAGTCTGCTTAGAATAAAGAGCAACAGACTGTGAGCACATGTTTAGGACTCATTTAAACTAATCAGCATAGTCTAGCTCATAGTTCTGTCTCTAGTCTACTTTTGAGGTAGCTTCTTGCTGGTAAAGTAACAAGGAATTTTTTTTTCCCTGCTACAATTTGCTGCAGAGACTCATGGGAAATTCATTTGCATACATCTTGTTACAAAGACTGACTACTTCCTGGCTTAGACAAAGTGTTGCCTGATAAACAGACTTAACACACAAATGTCTGTCTGGAATAAACAACGGCAAGCTGAGATTTACATTTCCATTATCAGAGATAATCTCTTTCCCAGTATATGGGAATTAAGAACCTTTTCTTTTAAAAGAGGTCCATGATGCTGATGTTTTATACCAGAATCACATCATGGGTGAGTTGGGTCTGATTTAAAAAAGAAACAAAAAACCTAATTTGGATGGAGAGATTCATATTGCCATGGTAAATGTACATTTTTGGGGGGGAGGGGAGACCTTACAGTTTTAAAACCAGGTTTCCTTGTATTATTTTAGTTGATCTCCGCAACAATCCTGTTAAGTTAGGCAAGATGGTAATTAGTGTCCCCATTTTACAGATGAGGAAACTGAGATCCAGAGCAGTTAAATTATATAGTTGAGATTTTCTAACACCTTTTTTATTTGTCATTTCATGCTTCTTCCAGTAGTAAAAAAAAATGAATGCAAGAAAAGCTAATACTTAGTGTACATCCTGAGCTTAAATAGCATGGTTTCCCTTAACAGAAGTCATTTTGTTATTGTAATAAATTTCTTTATAGATATTCGGATACAAGAAAATAATGCATATAGACTGTAACTCAACCATGCATCATTTTCATTTGACACACTTGTTTTTATAACATGAAAGTATACAGGGAAATTTTCTATTTTAAGTTGTGTAGATGACTATGTGAGTAATCTTCAAGTATATATTCTCTGTTTAAGAACTCCACCAACTTACTGTTCCAATTAATTTCGTTTGTGAAAAAAGTGACTAAAAAGGGGATGTGATGGCTTTTTAAGCAGGTCTTTGTTTACACATGAGTGGGTGGGTGACCAGGTTGACTCAGTCAGTAACTTTGGAGTTCTGAATTGATCAACGGGTTACCATCACATTTCCTGTTGTGGGAAAAACAAAACTCAAAATGATTACCTGAATGCTATATTTTAGTCACAGACCCTTGTTGAAGAAAATGTAAGAAATTATAAATTTAGTATCGTGCTTGCAGATCATTGACTTCATGTAGAACTTCATTGAAAAAGCTGATCATTACTTGAAATCAGCCTCATGCAAAGACTGAAGGCTTAAGATTGAGTCATTTTGTCGTTACTTTCGGAGTGACTGAATTTGTCATTTTTAAAGCTTAGAAATGATCCCCCCTCACTGTCATAACACAATAGTTACGCCATTTTATTTTTTTTCTCAACGTGTTAAAACTGTATCATTCCACAACCTCCTCATGCACACAGAAAAATAACACATTTATGAGTAGGTGATAAGACGGTTGACTCACTCTTCAACCTAAACGGTCTCATCATCATACACAGTCCCGACTAAACAGATGGGCTCTGAATACCAGCACTAACGCCCAAAACTCTAATTCCTGCAAATTTAATATTTCACAAATTCTTCTTAAGGAAGACATTTAAAAAAATTTTTTTTCAAGAAAAAAAAATGGTAGTAACCTAGATCATGTAACACTCTTAAATATGCCCTGAAAATGCGATCCAGGGAAATGGCTAAGAGGTAGATCTCCCCAGCAGCTGGGGGAGCCCTGCCACATCACTGCTGCATGAACACAGCCTTCCCCCTCCGTCGGAGCCTGGATGAGAGGAGAGGCAGGCCCAGGTGTGCACGCTAGCCTAATTCTTTTGGACCGAGGGCTTTTCCTCTGCTCCATCTCCCCATCTCCCTTCTGGTGAAGGACTTGCTCGGCAGGCTTCGGTTACCGCGGTTACCACTTGAGCGTGTGCGTGCACACACACACACACACACACACACCCATGCAAACACTCCCTTCCAGCTTACTGGTAAAGTTGTAGCAATCAAAGTTTGTATTTTGAATCCAATCAAGATAACACTTGCCATTTAAAGGCCTGTGGAGTGTTTCCATTTTTAAAGCTAAGAAAACTTTGATGGTGTGACTCACCTCATGATTTATCTGTGTTAAAATCTAGGTTATTGTATGTTAATTTTTCATTAAGTGGGTCACAACTGTGTACATTAATTGACATTAAATATTGGTTTGGTTATTCACTGGGCTTAAAGGATTTTATCTATTCTCTGGAAAGCTAATAATAATTGAGTATATTTAGTGGCCCCAGATTGAATGATGGTATTATAAATCTCTGTTCTTCACCAGACCATGATGGATAATGTTAGATTTAGCTGATGGTATTGTATTCATCAGTGTTCACGTGTAAGCTACAAACTGTATATACACATGTACAACTAGACACTGACATTCTGCATTTGTGAACAAAGGTTTTTCAAATAATTTCCTCACACCTCAGTCTTTAAGGTCATGGTGATACTGGGGAAAAAATAGATAATAGCCTTAAATATAAAAAATCTTAGAATATTTCTTTTGTAACTGTAGCTGTAATGACTAGTAAACAAATGTGACTATCCTAACCATTTGCCCTTCCAGATTTCTTTACTATCATAACACGTTGTGGTACTGGAGGGTCACAGTAGAGTAATTCTAAACCTTACACTAGCAATCAGGGGGAGAACTGTTTTTCCATCATAACATCATGGATGTCGGGAAAAAATGAATCTTGGTGTGTTTTGGCCTCTTTTGCAAAGAACTCTGTCTTCCTGAACCATAAGAAACGAAACTTACCTGAATCTTGAATATCTTTAAAGGCTGCAATTGTGGAGTGTAACTCTTAATTAGATTCAGAGTGTAATCACCCCTAGTCCTTATTTTCTTTTCTTCCAGAAATGCTCCTAACTCTTCACTTACTTGCAGCAGAGTACTCATTCCTGTCCTTGCCTTTTCTTTGCACATCACAAACAACTTGAAACTCTTTTAGGTGGAATTTTCACTTTCTGTCTTTCATTTGACTAACTCATTTATGTTCTTGGATGCCTCTGGCTTTTTCATATCACCTTTACATTTGGGAGACTTAGAACTGGACACGGAAGTTTAACAGAGACTTTTAAAACTTCATTTTTAGCCAAATCATAATGCAGGGAGGGAGGTTGAAACTTGGGCTGAATTATTTTTCTCGTGGAACCAGAATTCATCTTTTTAGGGTCCGTAGACCTTTGTTGATATCATGATAACTGAACAGAATTACACTGGTTTGTGTCAGGGTGGGGGAAGGGCTCTTCACCATATCACCTCTGTTCTTCCTTTATCAATTGTTTACAACAGCAGTTGTTGGGATTTTGAGGCACCCCTCAGGTATCAGAATATGGCAGATTTCTCTCAGCTTTGTATTTTTTGAATGTGCGAAAATGTCGTCCATCGTTTTAGACTGCATGTTTCTGGGGGGCCTCCTCTGTGTCAGACACCATCCTCAGCCCTTGTTATTCCGAGGAGCCTCTTGTGGTGTGTTGGCCAGGGGATCACGGGAGGTGATCGTGCGCAACTGCTAAACACTGAGCAAGATTTCCCACCCAACGAACCAGAGGGATATGCCTGTCTTTCCCTTGCCAGGCCCCACGAAGGGGAACATCAAGCAGGAATAAAGGCCTTTTTTGCCCTCCTTCCTCATTTTGTGAGTCTCAGTCCCTATTAGGTATGACTTTAGTATGTTCTTTAATCGCTGGCAGTGGCCCAGTGTTAGAAAGCTGAAGGACAAGTTCATCTTTTTTTTTTTTTTTTTTAAGATTTTATTTATTTGACAGAGAGAGGCACAGCGAGAGAGGGAACACAAGCAGGGGGAGTGAGAGAGGGAGCAGCAGGCTTCCCGCCGAGCAGGGAGCCCGATGTGGGGCTCGACCCCAGGACCCCGGGATCATGACCTGAGCCGAAGGCAGACGCCCAACGACTGAGCCACGAAGGACAAGTTCATCTTATTGAAAATTCATCTCGTTTGAGTTCAGCAGTTAGTGAATCAATCCTTCGTTGGGCCAGGCACCCTTGGAAGGTACTGGAGACAAGAGTGAGAAAAGAACTCTTTTCTTATGGAACTCAGATTCTCATAGGAGATCATTTAAGATCCCTAGTATAAATCACACCATAAGAGATGGCTGTATAGTGAAGGGACTGGAGAGGAGAAAGCCGAGCACAGGGAAAATTAGCAACATTCCACCTTTGCTTCATGTCTAAAGAACATAAACTCCATGGAAGTGATGTCTATATTTTTTGCCTGCTCGGTTTTTTTTTTTTTTTAAAGATTTTATTTATTTATTTGAGAGAGAGAGAGAATGAGAGAGAGCACATGAGAGGGGGGAGGGCCAGAGGGAGAAGCAGACTCCCCGCCGAGCAGGGAGCCCGATGCGGGACTCGACCCAGGGACTCCAGGATCATGACCTGAGCCAAAGGCAGTCGCTTAACCAACTGAGCCACCCAGGCGCCCCTTGCCTGCTCGGTTTTAACCTAATGACATGTTTTTGTCATTCTTCCCCTTCCCAGAGGGAGTGTTCTCTGAAAGTCCCATGCTGAAGGGGAGCAGAACTGAGGTTGGGGCAACTGAATGAGTGGATAAGTAGCAAATCCAGCACAAGGCTTTTGTTCCTGCATTGCACAAGCTTATGGAAGCAGAGACTGATATGTAGGCATTAGGATTTATTTTATTCCTTTCCCCAGTGATTATACTGATAGTGAAATATCTTTATCTGAGCACTCCAGCAATATAGTTGTAGGCGCCATAAAAATGCATAGATACCTGGCTGCCCGTTCGAGTAAGAGGCCTCAATCCAGCCTCCTATATGCAAACCCTGTCTATTTTAGGTTTAAATTTCTGCTCATAAATTTTTTAAAAACCAAAAGAAACATTGCTTTTCAAGGTTAGGTTGAAGTCTAAGATTCCTTAAACCAAAAGCAAGTCCCTAGATGGGAAAAAAAAAAAAAAAAATTGATGACCCTAATGTACTTCC
The DNA here is from genome assembly GCF_002201575.2 of Neomonachus schauinslandi. Taxonomy (NCBI): domain Eukaryota; kingdom Metazoa; phylum Chordata; class Mammalia; order Carnivora; family Phocidae; genus Neomonachus; species Neomonachus schauinslandi. The sequence continues at coordinate 48,825,636 of NC_058406.1, forward strand.
TCACAGGAGCATTTCCAACTCCATCATTTAAACACACTTTAAATAATATTCTCTTCGTTGTAATATACAGATCTTCTGGCTTTCAACCAGGGAACCAGAGGAAGTCATGCCAGATATAAGGTAGAAGCTATGAGATATGGCATCCAATTCCATGTAGTTGGGTCTGTTTTCTGGGGCCTCTAATTCTTTCGGGCGGCAATCAACTGACCCTGTGATGATTGTCAAAGAAAGGAAGCTATGAAGTTAACCTAGGCTTCTGGGCAGGTCTCTACCAAGTGTAAAAGAGAAAAGTTAAGTTAATTGTTAACCTTCATGATAGTGTTTCAATGTACATGCTTAAGAAAGCAATTGTTCACATATCGATTATGTATGGGTAGAAATTAATTTGCAATTCTGGTCATCTGGTTGACTCCATACTTAACAGCATCGGTGACCATTTGCCACAGCAGGGAACATGTCCATGCATCCTCAGCATAGAACATAGCCCCGGGACAGGGTAGTTCTGTTCCTTGTTGGTTCAAAAAAGAAACGGCATTAAACAGCCCAGGGTTGAAAGTAACTACGGAAATTTTTAGATCATTTAAATTTTCTTGTAGATCTTTGGCTCTGCCTATCCCTTACCAGGATAGTGTGTTTTAGTATGCTGTCCTCCGTGGATAGCAGTGTCTCCAGCTTTTGAATAAAACTGGAGAAATTAAATTCTGTTTTCAGTTTGGCTAGATGCCCCCCACCCCAGTGTGTGTATCTGAGCTTTCAGAAGAGTGCTGCAGCCCCTTTCGTACCAACTCTGAGTCTGTTTTTGCCTCTCAGTCATTTGCTGTTTATTTGCTTCTCTTTCTGTGGCTTGGAATTTTAAACTTTCTTTGAACACACCTACGGCCATCTTCTGTTGCTGTTCATGTCTTCTATAATCATGTTATGTTTCCGTAAAGGTAGGGTGGTGAACCAAGTGTAAAAGAAAAGTCAAAAGAACAAAGAAGTCCACTTAATATATTATTAAAAACATCGTTTTGATCTCATTAACCTTCTTGCCTTAATATTAGTGGATAAATATCAGAAAAGTAATTGGCTTTTGTATATTTAGATTGAGATGAAAAATGTTTTTCCGTTTGTTCATGAAGAAGTGATTAATCCTGAAGATATTATACCTAGAAGAAGAACATCGGCTAAGCTATCATATTTCCACCAGCTAGGTTTGCTGGTATTACAGCAACATAAATGTTCTATTTGGCAGAATTTTATGTATCCTTTTTGGGATGTCATCAGGAAGAATTTTAACTTTCCCTAAAACAAAATTAAGTATTTTTTTAAATTTTAATTATAAATATTAACGGTTTAAAATTTTCTAGACAAAAATAATAAAAGTATGCCTTTCTCCTAAAACATGTTGAAATACTTCTCAGACTATTTAATTTGTAAGTTTTAATGGCAAAATTATAGGATCTTTCTATAGAGAAAGAGAAAGTAGTCATTCCATATTTTTTTATTGCTCTAAAAGTAATATTAATTTATCGAGTTAAAATTTAAAATATGGACCACTATGAATTTGCATTTCCCCCAATTTTCAGTGCAGGCGCCATATTTGATTTCAGGGATCATTCTGAAGGATTTCTCTCAAGTTTTTTTGAGCTATCATGCTTTTGTTTGTGTTTTTACTATGGTGATCGTTACAAAATGATAAAAGCTATCACTTTGCCAGACCTAAATAAAAATTCACTTTTCACATCTTTTGTTATTTGCACTTTTGGATCAGCATAGAATATTTGCTGTAGTCACCAGGTTAAGATCATCTGAAAACTTAAAGATAGATATTTTCCTTATAGTACTTCCCTATAATTAAAATCCTCATTTGCTTAAAAGCAGAGAGCCTTTCTTAAAGTAATAAATTAGCATTTCTCGACCTAGGGTCACTGGGAGTGCTACTTCTTTTTGCAATATCTCCAAGAAAGAGAATAATAATGCTATAACTCTGTTGAAATAGAAGTAATATTTTCAGTTTAATCACAGTTAAGTGTCATGACCTTTTGATCTTGCACTGAACTTCTTGCTGAAATGTGGTCAAATTTTAGCCAATTCTAACCCTGTGAAGCCAAGGTAAAGTTATTAGCCAGACTTTCCACAGATGTAGAGGTTTTTCTAAAAAATATTTCTGTTTGTTTGTTTTTAAACAATGTTATATAGTGTTTCAAGTCTCAGAATATGTTTTATAGCAGGAAAATTTACCCTTGAAATATTTTGCCCGATTTTTGTCTCCTCCCTCCAAAAATGTCTAAGTATGTTTACTTCTAATTCTGTGAGATTCTTTTGCTCTAACTTAATTTGATCTCTTTTTTTTTTTTTTAAAGATTTTATTTATTTATTTGCCAGAGAGAGACACAGCGAGAGAGGGAACACAAGCAGGGGGAGTGGGAGAGGGAGAAGCAGGCTTCCCTCTGAGCAGGGAGCCAGATGCGGGGCTCGATCCCAGGACCCTGGGATCACGACCTGAGCCGAAGGCAGACGCTTAACGGCTGAGCCACCCAGGCGCCCCAATTTGATCTCATTTTTAAAATTAAATGTTATTTCATTAAAAATGATCCCATTTAGAAATCAACTGAATTAAATTTTTTTTTTTTTTAGTTTGGAAATAATTGTATTTTTTAAGTAAAAAATAAATGGAATTCAACGCAGGTGTGCAGGAACCTGCTTTTGCAAACAAGTCCTCTTAGCAGCTCCCACAGTCATCAGTACAAGAGGAAAATCATACTCGTAAAGTGGAGGAAACCTGCCCCTTTTCAGAGAGATGCCTTTGAGTGATCCTGTGATTTCAAGTGAATGTGCTGAAGTATTAGGACTCTCGCATTTAGTGGCGTTAGTCTGCATAGTATGTTGCTGTAGTAGAGAGCTAAATATCAACAGAACTTGTTACTGTTGTTTGGGTTGCTTTTATATACCAGCTTCAAAATATGTTTTGACACTTTATTATGTTCTGAATTAAGCTTCAGATGTGTGTAATGAAGGATGAAGTCTTTATCAGACTCTAGTGTATAAATAATGAAGAAGAGCAGTTTGGAAATGGTTTCTCTGTAAGAGAAGGGTTTCTGAAGAGTTTCCAGTTTTGATCTGGCGCAAGCCAGACGCCGCTGGAGGCACACCCAGAACGGAGCGTCCTCTCTCGAAAGGCACAGTCTGCTCCTGCCACTGCTTTTCTCCCCCTTTCTTATCTTCCTCACGCCCCCACTTTTTTTTTTCTCATTCATCTTGTCATTCCTATAATGTTCTCATTCCTAGTTTACATGCTGAACCTTTTGAGAAAGTCTGGCACCTCTGATCCACTTTCCCTCACAGACCCTGTAATTTTTGGCTGTATTTTTATGTTTTTCAGATTCAAGTCAATCTGAAAGTCCCAGCCAGCCAAGTGACGCTGACATTAAGGACCAGCCAGAAAATGGTAAGTTTAGTTGGCGGACTCTAACTGCTGCTTTTAGAGTCCAGCGGTAGCCAGGAGCCAACCAAGTACAAGGATTTTGGGGTCTTTCCCATGGGCAGCTCACAGTAGGAACAACTTTGATGACTCAAGGAGGTCTCTGGATCATTCGAGCAGCCCCAAGCCCTCCTCCATCCCGCTCCCAAACACCATCCGGGTACTCATGAGAACCTTAGTTCCCAAGAACATTGATGACTGTGAGAGGTAGGGTTGATTTCAGAACCTTCTACAGCACAAGCGAGGAGCCACCGCCTCTCTGTTTCATTTTTAGTTCCTTCTAAGGTGGCAAATGCCCCGCGACCTTCTGGTGATTTAAGGTCATTGACTGACAAATATTTTTATAACCGTTCAGAGCTCAACCCTTTCCTAAGTGCTTTCAGAAAATGATCTCTGCCTTTGAAGATTTTCCACTTTAAATTGTCTGAAGTAAAATAGTAAGGGTACGTGACAGTATTAAATTCCTAAATTGTGTAATTATACAAATTTTCTGTTGCAGAAACTTGATTAGCATAGAGTGCACTCTTTATATACAAATGTAATAGTATCCAGTAAAGTACTAGATCCGTGGTATGTGCTCCAAGTACAAAACAGATTGTTATAAGTTGGAATTTAAGATGGAGTAAAACTATCAGTTTCAGTAAAAACTGAAGAGTGAACTGGCAGTCCCTATCATATACTAAACCTTGTACTATGTACTTTCCCAGATATCATCTCATAAAATTCCAAAATGCTCTTCCTCAGTGATATAACTAAAGGCCCTAATGGGGTCTGCAGTTTCTTACCTTTGTAACATTGAACAGGTTATTTAACCTCTCAAGGCATAAAGTTATTCCTCATCTTTAAAATAGTACGGTAATAATATATAATAAGAGCCTACCTGTTGAAGAGCTAAATAAGATGCACATATTCATATAGCTTATAAAAAATTGTTAGCTCTTCAATATTACTCATTATTCTTCTTGTCAGTATCATCCTTTACCATATTGGTTTTTCATCTACTTAGAATGACCTCATTCCTTTGGTCACTCTTTTGTTGTGCTATACATTTTTCCACTTTGATCTCCGTCTGATCTTTTGGAATAGATAAGGTAAACTGAATTATGTCAGAATTGTGGGATGGAGGATTTTTGCCACATTAGATATCCTCTCACTACATAATTTGTTTCATTTCCCAAGCCTGGTACATTCTTGATATCATTGCTGGATTCTGACATTAAATATGGACTCTCTGGCTATCCCCCTATTTATTCTGGTGTTTTAGTGGTATTTTCCTTATCAAAGTTGTCTCTTCAAAGCAAGCATAAGAAAAGAGAGACCCCTGAAGTCTTGTCTTTAGTGTCATAAATAGCTACATCTTATTATTTGTTGACATTTGTAAAGGGATAATTATACTTTAGTTTCATCCTTTATTTCCACCTGACTTACAGGTGATACCTTAAGTGTTTCATTTTTCGATCATACTTATATATAATCTGCCTGAAGTTGTGTCCAGAGATACTCATTTTATTCTCATTTCATTTTTAAAAATTGGTGGGCTGTACGGGTATGTGGTTCATGTATTTAGGGCTGGCCATCCCTCTAGCAGGCCTGCGATTCATCTGTCTTCATAAAATGGCCGACAAGCTGTTCACATGCAAATATAAATTGAGAGCATGAGAGGCCTGGCATGCCTTTCTGGAGCTGCCTGTAATACCGATATTGTGCATTTCCCATTCCAAAAAGCAACCAGGATCGAGCCTGGATTTTTCGGCCAAAGGCACAAAGATACTAGCCAAGTTCACTTTAACCCCAGATCACTTGGTGCTACCTCAAGGATTCACGATACTATTTTGGGGCTGAGTTGGGGGGTGGGTAGGATCATGTGAGTTCAAAGAACGTATTAATATCTGGGGGAGAAAGTAGTAAGTTCCTATGTTTCAAATGTCTATTTATTTCAAAGAAGTAGAGGCCGCTTTGTCTTGGATGCCTCCAGTGGAAACAGCCTAGGGACACAGCAGGCTGCTCAGTTTCCTCTACCTGCCTTTTGTCAATCTCAGATGCAGTGATTGGAGGAAACGTGATTTTACCCCTTTTCTAAAGACACATAATCCCTAAAGGAAAATAAGTGAAGAGTTCAGGACCAGGTATTTACATGCATTAGAGAACTTTTTAGTGTCCGTTTGACCAAGAGTGATTTTTTTGCATTACCCAGGTTATGGACGATGAGTTCCTAAAAGGTTTTTGTTTGTTTGTTTCGTTGTTGTTTTTAAAAAGGCAACTCTCATAAATGTAGCAGCCGAACTCTAAGAACACTTGGAATCTTGGTGGGTGAAGAAGTGACAGATTCTGGTCTGCAAATAAAATGCAAACGCATTACATCTTCTTCATGTATATATGTGAGGGGAAATCATATTCTTTTTATCCTAGCTCTTGAGGAGAAAGGTAATGGGAAACAAATGGTATTTTCCTAGTAAACCATGGAGAATGAACAGACAAATGGTAACATGCCGTTTCATCCAAAACCATAAACTAGGCCATGTAACTTTACCTAAAGTGGATGCAGCTGTTTCTTCCCTGTCCAACTAGTCTGTTTTTTTCTGTGGAATTTTTGCTTTCTTTTCTTGTACTCCCTTAAGACTCAACTGTAAAAGAAAACAAATCTTTGTCCAATTAGAGTATTAGATGGGAATTTTGAAGGAGTTATTTGAAGCCCAGAGATAAAATACCAGAATCTCTGAAACTCAAAATTGGTATAATATAATGATTAAAAACTCTGCCTCTAGAGTCAGACAGACCCAAGTTCAGATGAAATAATGGCTGGATGACTTTGAATAAACTGCTGCCCCAATCTCAGTTTTCTTATCAGTAAAATAAGAATACTAAAAGAACATACTTCGTATTAAAAGGGAGAATATGGTGACAAACCATAAGAGACTCTTAATCTCAGGAAACAAACTGAGGGTTGCTGGAGTGGGTGGTGGGGTGGGGTGGGAGGGATGGGGTGGCTGGGTGATGGACACTGGGGAGGGTATGTGCTATGGTGAACGCTGTGAATTGTGTAAGACTGATGAATCACAGACCTGTACGCCTGAAACAAATATAATACATTATATGTTAATGAAAAAAAATAAAAATTTTTTTAAAAAGGGAGCATTTGTACATGAAACAGCATCATGTCTGGTTCATAGTAAGGACTCAAAGAAAGCCATTATTACTCTTAGTTGAAGCTCCTATCTGTAAAGAGCATACGTATTGGAGAGGCCAAAAGCTGGGAGATTTGGAATGGAAGGGGGATAGTGTCAGAAAGAAACCAAGACTTTTAGAGAGGTACCTTCTGTAGGTACCTACTCTGTTCTGAAATGTCAGATGTAAGTCTCCTCAGATCTGTCCATAATCCCCACAGTGCCACATCTGTTTCATTATGTAGACTGTTCCTCACATTCTGTTCACCTCCTAGGAGTTGACTACCACAGAAGTGATTCAGAGTTGCCAGAACCTTCAGAATGAGCATTCCCAGAGAAGGTGATTCTGGAAAGAAGGGGCCCCACCTAGATGGCTTTAATTTTAGCTGAGTCTTTCCTTGGCACCAACCACATAGAATCTGGCTTATTAAAAACTATAAGCTGATTAAGGGTCGGGCTCATGACCAATTCCTTTTAAAACAATCTTGCAGAGCATATAGCTCTGTACCTTGAACTTAGCAGGTACCTGGTATTTATTTGCTTAATGAATAGAATTAATAAGTAGATGAATATGTTCTCATTATCCCCAAATATTTTGCGAGTGTCTGCTCACTGTTGATTTACCAAGAGGTTTTTAAAGAAACAAATATCAAAAATAAAAAAAAAAAAAACTGGAGATGCAAAAAAACTAATTTGGGTGTGGGGGAGAATTGCACATGGACACGTGGACATACATGCGCAGATAAGACTGATAGTGCTGGGAAGCCAAAGCCAGAAGCTATACTAATGTCCACGGTAGATCAAGTTGTACCTCTGCCCCTCCCACATGAGCAGGTGTGAGCGAAGACATGAGATAACCATCATGTTAGCTTATGCTTGCTTACCACAGGCCATGAAATTCTGACAGAGTTCTCAGCTCTGACTGGAATCATGCATTTAATTCTTCTGCATATTGCTGAAACCCCCTTTCTGGCTTTTCAAGAGACTCTGAAGGTGATAAGCCTTATTTGTTGGACTTTGACTTAGAACATCTACTCAAACCACCTTCGTGAATTCCCGAGAGGTACTTGAGCTACTGATAACAGTTCTTATGGGACAGAATGTTTGAAATGACTGCTTGGTATTTACGGGACCTGTGAACAGTCCCCTAAAGCTTGTGTTCTGTGGTGCATCAGATCAGTCATTAATGAGGGAAAAGCTCATGTGATAACCCTCCTACTTAATTCAAGTCACACTTCTGTAGGGCCACACCGAGTCCATGTCTGAGGGAATAGCATCGTCCAGCATTGGCGCTCTGAAAGTCCCCTCCCCGCTGGGACTCGCTGTGAAAACACCCTTCACTGAAAAAAAGAAAATATGGGATTCCCTCGCTAGAAAAAGAAAAGCTGTGTTCACATGTTTTTGCCCCCTCTGTTTACTCTCTCTCATCACCTGCACCAACTACTGTGAAAAGCCTCATCTTCATGGTTTTTAAAATGTGGTATTTATAACAGGAAAGCAGAGTTGGTATTTGGATTATTTCCTTTAGGCTTAATCGTGTTTGTTCTTCCTCATTTATCTGGTGGTCGCCCATATGTTGGTGGCGTAAACCCTCAGATGGGCCTTTGCAATCAGTGGAAAGCCATTAATCATGATGCTTGCCCCAGATTTTGAAAATTTCCAGCTCTACCTGCCAATCTGAAAATCACCCTGGAGAATTGTTTGAGTGTGGCTCTCCTGGTCAGGGATATCGTTTGTGTCATTTCCATCTTGTATCGCTACACTAGATACTGTTGCTAAACGTTGCTAGACGAAAAAGGAATGTACTCCAACCACAATCACATCTCCCTAGTCGTCCATTAACTCATTTCTGTGAGCATTTTGAATATTTCAATACTTATGAAATAACTTCCAAAGCTACTGACTTGCTGACTTAGGATTTATGTGTGGGATCCACTTTGTAATTTGGGGGGGAGATAAGAGAACTGTCAATTTTTACTTCTCTTATGGATAAACACTGTTTTATCTGATAATATGCTCTTAACACCTTGGAGGCCCTATGCTTTAACTTTTTTTCACTACGTCCTCCAATATATGGGAGGTATATTGTAGTGTTACAATATCAATACATAGCGTAAAGGCAGAATAAAGTTCGTAATTCCAAACCCTAAGAATTGTCTCTTACTTACTGCTGGTTGGACTGCCCATTTTAAGAACCATTTTGATTAATGTGTCATTTTAGTTGGGTCATTTTAGGAATTTTGGAGGCAATACAGCCTTATAATTTGCACTTTCCTGGGAAAGCAGGAGCACTCTAGCACCATTGACTTGTAAATACAATTTATTAATATTTCATAATTTGCGTGAGTTTCTTTGACAATTACCTAGCAACAGTTATTCTCGGTGTTCATTCAAAAAACACTGCAGGGACAGACACAGCAGAGTGACCACCAGAATAGCAGCAATAATAGTAATGATCAACATTCTAAACCATGTAATGGTCCCAAATTAGGGAGACGTTCAAACCTAAATGCCTTCTGGCTTCCAAATCTGTATAATTAAATTCTACCTGATGAATTTTCAGCAGTGCGATGGAGCTGGTCTCTCTCCTTTAAGAGACTAGAGAACCAGAGTTTGGTTTGATCTAAAAATGTCATTCTGAGACCAGGTGAATTGTGCTTTCTTAAATATTGTTAGCAGATGTGACCCATCATTATTTGCAGAGGCTCTTTAGAAATGCCTCCAGACAAAGGAAATTCTTGGATCTTGCCTTTTGAAAGATGAGGTACCAGGTGAGGCTGCAGGCTCCCCCACCCCCGGACCCCCGCATGCATCCTGCAGTGTAGACTAGGTTGAGCTTTACCACAGGACCCAGTGTCATTAAGGAGCTCTTTCAACTGAAAAATAGGGAGGAAATTTGTAGTCATTCTTAAAAAGTAGTTTTACTTCACACATTATGGGTATTTTATTGTCTACATACAGAGGATAACTAGCTGAATAGACTTTAAGTGGTTGGCTAGTGGCCAAAATAGGGAGTGTTTTAGACCCACGTTCCCTGATGTCTAAATTCTCAAATAGACTGGATGGGTGGTCTAGTTCAGACATCTTCCCTCCTCCACCTCCCCTCCCCCCCCCATCCCTCACACACAAATAGTTACAGAGGAAAGAAGAAGTAAAGGGATTTCTTTCTGGTCCTCAAAATTATTTGTGCCTGTAACTCTTGTCCCAGGAGACACGACCATTTGAGTGCCTATTAGATCTCACATTCTAAGTAGAAAGGCATTTTTAAGCGTTGATTTATAATTTATTTGGGATTGTGTAAATCTGTCCATAGATCTTGATTCCAAAAATGTGAAGCAATACAATTCATGTAGTATTGGAATTGGGCTCAGAAAAAAAAGCAAATGGGGAGCCGTCATCAAATCACAGTGTGGTGGAAGGTACACCTGGTGTTTGTCTGCAGCTCCATCTGCTATTGTTCGGTTTTCCCAGTGATCGAGCCCGAAAAACTCTGATAGGACCCTTTGACAGAGAAGGACCCTAGAAGGACCTGCAGGGTACTTTTAATGGTCACTTTCGCATACCTCTCCATCAATTAAAAATCAGCTCGGTGAGCTATCAGGGAGGCTACTTCGGGTCAGGAATAGTGTATGAGCTTTCCTTGCCACAAATAATAGGATCTGATTTGACACTGGAGTGTGAATTTGTTGATTTAAAGCCTGTACATTATTTTTTGAGAAGGAATTATCCTTTTGTGGATAATATTAGAAAACTGAATGTAATATAAATAATTTATTTGGGGATTTGGAGTCACTAATCCAGATTGATTAGTTGTCTGCCACAGAAATGCATGTGGCCACAGGATTTTTGGCACCTTTTCTCCCTACAGCTTCCCCATTCTTTTTCTCTTCTTCAGGTTTTACTCAGCTCCAGGCAACTCTGTTCCCTTGGCATTAGCTTGTCATTAAGGAAATCCACTGGGATAGCTCAACTAGAGGTGGGGGGAGGGGTAATATTTACTGCAGATTACTCTGCCCCATCTCAGTTGTTTGCTTCTGTACTTGGTTGATTTTCACCCAAAGGGAACAAGGGAGTCTCCTATGCCTTATCTGCAGGCATCATATGGTGCATATAGAAAGAGAGAAGCAGAAAGGATGTTGAGGCAAGGCCCAACCAAGTAGGAATAGGCTTCCAACAATCTCTCCATGAAGGAACGTCAGTGTTTTCTAAGATCTCTGTAGGCATTTTGCAACTAGAGAGCTTCTCAGCAAGCAGTTTTTGTAAACTCAAGAGATGAGCAAGGAGAAGCCAAATCACAGCTTCCAAATAGGTCAGATTAGCAGAGGAGAGTTGCCACGACAAGCCCGACACTGAGCATCTGTTAAGAGAAAATCAGTTGTCCAAGCCACTTATAGGCTCTGTACCTCAGTTTTCTCATAAGTAATTCAACAGATAGTTTAAGAATCTGCTGGATACATTTGGACAATGTACTGGATGCATTGAGGGAATATAGCAATGGATCGGACATCCTGTTCTGGAGGACTCGATAGTCTAGTGAGGGGGGAAAGGTTTAATTCATCCATCCATTCAACAAATATTTATCTAGTGCATCTTAAGAACCGGGCACTGCACTGAGCAAAACAGAGAAAACCTTACCTTCTGGTGGGAGGAGACAGACAATGAACTAACTAATACATACATAATGTGCCCAGTGATATTAAATACTACAAAGAAAAACAGGGACAGATAAGGGGATAAGCAGTGGAGGACATGGGTGCTATCTTACATAGCGTGGTCAGGGAAGGCCTTTCTGGTCTGTTGACATTTGAGTTCAGACCTGAAGAAGGTGAAGAAGAGAACTATGCAGACATTACAGACTTTGATTCTAGAAATAGAGATGAGTAAGGCTTTGAGGGAAGTTGGGGGAATAGTAACAGGGTCAGTGTGGCTTAAGGGGCATGAATGAAGGAGAGAGCAATTGGAGATGGGGATAGCAGGAAACGAAATTGTATTGGACGTTCTAGGCCGAGGAAAGGACTTGGCAAAACCCTTGGTAAACTATGATATGCTCTACAGAGGAATGCACATACCAAATCCATTCACTTCTTGATATAATAAATATATCCCAAGCCCCTATGATCTGTGAGATACTTAATGTGTAGTGACGAGCAAGGCAAGCATAGAGTCTAGCGTGGAGTTACAGACAAAGGCCTGATTTGTAACATTGCCAGAGAGAGGCTCTCTCATCTACCATGGCAACATCCTTTAGTATCCCCAAAGGTTTTTCCTTATGCATGTAATACTAAAAGCTGAGTTACTTACATGGGATACTTGACTTTACATACCCACTCATGCAAACGATTCCTTTTTCATTTAATGGAAATCTCAATCTGTGGACTTCCAGCTTATCCCTTATCTCATGACACCATTTAGATCATAAGCCCCCAGGTCTCAAGTACATTTACCATGAAGCTTCATTTTTTCTCCCTAATAGTTACCAGATTGAGCCATAAGAATAGAGGACACCAAGTTAAATTTGAATTTCATATAAATAAACAGTGAATAATTTTGTAGTATTAAATGGGTATACTTATATTTTAAAAAGTATTTGTTTATCTAAATTAACTCCTATATTTTATCTGGCAACCAGTCCTAATTTTCCACACAGCCCTGTGTACAATAGTAACAGCGGCTTATGAAAAAGTTTGATTAGTTTGCGATAATTTCACTGATCACAAAGGGTCAACCCACTGGAATTTCAGCCACTGAAAATGAACCCTGGGGGAAGAGTACCACAAAGTTGTTTTTTTTTTTTTTTTAAAGATTTTATTTATTTATTTATTTGACAGAGAAAGACAACAGCAAGAGAGGGAACACAAGCAGGGGGAGCGGGAGAGGGAGAAGCAGGCTTCCCGCCGAGCAGGGAGCCCGATGCAGGGCTCCATCCCAGGACCCTGGGATCATGACCTGAGCCAAAGGCAGTCGCTTAACCAACTGAGCCACCCAGGCACCCAAGTACCACAAAGTTTTAACGAGTTGACTACTTAAATTCCATTCCTCCTGCATCTGCTGGTACTTGGTCCAGTAGTTATCTTGGAACAATAAGCCTCTTGTAAGGTACAGCATAGTAGTTGAGAGCCGTTCAACCTATGCAAGCAAATTTGTAAGTGTAATTAGTGGGATATCAACTGAGTAAGCCATTGGACAGTATGTGAGTCACTTCTTCAGAACAAATGCAGAGGAAGTATACTTTGTTACAAGATTTAGTTATCAGCAGATTATTTGCTTCGTGAAAGATGATGAAAGTGGAAAATCAGTCAAATAATAAAGCACTGGGAAATTCCACATTCGACGGTGAGGTAGACAAAAGGCATTTCAGACAGACTTGAAAATAGAAGGTGCCATATTTTTCATGTGCTGTATGGGAAATGAAATATATATGTTTTCATTTGTAATTGAGGACTGTTTTGCTAGGTGCGACAAAACTTGTCAGAGTATGTTACAAAAACGTAGTGTGATCCTTGAACCCTCCCATTCAAAATACAGAATACCGTTCACAGATTCAAGGAAAACAGTTTGGAAAGTTGGGATTAAACTCTACTGGGCTTTCGAGCCAGATAATGATAAAAATAATGATTTTGGTGCATGGAGCACTGGGTGTTATGCACAAACAATGAATCATGGAACACTTCATCTAAAACTAATGATGTAATGTATGGGGATTAACATAAGAATAAAAAAAAATTAAAAAAAAAATAAATAAAATTAACATAAATTTAAAAAAAATAATGATTTTGGTGATAACAGTCATGATGATAGCTTACGTTCCTTGTGGACTTTCTGTGTGCTGGCTTGTTACTTTGGATCTTCCAAGCAGAATATTCTCTGGTGGAATTATTGGTGCCGGGATTTATTTGAGGTAAAGCCTATTAAATATAAAGAGAGGATGCAAGAGTCAGCTGGGAGAGCTTTCACACCACAATAATGACCTGATACCTGTGGAAGGAAATGGGAAAGGAACAGGATTGGGTTGGAAGAATCTCACATAGCAGTAAGCCTCTAAGAAAGTTTTGTATAGGCCAGTGGAGAGTCTTTGAGCCAAAGTCACCTGTTTTAAGAGTTCTGTGTCCCATGGGGCGCCTGGGTAGCTCAGTCGGTAGAGCATCCGACTCTTGATTTGGGCTCAGATCACAATCTCAGGCTCGTGAGATTGAGCCCTGCACAGTGGGCTCGGCACTGAGTGTGGAGCCTGCTTAAGATTCTCTCTCTCTCCCTCTCCCTCTGCCCCTCCCCCCTCCCGCTTTCATGCTCTCACACGCTCTCTCTCTCTCTCTCAAAAAAAAGTTCTGTGTCCCATTGAAATGGGTCTGCATTAGTATTCTCCCCCTTAGTCATTGGCTGGGATATCCTGGAGGAAGGGTGGCCTTTGAACAGAGGGATGGCAGCTGGGGTCATCAGGCAATTATGCTCCTTGCAGCAAGTGATCTCTTGGGTCATTTTCATGGCCACCCCAACAGGGCATTGTGCTAGGACTTCTCTCATCCATATTTAATCCGAATACAACCCTACGGAAAGAGGTACTGTTGGCGTGCCCGTTTTACGTACAAGGAAACTGAGACACAAAGAATCTAAATAGTTTGTCCACCATCCAGAAGGTGGAAAGTGTATTCAAACTTACTCTCACTCCAGAGTCTAATTGCTTATCCATTACACTGTATTGTAGAAAGAACGGTATTCAACCTCTGGTTCCATAACTTATTGATTATGTAAATTTGGGCAAGTAGTTTGAACTCTCGGACTTGTGTTTCCTCATTTATAAGGTGGGATGTCATCACCTTCCCAGGAAATGTGTTTTTGTCGCTGTTTTGTTTTGAGCTTAAACAATGTTAGTTCCTTTTCCTTCCTCATGTTTTTCTCTCATCTGGGATTGTCATCTCTTCCTTTATTCCTTATCTCATCCTCCCAGGTATCTGCCTCAGCCTTGCTCAGGCTCCCACAGGTTTAATTATGTCCTCAGAACTAACGGGACTGTTTCTGTTCAGATTTTATGTATGAATGTGTGTAGGGATATGAGGTACCCAGAACTTGGAACAATCCATAGTAGATACTCAAGTGTAGCCCGCCTTCTCTTTCATCTACCTCACTGACTCGTAGACATGAGCCATATGCCAGGGGGCAGTCCAGAACACATTTTTTTTCTTGCTTTAGATATTTGGGAGACAAATTACATTCTTATTTTTCTTACAAAAATTCTTTACTCTTTTTCCCTACAATCTCAAGTATTATGCGTACTTGATTCTTTAATGGACGGTTTTCAACAGTGGACTAAATTTTCACTCGATTTTTCTGCTGGAGATGGAGAGTATAAAATGAGATGAGTTGTAAGGTATTTATACCAGATGCCATTATGTTTGTTGAATGGCATAAAACAATTATGGTTGCCAATAAATTTGAAAGTATTTCAGTGACAAAAGATGTAGGAATGTATTTATTGAAAGCATAAAATGTTTATTTCTGTTGCCCGTTTTTTGTGCAGGACAATCGAAACTTGCACCTCGTCCCTTTGATTTTAGATTTCTGAATTATTTAAAAGAATCGGTTAATTCTCCGTTTCAAGTGAGTAAGACCAAGTTCATTAGGATATCTGATTCCTAGCATGTCCCACATTCACAGATCATGTTAACTCCACAGAGAGGTTTATCTTTTCTTAAAATTGCAAATGCTGCCCAAACTGAAAGCTTTTCCATTAAATGCATTCTTGCAGCTTTGGACTATGAGTAAGATCCTTAACGACAGAGAGGGGGACAGTGAAGTACCTTGTTGTCAGAGCATCAGCCAGTTCCAAAAGTAGCAGTGTTCAGAACATGCATGTCCTTTGAGTTCTAGTGGATTTGCAAATTGATATGAAATACACATCGGTAAAACTCAGCACACACCAACACACTGTTTTTGACCAGTGGTTTGCCAACTGGTGGTCCCTGAAGGGGGCAAAAAGAAAAATCTTAAATTATGCATTTTTCCCCCTAGAAAAAGCTACGCAGGCTGAAGATTTTTGCTTTTGACGCTGTTTGTGAACTCACTGGTTATCTTGCACTTACAGAGATTTATAGTTTGGATTCATTAGATAAAAGGTGGGGGTGAGATGAATTATCCATTATTTAATAAAGACGGCAGATTAAATACTTTGAGAAATAGGCTCCATGATGGGAAAATATTACAAGATGTCCTTAGTGAAGAAAAGATACAGAAGCCTCAGTTATAGACCGATGGTTGAAAAATAGCCTTTAAGTTTGTCTTATGCAAGGAGAGAGAGGAAGAGAAAAGCATATGCCAGTAAGAGTCAGTCTAGAATGCTTGTGGCCACGGACTGCCCATCATCATCTCTTTATGTATCCCTCCATTCATTTTTTTCAATAGATATTGTTGAATTCAGTTCTACCCGAACAGAATTGATAGTGAGGGTCAATGGTGAAAGCAGCTCAAAGCGGGAGACTGAGACAGTGCTTCTCAACGTAAATGGATCAGGAAAGCATACTTTTGGAATACAAGATCTAAAGGACGTTTGGGTAGCCTGATTGTACATAACTGTGTAGAACATTTGAGTTCCAGGCTCAGATCTCTCTCTGTATGGATTCTTCCTGTGCTTCAATAGGAGAGGCTAGAGAACCGACCATGGTTGAATAATATTATGTACTAGAAACTTTAAATCATTTGGATATCTGAATTTGGCGTAATAGTTCTGAGAGGACAAGGAAAATGAGGTTCAGGGATGTTGAGGCACAAGTCCGTGGTCAACAGTTAGTAAGCGGCAGAGGAAGTGCTACTTCATCGTCCCAGGGAGAATCTGAGACGAAACAGAGATGAGGGATAGTGAGATGCTCTGAAATGTTTTGGAGCAACCATAATAATCTCCAATCACTTGTATCATAAGGTTTTCAGTGTATTTTCTATCTGTCCTGTCCCCTCTTCCCAGGGAAATTACAAACCTGACGTTAGGGAATGACATCAGTGATGACACACTTACGGTGGTGGTAGTGATGGTGGTGAACTAGTTAAAACGAGATGACCTGTCAGTCCTTTCCACCGAATCCTGGCCCCTGAGAACAGTGATATGTCAGAGTGTGCTGAAAGTGAAACCAGTAAGAGTGGGTGTGCAGAATTACTCTGCATTTTGCTAGGGATACCTCGTGTGCTACGGACGACGTGTCACCATCTGACCTAGGTACCAAGTGATGGAGATGACATTATTAATAACCAATTCATGAGTATTTCTTAGGGGATGCAAAATAAATAGAATAGAAGCCCCAGTGTTTTCTTTAGGTACCCCTAACATGTGTTTCGAGGAGGCCACAATTTTAACTGGATACTCCTTGAGGGCAGAAACTAGTATTTGTGGGCGCCTGGGTGGCTCAGTTGGTTAAGCGACTGCCTTCGGCTCAGGTCATGATCCTGGAGTCCCTGGATCGAGTCCCGCATCGGGCTCCCTGCTCGGCAGGGAGTCTGCTTCTCCCTCTGACCCTCCTCCCTCTCATGCTCTCTGTATCTCATTCTCTCTGTCTCAAATAAATAAATAAAATCTTTTAAAAAAAAAAAAGAAACTAGTATTTGTGTTGTATTCCAAACATAGTGTCTGGCACTCAATAAATATTTTTGAAGTGAATGATTAAGTGGGTAAGTGAGTGAATGAATAGATCTTGTCTTCAGGAGTTTAAAGTCTTTTTTTTTTTAATTGAGATATATTTGGCATATAACATTGTGTAAGTTTAATTGTTCCCAACACTAGAAGACATGGTAATTATGCCACGAGGTAGAGATGTTAGCTAAGGCTATGATGGAGATCATAATACCTTGTATCAAATCACTATGTTGTATACAATTAAACTTAGTCTCTAATAGTGTTTATTTGGGTTTTGTTATCTATAATCACCGCATTCTGTGCTAGATCTCCAGAACTTCTTTATCTACTGATTGCAAGGATGCACCCTTAAACAGCATCTCTTCTATTCCCCCACCCTGGTAACCACCAATTTAGGATTTTAACCTCTTTTAAGGGAAAAATAATTGGTAATTATAGGTAATTTCTCCTTCTTCCAATTCGCCCTTGCCCAATCTTACTTGTGTTTATTAATATGTGTGCTAATCTTTGTGTTAGGCGATGGGGATATAAAGATAAATGAGATGCAGACGCAGTTCTCATCAGGTACATATTCTAGCAAGGACGACAGATATTTAAACAGATATTTGCCATCAAATGTGATTGTGCTTTCCTGAAGGTATTTGGATAGTGTTGGGGGCCCGTGAGGAAGGTAGATACGAGTGATCAGAAGCTGTGCAAGAGGCAGCAATAGTTAAGTTTTAGGGCGCCTGGGTGGCTCAGTTGGTTGGGCGACTGCCTTCGGCTCAGGTCATGATCCTGGAGTCCCGGGATCGAGTCCCGCATCGGGCTCCCTGCTCGGCAGGGAGTCTGCTTCTCCCTCTGACCCTCCCCCTTCTCATGTACTCGCTCTCTCTCATTCTCTCTCTCTCAAATAAAAATAAATAAATAAATCTTTAAAAAAAAAAAAAGAATGAGCTCAAAACCCCCATTCCACACTCTGAAGAAATATATCCAGAATGGACAGCAGAATTTTCGCATGTTTCTGAGAGGGCTTTCAGGCTAAAGTTCCCTTCTAGTTCTAGGTTCCTGCGTTTGCTGAGTTAGTTTAAGTGGGTTCAGCCCCTGCCTTACAGGTCTGTACTGTGTACGCATAGAAATTATGTCGGTAGTTGACTTTGGTGAAGCCGTAGGGTAACAGGGTTGGGGAGGGAGCACTTAGGTTATGTCTCAGAACACAAACCACTTGACATTGATTTTAAACAATTCTCTTCTTCAAAAACACTTAGGCCACTGTGCCATGTTACCACAGCAGTCTGTTCTCGCTCCTGCCCTCTCCTTTCTGAGCCTCTTCTTGCTCCTGTTAAGTTGTAAAGGCGGAGGAATTTCACCATCTCTTATTTCCTTCAATTTTGCAAATTTATGTTCTTGGGAGTTTGCTTTATCAGTAAAAAAGTACCATCAATGTACTTTCCTAATCAGTGTATTCTAGTACGCTTGATTAATAAATGGGATTCACAGGTTCTGTATGTGTGAGAGGGAAGATACAGGTCATTGTTAAGCAAAAAGAGCATTGGGCCCACCACGTACGGCTCCGTTTGGCTGAGGTGTAGTGTTTCTGAACAGTCTCTAATACACCAGTTGTATCCTGTTCATTCTTGAATGGCCAGTCATCCAGCAGACCTTCCTTGGAATGAAGCTTGCTGACTGGCTGGCTGACAGATAGAAAGCATCCAGAAGGGAGAGATGGAGACGAAATTAAAATGTGACTTCTTTGGCATCCACCTTTCGAACCCAGGCCTTCCCCACTTTACTCTAATGCAATTTAGTAGATGTTGGATGGAAGCTAATACAGTTAAAAAGAACTTCATGTAATCTCACTAACATTCTTAGAACATGATGCTCAAGGTTTTCTGGTCAAGGATATTTGCATTTGCATTTAGAGCATAGTTAGAGCCAGAACTCTGTGAATGTGAAAAGTCCTTGCTCTAAGGATGACATTTCCAAGCTGTCAAAATCTGATGTGCTCAAGGCTAAAACCGAAATTGCCTTTTATTCTGTAAATATTGAAAAGAAGGCTGAGCATGGTACCGGTGGATTTGCTAGCCAAGGTACTAGCCCACTGGGTTGGAATCAGAGAAAATCCATTTGTTGAGTTTAAATTGTTACGAAATTCAAGCCTGAGGGACGCAGTGAGAAAGTATACTGGGCAGACACAGTCCCACGTTTTCCTGTTGGCGCTCAGCCCCCCTGGCACTATTTACTAGTGCAATTTCATTTGAGGGCATAAGCACATTACATGAATTTCTGTGACTTGACTGTTCTTATCTCTAATTTCTTCATGTTTACTGTGAAGTACAGAAATATTCACACTAAATCTTCACATATTATATTCACTCACTCAATCAACATTTATTTAGCAAACATCTGCTGTATCCCAGGCATTGTTCCAGCATCAGTTATAGGACTGACGAAGCCCAGAGACGAAGAGTGATACGCCAAAAATAACACGTGGATGATGAGTAGGATGGAGACCCTTGAGGTCCAGCACTTGTCCTCCATTCTTTCTACTATACTGTCATTCTGCTTCTCTTCGCCTTCCTGCTTCTCCCCACCCGCAAAATAACCTGAAATTGGACAGTTACTTGAAAGGCTATTGAAATCCTTCCCTTAATTTGCCAACAAGTTGTGAAGTTGATTGGAAAGTCACTTATTTAGAATCTTGAGTAGAGCAATGGCAGTTTTAGTATGACCTCTTTTTGTGTGTGATTCTCCGAATAGTGTCTGCAAAGGCCAGTGTTATTATAAAGTAGATTGTAAACTCCGTGAAGGTAAGGACTACTGTTTTTTTTCTATAGCACAGGGCCTACCACATAGTCTGGGGCGATGATCCTCTGTTGTCAATGCAGAACAAAATGCATCTCTTGTGCCTTAGAGTGTCTCTGTTGATCTGGGGTAGTGTGTATGCAGGATGAGCTCTCCATAAAAGCCTGCTGCAGGAGAGATTGTAAATAATGTCCATATTCAGCGGGCCTCTGCTTAGAGCGTGAATTTCCCGGCCCATCTTTTCCTGTGTTCAGTGCCTAGATGACCAGTCCAGCAGCTTGCAGTCTTGCTTGCTGGATCGTGGGGTATCTGTGATATCTGAAGGCCGGCAGGCAGGACAGCAAGGTGGTTTTGGGGGCCAGGCACGAGAAGTTTGCTGCCAGTCAGGAAAGGTTTTCCCTGGGTCTTGGCGGGGACTGGCAGGAATTCAGGCTGCACGTTTGATAGTCTTCCCTTTCTGCCACCACTGCTGTCCTCATTGGCCCGTGGTCACCAGCTTTCCTAAGTGCAGCATCACGCCAGAAGATGGTGTGTGGGGCAGAACTGGGTGTAGCTAGTCCAAGTGTGAGATAACGCATGCTATATGGCAGAGCTGACTGGGACATGAAAAGATCTTTGCGCAGCAAGAGGTTGAGCAGAAAAATAAAGAACAAATAGAAGTGGGCTCTGTGCAAGCATTTAAGCAAATACACGGGTGAAAAGAAAGGCCAATTCATGTTATTTTAACAAGTAACTCAACCTATACTTTATGGGAAAGCATAAATATAAGACACGGTGTCTCTCTTGCCCACTGTTCTTTTTCATGATCTTGTAGGGTCTAGAAAGTGTAAAATTTGAAGAAGTGATGAGTTTGATAACTTTTCTTACTGGAGGAACTGTTTTCTTGAAAGGAAGCCTGGGTGGTTCTCTAATTTGAACTTCGAGGGGCGCCTGGGTGGTTCATTTGGTTAAGCGTCTGCCTTCCGTCTGCCTTCGGCTCAGGTCATGATCCCAGGGTCCTGGGATCGAGCCCCACATCGGGCTCCCTGCTGAGCAGGGAGTCTGCCTCTGCCTCTCCCTCTGTATACTCGATTGCTCGTGCTCTCTCTCAAATAAATAAGTAAATAAATCTTTTTTTTAAATTTTATTATGTTGTGTAGAATAAATAAGTCTTTAAAAAAAATAATTTGAACTTCGACAGGTGCACGGGTGGAAGAGGGATGGGAAACCCCGGGCCAGAGCCTTGACTTTGTCACTTGCCGGGCTGTGAAATGCTTTTAAAACATTCAGAGCCAGTAACTATAACTGACCTTGGGGGGAAGGTACTTCACCTCTCTGTGCCTTAGCTTCTTCGTTTATGAAATGGGACTGCTGATTCTTGCCATTCTTGCTCCCAAGGATTTAGTAAAGATACAATGAGATACCTAAAAGCGCTTTTTAAGACATAGAATGAGCTATTGTAATAATTTCAGGTCATCAGGAATTCCTTCATTTCTAGCCCTGGTCTCCTGACAAATGCTAGGAGACAAAATGAGTATATACCACATCTTTTTTTTCATTCAACCTAACAGTACTCATTTTCAAGTGGATATCGTTACAAAGCTGTTGCATGGGAAATGAATGCTCCTCTCTTCTGGGCAGCATCTTTTACCATTTGGCCCACAGCTTCACCCCCCTGCCCACAGAGTCCTCAGGATACTGAAAGGTATTCTTTCCATGTTTATCGCTCTTGCCCTTTATTCCAAACTAATCTAGAATTCTAAAATTTTCCAAGATAATTTTTAAAAATGTAAGCACCTAGAATGACCTCAAATAGCCCAAACAAATAAATGAATGAAATAAATGAAACTCACAATTTCTAATAATGATATTTCAGTTGATTCAGAATATATTTAAGGAATCTTTAGATGATGTTAGTGTTTGACTTCATTCTTAAACTCCCTTGAATCCGCAGCCCTTTTTCTTATTTGTACCGAGTACCCAGTGACATTTAGATCCACTTTTAGTTGGCTTTTACTTAAGCTTTTCTTTTTCTGGGACAATCAGCTTAGAGACAAAATAGGCTCAAGCCCAGCACGTTCATTGTTTTGGCAAAAAGGTATATTTCACTAGATGGTGAGGGTTATAGGAATACAGTTTCCGGTAATTCTTATGTGTATTTAGTGGCCTTAAGTGGAAATATTAGTGTCTTCCTTCTTAAGCCACCGGACTGAAAGATCTGGCAAGCAGAGAATTTAAATCTTTGGCAAATTATGTCTCCAGTTTTAGAAGTTTTAAGCACCTTTTGATTCCAACTCTTACCTCTGCTTTTGAGCCTCCATTTCTGCCCATTAGAGTCTCTGCCCACCAAACACTTGTGTCTTCAAGACATCAAAGCTCATTTTAAAAAAGAAAAAGATAGTAAGTTTCAAAGAAAGTGTCCAATATATATTGGGAGGGCTATGGTACATTTGCCTTTTTATGCATTTTTCTGGTTGATCCAAATTCTTTCACCTCTTTTCTCAGAAGAGGTGCCCACCTCTAGGTACAGCAGGACAAGCAGGATTCAGTCATTCCCAAGACCTTTTTTCTGCTTTGTGGTGCCTACCGAGAAGGCTATTTATAATCTGACATATATGACAGAAATTGGTGGAGAAGAGCCTTCTTGGCTAAATGGTTCATTCATTTCACTGGCCTGATGAAAGTTACATGAACCACAATGAATCACAACAATTACTCGTTTAATTCTTTTTTTACCCTGTATTCATTTAAAAGGTTTGCTCTATAATATAAGACCTGTAGATAAAAGGTTTCTCTAAAAATCACTCTCTTTTCAAGATGTTTTCATTAGTTGGGATTCATTTAAGTGGGTTCTACGCTGCATACCATTAAAGGTGTGTGTAAATGTTTTTATTGGTTTCTTCCCTATCTTCCACTTTGATATTTCCCCTATCAGAGGCAATGCCATTAACCTTAGAAATGCTGAGTATGATTGTCTTTCGATCAGCCCCATCATTGCAAACCACTGATCCATAGCTTACATTACTTAAACCACTGGTTCCTAAACAGAAAAATAGCCCCATTACCTTCCTTGGAATGGCAATAGCCTGTCTGAAAAATCCTTTCAGAAAGAAGAGTAAGCAAAAATACTTCCCACTTCCTTTGGGAATAGTCCTTTCTTTGATACAAATGTTGCAATAGTAGACTCCGAGTTTCCTCTTCTAACTACACATGAAACATTTATTGGGCACCTGCTACGTTCAGGATGCTGTGTGAGGTACATGGATGGTACAAAGATAGGTTTGGGTGCAATCCTTTAAGAGACATACTTTTTTCTGCAGGTGATGGGCATATATGCTCCTAATAATAATGCAGGGTAAATATGCTAAGTGCTCAAAGAATGAAACAGACAAAGTTCCCTGAGAAGGGAGAAGAGAGAATGCCTTAATCCAGACTTTGGGGGTAGAGAATGGAGAGTTAGATTTCACCCCAGCTGAGAGGGGTGAGGATGGTAGAGGAGGAAATGCATTCCGAATCAGTAGAAATAGCCCCTAAAGGCTCTGTGTGATCTGAAAGTTCATGGTGAGCTTGGAAAATAGCCAAGTAGTCTGGCATGACTTGTGCAAGGTGATGGTGGGGGACGGCAGGAAGGCATAGTGTCCACGAGTATGGCCTTCTCTTTTAGGTCCTCCTTGCAGCATAAATCAAAGATACTGTCAGTTCACACATGTGGTGGACTCGCTGTCATCAGAGTTCAAGTCTTGAGCCCACCCCATCATTCAACCAGAGTGTCAGAAACAGCATCGGATTAGGAACCCAGAAAACTGGGTTTCACTGCGGGCTCAGCTATTAAGTAGCTGTGATCTTGGATAAGTGACTGTTCTTCGATGAATCTTGATTTCCTTTTCTGCAAATCAAAATGGTGATAGCGCCTACCTCATGGTTGTTAAGAGCTTAAATGAGATAATGCATAAAAGGCATTTAGCACAGTGCTCTCAGCATATAGCCAGTGCCCGCCCCCCCCAAAATGGAAACTACTGGTTTTAAATAATATTTTGATGCCTCATCTTCCATCTTAAATGAACTGACTTTATTTTAGCTATTGATAACTTATAACACACTGGCGGGGGGGGATCCCTCCTCTCAGAGTGGTTGCATTAATTTGGAAATAAGATCCTATTTATTTCCTTTTCTATAAAAAGGACCCTAAAAGGGTGCTCACTTGTATTTGTAGAACAAGCATTTTGCACATTTTGAGATCTGAGGCTTAGGAAATTGGACTTTTGTGCATATCCAAGATAATTGTATCATAGAGCTCTTTTTCGTTGCTTGACACTTGCTCCGGAGTCTTCCGGAGTTTGCAGAAGCTACGAGAAGATAGTCTTCTCTAGTTACCTACTAAGTGCTGAAGTTGGCCTTCTTGTGCCTATTCCCATCCTGTGTCGAAAGGCTCCAAAGATCCCTCACATCACTGTCAGTGTTTACCACCACTCCTGCAGCAATGTTGCAGCTTGACCTTTTCATTGATTCATGTTTTGCCTTCCTTTTAGACCTTTTGAATTCTTTTCTGAACCTTGAAAAGACAGGAGAGTATGAAAGCTTGACCTGGATCTCTCTTAGGCCACGGGGAAGAGTACCAACTTACGTTCCAAAACTGGGGTACTACCTCTTTAATTTCTCTTTTAAATTTAATCTCTCTGTAAAATTAAAGTTGTTTTTGTTTTTGTTTTTTGTTTTTTTACTTAAAGCACAACCTTTAAGAAAAGCATTTTTTGTTAAAGGGAAATCTTAATGGGGAGAAGGAGAGATAACAAATTGGAAGAGAATGTCTGGTAGCACAGACTTCGGCAAGTTTGAGGCTCTTGGTGAAATTTCAAACAGTCCAAATGGAAAATTACCCAGTCTGTTTCCTCAAGATAGACTTGTTTGTACAGCTACTCAAAGTTTAAATGGCAGAACAGTAGGTACGCACGCTGTACTTATAAGCCGTGTTTGTATTACAATGCTGTGTTTTTAACCTCCTTTTAGTTTGGAACACAAGCTGGTTAATGTCTTAGTTCTGTGCTTCCTGGATTATTAGGGAATAGCTCTGTTGTGTTTAATAACCAGAAAGAAAAGAAGAAAAAAAAAAAAGCCAGGCAAATAACTCCACTAAAAATATCTCTCATCTCTTAGGTTTTTACTTCTGTTTTATAGGAAGAATATTTTAAAGTTAGATATTGAGTCCCAGCCTCGTGAGACCAAAGAGTGTTCAGATATCTGAGGGTCCTTGAGTATATTCTTATTTTGTAGAGACTCGTTAAAGGAACTCACAGGAAAATGAATTCATGAGCAGATCCAGTGCATCTCTGATAATCATGTTTTATATGATTATGGGCAATGGCAATAACAGCTAATATTTGTATTGTACCGTGGGGTTTGGCAAAATACCTTCCTATGCATTATCTTCTTGCTATCTTCTTCTAAGTATAATTATGTGATATTCAAATAGATCTCTCCCCACTTCACTGGAGCATGACTAATAAACATAGTGAATTGTAAAAAATTGACACATGTCTGAAATTTTTGAGAACAAGGCCATTAGAAATTAGATTCCAGGGCACCTGGGTGGCTCAGTGGTTAAGCGTCTGCCTTCGGCTCAGGTCATGATCCCAGGGTCCTGGGATCGAGTCCCACATCGGGCTCCCTGCTCAGCGGGAAGCCTGTCTCTCCCACTCCCCCTGCTTGTGTTCCCTCTCTCGCTGTGTCTCTCTCTGTCAAATAAATAAATAAAATCTTTAAAAAAAAAAAATTAGATTCTATGAAGTCTAAGTCCTCATTTGTATTAGGTAAAATAATATTGCAGAAAATGCTATTGAAGTGTGATACAACTATTTCTGTGTATTAGTAGATAGCCCACAGAGATTTACTGAACTTGTTAAAATAATTCTCTACAAGGAATAATCCAGTACAACCAATTTTATTTCTGTTTCATGTAGTAGTTGTCTCTTATAAAAATAAATATACTATTAAATTGTGATCTTTCTGGGGTGCCTGGGTGCCTTGGCCCATTAAGCATCTGGCTCTTGATTTCTGCACAGGTCATGATCTCAGGGTTGTGAGATCGAGCCCCATGTCGAGCCCCTTGTAGGGCTCCACAGTCAGTGGGGTGTCCGCTTGAGATTCTCTCCATCTGCCCCTCCCCCTGCTTGTGCACTCGTTCTCAAATAAATACATAACAAATCTTTAAAAAAAATAAAAACTAAATTGTAATCTTCCTAATTACCAAGTTTACATAAAGGTTTGTGTGTGGGTAGTATATAATCTGTTTGTGTATATATAATATATATATAATATATAATATAATAGCTCCATTTTGTAAAGATCAGATGGCTTATAAAAAATAAGTACAGTAAAATGGAAAATACAAACATGTTTTAAAAAATGAGAGTTGGAAAATATATAAATTAAAATAGAAAGGTAAAATCAGAGAAAAAACTTGAACAAAGATTCTACTATATGGATCTACCTGGTTAATAACATTGAGATATGTTTGGTTCTGAATTTCCTGGCAGCCAAAGGAAAAAGAGAAATATACATGACTATTTATGTGATTCTTATTACCCATAAGGTGATACATAGCAATTCCTCAGGAAAGAAAGTGTTTCCTGGCACACAGTTCTGATAATTTCATATAGAACTTCAACAGGAGAACACATGAGGGATCTAGTGGCATTCAAAGCTGTTGAGGCTGATGCAGTAGAGGATTTGTAAGATAGCTTCTTTTAGGGCCCACTAACAAGCTGAGAACCTAATGCAAAATGTGTAGCTCAATGAAAAGAATTTTGAGTGACCCATGAAGGTAATTTGCTCCTAATCCATCAAGAAATTTATAAGAGCTAGAGAAATTTACATCGTGATCTTTACAAAGACTATACAAGCAGGTAGATCTCATAGTCTTCAAATGATTTTAAATGTTTTTCACAGATAGACTTTTTTTTATTTTTTTTATTTTTAAAGATTTTATTTATTTATTTGACAGAGAGAGACACAGCAGGAGAGGGAAGGCAAGCAGGGGGAGTGGGAGAGGGAGAAGCAGGCTTCCCGCCGAGCAGGGAGCCCAATGCAGGGCTCGATCCCAGGACCCTGGGATCATGACCTGAGCTGAAAGCAGATGCTTAACGACTGAGCCACCCAGGCACCCCCACACCTAGACTTTTTATTAAAGCTGAGCCATAAACAATTCCCATGGATTTTTTTTTTTTAAATACCAATACCTGCTTAGAGACTGGATCCATATACTTTACAGAGTAGACAAGCAGAGTTGGCCTCACAAGGTAGAAACTGTGTGGCTTTTTAGGAAGGGTCTTGCTGGGGTGTGGGGAGAACAGGTATTTGCCCTCGTGATTATTTTTAAAAATTCTCTCTCAAGTATCTTCCCAATTGCTTGAAGATCCCTTTAGCAGTGAATAAAGTCTATTGTTGGCTAAAGAGAAACATGATTCAGAATGCAGAGCCTTTTGAGAGAGAGTGAGAACATACTGATTTAATTCTTCTCCAAATAGAAATGATTGATATCAGATTGTTGTCTGAAAGCACTTTCCCCAAGTGGAAAGAACTTCGGGTTCTTCAAGGTGGGGGGTGGTGAAAAGGTAGGTTCTGTTCAAGCCAGTTC
This sequence comes from Neomonachus schauinslandi, assembly GCF_002201575.2. Classification (NCBI taxonomy): domain Eukaryota; kingdom Metazoa; phylum Chordata; class Mammalia; order Carnivora; family Phocidae; genus Neomonachus; species Neomonachus schauinslandi. The sequence goes on from NC_058406.1 coordinate 48,853,274, forward strand.
ACCTGCAAAAGCAAACACCAGTGCTGCTTCCAAAGGTGCTTGCTGGCAGCCGTCAGTCTCTACTGGCCTGTTGACCTTTTCTCTGAGTTCCATCCATAATGTTCCTCTGAAAGAGAACTTTCCCATTTACAGCATTACATGAACATGCTACTGTTGCTAAGGACCCAAAGGGTTATTTACACACGGGAAAGCGTGGTAGGTGTGAAGGTATGTGTTTTGACAACTGCCATTTCTCCATGTAGTGATCAGCTTCTCTTTTGACCTTGTCCATCCATTGCAGAGAGGTGTGGCCTGGTACCTGTGTCCTTACGTAGTCCTGGATACTTGGGATGGGAAGTCTAGAAAAGTCTTTGTTCATAGTAAAAACCATAGGGAATGCAGCAGTGTTAAAGTGTTGAGCTGTATATCATGATATTGTACTGGTAAGCATAGAAGAACAAAAAGAGGGTTTTGTTCTCCAAATACCTAACTCCTAGCTGTGGTTATTTTTTAATGCGCAACCTCAGATTGATGTCAATGGAGAGCAGCTGGGAGGTCCCAGGACAGTGACTAAGTGGGAATATGCAGCAATGACGAGTGAAAACTTAGTTTCTAAGAATTTTGTTTTTGTGGAAATCCCCCTTAGACTAATGATAGAAGAGAAAACATGTGGTGTGTGTTGGGTAGATCATTCCCCAACAGGATGTTTTATTTTTTGTGTTTAGTCTTCGTCCATAGTAACAATTAGAATGGATGCATCAAAAATAAAGTATGCAGACCTTGTGACCTGTCTTGTAACCAGCACAAATTAGTCTTGGGGTAGGAAAATCTAGCTGCATATTAGTTTTATTAGATGTTCCCAAACATTTTATTGCAATATTTTGGGGGAAAAAATTACAAACAAACCTAAGTTTTCAATGTGTTTCCTATTCAATACATATTTTGTTTTTGAAGGATTAATTAAGCTGTATGTTTATAATTCTTTAGTTCTTAATTCATCAAAATGCTGCCTTTTGGGAAAACCATGTCAGCATAGGAAGATTATTCTTTTCCCCAACAATGTGTTCCTAGGAGGGGGGATGTATCTTTAGCACCCTCACTACCCACCCCCAAATGTTCTCCAAACTTTAAAAACACTTTTAGAAGTTCAAACCATTACTCTTCATTTGGTTCTAGTGATACTGAAATAAGTTTCTTCTGGAGCACCTGGGTGGCACAGTTGGTTAAGTGTCCGACTCATGATTTCTGCTCAGATTATGATCTCAGGGTTGTGAGATTGAGCCCCGTGTCGGGCTCCACACTCAGTGGGGAGTATGCTTGAGATTCTCACTCTCCTGCCCCTCTGTGCTTCCCCCACCCCTGTGCTCTCACTCTCTCTCTCAAATAAATAAATAAATAAATCTTTAAAAAAATAAGTTTTTTCTATTACAGTGATCACAATTGCTACCGTTAACTGAGTGACTGAAATGGGCTGAGCACTGTGTATGCTTTTTATCTTCTTTAATCCTCTCTTTATCAATGAGGAGACTGAGGCTCAGAGATGTCAAATACCTTATACAAGTCAATGGCTACTAAGCAGCAGAACAGAATCACTCCTTCCTTTAACACTCAACAAATATTTATTGAGCACCTCCTTTGTGCCAGAGACCTTTTAGTTACGTAGGATACATCAGCGAATAAAGTACCTAAACTCCCTGCCCGCCAAGGAGCTTATATTCTAGTTGATGAAGACAGAGAATCAAAATATAATGTAGTGTTGCCAGATGGTGAGAAGTGCTGTGGAGAAAAATGAACAAAAGGAAGAGAAAGAGGGAGTCAGGGATAGTTTGCATTCTTTTTTTTTTTTTAAGATTTTATTTATTTATTTGAGAGAGAGAGTGAGAGAGAGAGCACATGAGAGGGGGGAGGGTCAGAGGGAGAAGCAGACCCCCCGCCGAGCAGGGAGCCCGATGCGGGACTCGATCCAGGGACTCGATCCAGGGACTCCAGGATCATGACCTGAGCCGAAGGCAGTCGCCCAACCAACTGAGCCACCCAGGCGCCCGATAGTTTGCATTCTGAAAAAGATGGCCACAGATGTGTTAACTGAGAATTTGACATTTGAACAAAGCCCTGAAGGAGGTGAGGGAGTGGGACATGCAGATATGTGGGGGAAGAGTAGGGTAGATGGGGTGCTGTGAGTGAGGAGGAGCACAGAATGGCAGGGGCGGAGGCGCAGTTCATGCGGGACAGGGGTTCTCAAACCTTAACAGCACCAGAATCACTTGAAAGTCTTGTTAAAGATTTTATTTATTTATTTATTTATTTATTGAGAGAGGGAGAGAGTACATGAGCAGGGGGAGGGGCAGAGGGAGAGAGAGAGAATCTCAAGCCGACTCAGTGCTAAGCGTGGAGCCCGACAGGGGGCTGGATCTCACGACCCTGAGATGGTGACCTGAGCCAAGATCAAAAGCGGGATGCTCAACCGACTGAGCAACCTGGCGCCCCTTGGAAGTCTTGTTAAAACACAGGTTGCTGAGCACTTCTCCTAGAGATTCTGATTCAGAAGTTTGCATTTCTCCCAAGGTTCCAGGTGATGCTGATGCTGATGCTGCTAGTCCGGGGATCACACTCTGAGATCCACTGGGGCTGTTTTAAGAGTCTGGCTTTTGCTGTCAATTGCGTGAAGGTCATTGGCAGGTTGTGAGTACAAGAGAGACAGGTCCGTGTGCTACTAGAGGACAATGTAGGAGACAAGAGCAGAAGAAGGGAAACCAATTAGGGTGCTATCACAGCAATCCAGGTAAGAGTCATGGTGACATGATCAAGCTATGTTATCTCCATTCTGAGTCTACTGGAGGTTGTCCTCTAAAGCCAAACATTCTAATCATTAATTGTGTTCAACCTAGAATTCCTTTGGTTACATCTTTAGCTTGAATAACTATATGAATTCCTCTTCATAGAGCTGCTGGTCTACAAGTTTGTGAAAAGGACAGAAAAGATGAGCTCAGAGTTGAGACACTTTTCCAAGAGAGCTGACAAGGCTATGCCTAGGAACACAGAACTTTCTAAAGAGATCCTTGTGGAGCACCTGGGTGGCTCAGTCGTTAAGCATCTGCCTTCAGCTCGGGTCACGATCCCAGGGTCCCGGGATCAAGCCCCACATCGGGCTCCCCACTCAGCGGGAAGCCTGCTTCTCCCTCTCCCACTCCCCCTGCTTGTGTTCCTGCTCTCTCTCTCTCTCTGTCAAATAAATAAAATCTTAAAAAAAAATAATAAATAAATAAAATAAAGAGATTCTTGTGGAGGCGATGGGGATGCCAGTGAGGATGGTGGGTTGGAGGGAACCAAAATTTGGCCTTCAGCTTCTTGCCACTCTGTCTACGAGCTGATCCTTGGTAGCACGGGAAAGGCGGGCATTCCCAGCATTTCAAGAAATGTTGTTCATGGTGTTGGCACAGGTTTCCTGAGAGACCCAGATATGTGAGGGTCAAATAAGGAAAGAGAGAACTCAAGCATGACGCCGCCTTTGCTTCCTTCCTGATATGCAAAATGAGGGGAGCAGTGAGGGGAAAGAAGGTTGAACATGGAGCCACCAGCCGCCAATTAATAATTGTGCGACTTGGGCCAGGACCCTGACTCTCATCTGCAAATGGGAATAACAGTAGTGCTTGTCTCACTGCAGGGCTCAAGCAAGGATACTCATCAAATGTTAGTTGTAGCTATCATTCTTATCACAGTGAAATTTAAGGAGATTTCCATCAGCTTTTCAACTCTGACATTTCGTGGTCCCTTACCAAGATTCACGCTATACACAAAAATGGCACAGTGTAACATAAAACTAGGGACAAAGGGGAAAACAGTGGAAATGCTGTGGATGTTAAAATGTGCGATGGTGATGGGAGAGGGAGGAACTGTAAGCCCCACGAAGGAGAGAGGAGGAAGAGAAGACAGATAGAAAGTGGGGATACGGTGGAGAACGGGAAGGAGAGGTGTTAAGGTAGAGAAACCAGAAAAGGCAACATAAAAAAAGAGGGGAATGAGGGCGCCTGGGTGGCTCAGTTGGTTAAGCGACTGCCTTCGGCTCAGGTCATGATCCTGGAGTCCCTGGATCGAGTTCCGCATCCGGCTCCCTGCTCGGCAGGGAGTCTGCTTCGTCCTCTGACCCTATCCCCTCTCATGTGTTCTCTCTCTCTCATCCTCTCTCTCTCAAATAAATAAATAAAATCTTTAAAAAAAAAAAAAAAGAGGGGAATGAGAAAGAATGGCAAGGTGGGAAGCATCAGAAGGTCATGAAACTGCTTAGCAGGGCAGGGCATAACCCTGAGCCAAGTCATTACCGTGCCCCACCCGGCATCAAGGCAGATGTCCCTTCCAGAGCCTCCATGACACACAGGATGGCCATTGGCTGGTGCTGCAGAAGTCTCTACGGTTTTGAGGGGCAGCGGGAGACAGCAAGACAGGGGGCAGAGAGGTTGCAAGTTAGACTTTGGAGACTACTTAGGTGTGGTGTCTGTTACATGTAGACTCACGAAATCTGATATCCATGCAGACCCTTTAGGCAGATTAGCTGAGAACCCAGACAGTTTTTACCAGTCCCCATGTGAGCACGTGAGGACCAGGAGTCCTTCTTCTGCACATCTTGGGGTTGAGCCCTGTGTGACCTACTCCTCTGATGGATGGAAATGACAAAGACAACAACCCCCATCCCTTATTTAATGCTCATATGGGCAGTGTTAGTTTCATTTAGCCGGTGAAGACTGCGAGGCTTGGTTTGTAAAGGGGTATGGGAGTTCGAACCTGGAGCCTGGCTCTAAAGGACTATCTGTTAGCAAGAAACTGTCTTCTGATGGTTTTCAGGAACTCATTACTCAGCCTTTTAGCTTCTCTCAGTTCTCTGGCTCTCTGCCTGCCTGCCTTTTGGCTCCTTCACCCTTACACCCTGGAATTGTTCTTGAATAGAAACTGTAGGATTTGGTGTAGAATTTCTTTTTTCCCCTCAGCTGTTGTTTCTAGAGTGCTTTCTCTCCGCCATCCACCTCTTCTTTGTCACTTCCCATTATTGATTACTTAGGTTACCCACACAGTGACCTTGGCCACTGAATCACCTGGTTTGTGGAGGTTCTTCTCAGGTCCCATCCAACCTCACAAACACGGAGTGCCCGCATTCTGGCCTGGGAGTCCCGGAGGAGTTGTCCCATAGGATCGTCAAATCCATGCACAGCCAAGTGTTGTCTGTCATGTCACATCAAGCTATACAGAACTCCTAGGCTGTAGGAGAAGTCATCCAATGCCAAAGTTCAGGAAGTACTCCACCCCTCATGTGTCTTTCTGGGCATCATCCTTTTCTAACTCATCTTGTCTTCATCTACCACATCTGGCATGCTACCATACACACAGAAGTTCAGGAAGTATTAGGGTGGTTCATGGAGAGTAGATTACCCATTGTAGATGAAAGCAGTGTCTTTAGGAAGAACCTCTGGTGGGGTGGTGTGCGCATGGGAGGATTCGAGCATTCTACGGTAACCACGCCGCAATCCAACACCAGAAAATGTGATTTTTTTTTAAACCATAATGAAAATCAGTCACGTGTAAGTGTGTTGAGTGATCAAGTGAATTGGCCATGAATCTATAAAGAATCATTTCCTGTATCCAGGGATGATCGTGTTTCCTTTTTGTGTTTCTATTAAGTTGCTCTGGAGTAACACCACTGGGAGTGTTTCCCCAGCACAATGAAGTTGGCAGTTGAGTCACCTGTTTGTGATCGCTAAACTTTTATGAACCCTTAGCAGATCCATTTGCCGGCATCTTTTAAAGACTCCAGATTTTCCCAAGCCTTTTGTGGTAATAGCTGATGCATCAGAAGTAGAACTGGGAGCTATTCTTTGTCAAGAGTTAGAAAATATAGACAGTCTTGTCTTCCCCATAAATGTAAGTTGTTGTTGTTGTTGTTATTATTATGTCAGCAGTGAAGGGCTCCCTGGAGAACTGAAATACAGCATCACAGAGAGCTCGAGCCTTGCTGTGGAAATGGGCAGTAGGAGTAGAATGATATTATCTTGTGGTAATGAATTTACCTTTATGACAGCTTATTATCCCCTTCTGGACCTGAACTGGATGAAGGACAAGTCTAGCAGAATAACCTCATGGTACTTGGAATTTATTGGCTTTCAATTTTTAAGCTGGAAAAATGCAATAGCAACCAGGTTATCTCTGTATGAATGTTGCAGAGGGGGACAGAGTTGAAGGAAGTCACATTTTCTTGCGGCTAATGGTAGAAAGCAGGTGGTAGTCACAATCTTTAACAAAACAATGCATGCAGTTTCTCCTATGCTTTGCCATTTTAGGGCTTGAGGCAAAGGATTAAATGAGTAGGAAAAAAAAAACATGGGACCTCATCATCATCATTGGTGATAAAAATTACTGGAGGTCTCATTGAGTGTGACACTATAGGAAAAGAGCAAAGATTTATTTTTAAAATGAATGAGAGGAGATTCCTGTCGCAGGTGTGTATGATCCGAGGTCATGCTGTAACAGCTGTATGTAACATAGGGCCGTCATGTATTAGTGAGCTGTTGGGGTTAGTAAGTTGTAGTTTTGCATAGAGGCAAGCTGTGATATAATGAGACAGGCATCCCGATGGGACAAAGGTAGGCTTAAAATCATTTCTGTCTACATCCTGGCTTTGTCCTTTACTTAGGGTGTGACCTCAAGCAAATCACTTCAGCTTTCGGTCTTAGTTTTCCCAGTTAGGATGCAAAGAAGTCAACACCTGACTCACATTTTTTCTGTATGCTTTAGCGTCAAGTACCTAGTGAGTCTTCAGTAAATGATCTTTGTTGGCATTCCTGCCATTGTTGTTGATGTCATTACTATCTGGATTCAGGAGCCCTGACGGTGACGCTCTATGCTAGATTCCAAGTAGGACCCACACCTAATTACTTTGAATGACTGAAAATCAATACCGATGTAAAGCTCCTCAAACCCAGCATTGCTCCAGGAGCCGTAAGGAATCCATCCCATTGCTTTAGTAATCCCCACTGCGGGGCCGACTCTCAGACCATTTTCCATTTGCCCGGTCATCAGAAGAGACAGTAGACCAACAGTCTATGGAGTTTTCCTCTTCTGTCCTGTAATTTTCATCTGAGCTGTAATACTCTGTACATCATGGCAACTCTTTGGAGCCCAACACCAAACATTCCATACAGAGGGACTTTGCCAGCGTTGAATGCAGAGACCGCTGAGCCGTGTTCCCTACATGTACTCCGGTGAATCTTGGAATCTTGATCTGCACCTCCTCTCTATCACCTCACCAAAACAAGCTCCCTGACCCACAAATCTATATATATGATTCTTCCTAACTTAAATCTTCTCATGTTTCTGGGCATGCTTCTCTCTTTCCGTTTTTCCATTTTTTTTTCTCTTGCTGTCAACCATGAGAGAGAAAAACAGGAAAATTCACATGAGGGCTCATGTATGTAAAGACTTGGTTGGAAGTTCCCCTCAGTTCAAGGAGTGAAAGAACCTCCAAAGTATAGAAATTGAGGTGAATGTTTCCTTCTTCTTTTCTATTTGGTAGAGTGATGGCAAAAATAGAAGGAATTGCTTCCCTTTTACTTTTTAATAAAGTGGAAGCCTGTTTTTCAACCTGTTTGCTTGGAATACGGAAGAATACCTAGAGTTTTGCTGCGGCAGAGATCTTCTACAAAGTAAGACCCAGTTGCAGTTGCTCCGTCGAGATGCATCTCGGGTGAAATGTTTATCAGTCGAGCACATCTTTGTGTTTTGGAAATCTCTTTCGTGTGCTGGGCGGGTGGCCACAGTATCTGGTAGTGTAGATGTGGTATTAGACTTCAACGGGTCTGTTGTGGCAAGTATAAGATCGTGGTGCAACAATAGGAAAAGACCACTGGAAATGGAGTGGCTCAACCTCCTTCCAGTTAGAACTGTCATTTTCACCTTCTGTCCACTCCCATTACTGCAAGCCTTCTCCCCTTCAGGCACTCTGCAGTGTTTCAGCCAAGCTCAGATGGAGCGGTGGTGTTGCTGCTTTGGGGTATTGGAAGTCAGTAGAGGCTTCCCTCCTTGTCAGAAGGACTGAGGACGACGCGTCTTTCTGCCCTTTAGTGTGTGGGGAACAAAGTAAGGGGGGGAGTTAGGGATGCTAGATATCTTGTAATGCTCTGGATAGTCCTGCCTGATAAAGGCTGATTTTGCCCAAGATGCCAGGAGTGTCCCCATTAAGTACGGGCCCACCAGACTCTTAAGTCACATCAACGTTCCCAGCTCCTAGCTCCAGCCCTTGCCAACATATGAGCCACCTGCTTTCTTTCCTTCCTTTTTTTTCTACTTCTTTCCTCTTTCTCCTCCCCTCCCCTGCCCACCTCTCTCCCTCCCTCCCAGCTATCCTTTCTTTCTTCCTTCCTTCCCCTGAATCTCCTATACCTCCTTCGGGAGACCACCTAAGTGTCCCCGCCTCTGTGAGAACTTCCAGACACCCCCACATATTCTTAGGGGCTACTTCCTCTGTGCTTGCATTGCCGTTTATGATACAGGACTCCATCCTGGGAGTGATCCACTCACTGCATGATGTGTCCACTTCTGTGCCTGTCTGAGCGCCTGGTGGGCAGGTGCCGGGTCTTCCTCTCTATATCCCCAGTCGTAACACAGTCCTGGCCAACTGCAGGCTCTCAGTAAGTTTCCGTGGAATGAACGGATGAATAGTAGGTATTTGGTTAGTATTGCATTGCGTTTTCTGAAAGTAATTGAAAATATGCATACTGTGCTGGAGTTGAGTAAAAATTTGGTCACTGCCTCTCAGCCTCAGCACTATTTATACTTTGGGCAGGATGCTTCCTTCATCTGGGTCACTGTCCTGTGCATTGTGAGGTGTTTAGCAGCACCGTGGCCTCTGCCACTAGATGCCAGGAGCACCCCCTCCCCGGTTGTGCCAACCCAAAATATATCCAAACATTGCCAAGTATCACCTGAAGGCAGAATCACTCCCAGTTGAGAACCGTTGAATTAAGGTAAAGGAAGAACTAACGTGCATTATATTCCATTTAATAAGTGAAGTGTACGAATCTTGTGGCATCAGCAGTACATTAATCCATTTAGTAAACACAGATAGAGCTCTCTCCAAATTATTAGGCTATGCAGTCTTAACTGTTTATGCTTGCGTATTCTATGAACATCCACTACTGGCAGAATTTGAGTATGATAAAATCACAGAGCAACCTCTCTGATGCTTGAAGGCCCTCCGTACATGGCAAAGAGCCCTTTGGAATCACCGTGAACATTTTAAGTCCCTAAACATAGCATCAGAAATATTAGGAAACAGTGCCCACTACATTGGTCTTCCATGTCCACAGCCTTTGCCAGGTCCCATGCTTGGGTTTGTACATGATTTCATTTAATTCTCCACTCCAGCAATAGAATAAGAAATTGAGGACCAAAGTGGTTACATAGTTTGCCCAAGGTCCTCAGTCATTAAGGAGAAAGAATTGGGATCTGAGTGCATGTCTGCTTGGCAGCAAGACCTGGGCTCTTTCATGCTGCCCACCTCTTAGATGAATTTTTTTACCCAGTGGGGAATAGAAGTTGCCCGCTTCCGTGTAGAGGTTGGCTGCCCTCAAGGTGTGAACAGACATGTGTTATCTCTTCTGTGCAGTAACATGTGTACTCCTTATATCACTGTCAAGCTAATAAGTATCTGATAATGATTAGCCCAGTTATGTGGATTTGTGAGTATACAGTTGGAACACAACTGTGGGCACACAATTGGCTTATACTTCGGGTGTTGGGAAGGAGAGTTCATGGAGGGAGGGCCATGGCCAACCATGAGATCTGTAATCCCCCTCATCTTTTGTCTACACCAGGCCTTTGTAAGTGCAGTGTCTACAGCTCTTAATGGGGTCTCAGATGAAAACAGAGGTATCGACATTACCACGGTTGTTCTTTATAACAATTCTTTATTACCCGATTTGATTGGCAAAGGCAGATGAGTTTCAAATTGTGGTTCTTCGTGGCATTCTGTAATTCACTGCTGACCCCCTCCCCAACATTTTGATTTGAAAGAAAAATTCTAATTGGGATTTCTTTATAATAGGATTAATTCTACACAGAGTTTCACTTGATGAACAAAAAAATAAAACCTTTTTAATAATTCTGTTCCCCAAGTGTTCAGCCACAGTTTCCACTAGTAAGTTGGTACAGCTTTAAGTGTGCACAGACGAACAAAAATACGGTAAGTTAAGTAGAAGGCAAGGATGGATCGAAACCATATGTGTGGGGAAGTGGTGGGAGAGAAGTGATGGTGAAGGATACAAACTGTTTTGAGAAATCATAGTTTTAGTGGTATCGATATGGAAGAAATAACGTTCCCACAGTGTTGTTTGGTGAGGATACTTCCCTTCGATTTATAAAACTGAATTTCAGTTTGGGTAGAACCCACTAGGTCTATCATCTGGTGGGAAAAAAAATGTACTGTAGTTAGATCTGCAGGTCAGGGATTTGTGTACGTGTGTGTGTGTGTGTGTGTGTGTTTGAGGTCAGTACTGATTCTCATGATCTTACCATCATCTCCTGAGCCCTTCCTCAATGCCTGGGCCTCTGGAGTTGGTATTCTTATCCATGCCGTTAAAGATAGGGCCACAGTTAAGAACATGGGTTCTTCAGTTAGATTGCTTGACTTGAAATCCCATCTCTACCAATGACTCTTTGTATGATCTTGACTTCGTTGCTCAGACTCTGTGCCTTGGTTGCCTCATGTGTCAAATGAGGACATAATAGTACCGACCTCATAGGACTGTGAGGATTAAGAGGAACGTAACACATGAAAAGGCTGAGAAGAGTAGCTGGCACGCAGTGAGTACTCAGCAAATATTAGCTGTTGTCACTTTATTGTTATTCTTATACCCACAAAGAGACCATGCCACTTTCCTCCACTTCTCGGTGCTAATCCTGCTGGTCACTGGGGACTGTATAGGCCATCACTGCTATTCCAAGAAGCCTTCCCTAACCCTCCTAGACTTTGTGCCCTCAGAGCCTGCTTCCACTAACAGAGCTGTATCATGTTCGATGATAATTGTCCCTATACCTGACCTTCTTCCCCAACTAGACTGTAGGTACCTGAAGGTCAAAGAGGTGCACCCTGATGCCTCCCATAGTGCCTGGAAAAGAATAGGTGTTCAGCAGATGTTTTTTGGACATATTAGTGAAAGTTTAGTTAACTTAAAATCACAAAATTGAACGACAACCATGTCTGACTTATAAAAATAAATAATAAGCTATAGAAAATATTCCCCTAATAATAATAGATTAAATTATGACTCAGGACTGACTCTTACTTACAGAATATTGTCCAAATTTATTGAATCCAATTTTGACCCCATTATCTATTATTGCTATCATCTAGCACAAGTACTTGCTGTCTCCCCTCCCCCAACATACGCACTTGGCTCCCTGGCTATAGGATTATCCTTGTTGATCCCCGTAAGTGCGTCTCACACTTTCATCTTCTCTCAGGCAGTCATCAATATTTATTGAGCCTACAGTGTAGAGGTCTGTGATGCTCTAAGGATACGGAAATGAAATCAAAAGGTGGTGACATTGGAATTGGGTCTTGCAGGGGTGAATCAGGTCTCCTCACTAGTTCTTTAAAGGATGTTTTTGCTAGACTGTGAGCCCTTGAGGACAGGGGATATGTCGCTATGTGTTCCAAGCTTGTCATCTGTACTTAGCTCATAGATTGGCATCAACAGATGTTTGTTGAATGAACGAATCAGGCTGTAGAGAAAACTTGAAGTTTATAGTCAGAGCACCTTAAAAAACACATTTAGCTTCTCCCTCACCCTCACCCTCTTGATGGTGGTTGGAGCCTCAGAATTGGCCATTGAGCTTACTGACATTTTCAGACGATTTACTGTAGAATAGAGCAGAATGCTGTTGGCTTCCCCAGATGTGTCCAGAAGGGCTCCATGTTCAAATTAGCCACAAATCATGCCCCTCGTGGTATTGTTGCTAATGGCAACGCTGAAGGCCAGAAATGCCTATGTTCATGAAAAATATTTCAAGTGCTCCTGACGGTTTACATCTGACAAAAAAGTGCTCTTCCTCTGCCTCAGTCTTTGAGCGAGTAAACTAAACACACATACCACATATGTGTACATGCATGCATCCATGCACACGGGGTTCTCACCTGGTCTGGGACCATTCTACAACCTGGGAAAATTTTACAGATTTCCTAGTGTGAAGGATTGAAATCGAGCAGTTGGCGATCACAAAGCAGAAGGACTTCGGTGCAGCCTGGCACTGGGTATCTTCCCTTGGCTCTTTTGGAAAAATGACAGGTATTCAATAAAGTATCAGAGTGATTAGAGAAAAAAAAAATGAGAGCGAGCTGAAGGAGCTGCCCTTCTGAACAAGCAGTTGAGACAAAGGCATTCGTTTGAATTCCTGGTTGGTTGACAATGTGCAGCTTGTTGTTTCCTGTTTATTTTTGGAGTGTTGTTGGTTTGGTTTTGGCAATAAGGACTTGGATCATGTTGGCTCTGCATCTCTTCTTATTTCACCTACATCCTTTCATTGAGAGCAGAGAGCAGAATGAATATTTCCTTTCAAGATTTATATGTTATTTTCTGTTTCTGCAAAGTCTGTGGACCTTTAGATCCATGATAATGTTGTGAACAAACAAAATATTATTTACGTGATTCCTGAGAGTTTATTAACAGTGAGCATATCTTCTCAGCAACAAGAGGAGGCCAGGGAGCCTTGGCCAATATGTTCACAGAGCTGTACAGATATTTGAAACCAAGACTCTTCCAAAATGTGTGGTGTTTTGTTTTTTTTTTATGGACCTTATGTATGAGCCCCCACCCCCCACCCCCAACAAAACAAAACAAAACAAAACAAAACATGGAGTAGTTCAAATAGAATTATTTTTTTAAAAATCAACTTCTAACTATAATATCTGAACTTGATACTTGGGTAAGGGTGAAGGATAGAGGGCGTGACTGGGGTCGAAGAGGAATTTGGAAAGAATTGTAATAATCTGGCTTGTAAGAGTTTGCATTCTAATTATAGAGACAATAAGCCCGTCACTTGTGGGCAGAATTGCGTGGTATTAAATACCTAATGAGATCCATAAGACAGTGTTCTACACTAGAGAGTGTTTTTCACCAAGGGCTCCCTTCTGGAGGGGTGTTCAGAATGTGTGAGGACGCTCTTGGACAAGGAGGGGATATTGCTGGCAGTCAGTGGTGGAGACCAGGGATGCTGAATATCCTACAGCATACAGGGGAGGTCTGAACATCGGAAGGAGTCCCACCCTCAAAATGCTGATGACTTTGATGAGAAACACGGAAAATATTCCGAGAACTCCAGTGCTCTGACTTAGCTAAAGCTGAGTGTAAGATGTATTTGGTCCCTTCTGTGGGTCAAACAAAGATTCTGTTCCCTAAAATGAAGGAAATGGCCTGCATCATAAAGTGCTTCAGTGATCAAAGTCAGTAAAGTGAAACATGTCGATCATTCTTCTGCCTAAAAGGGCAAATTCTTTTAGCATTGATTTAAAGCAGTCTTAAAGGAATCAAGACCCTTTCTTTAATGATGCTTTCTGATGGCTCTCTGTTTATATTGAAGTGAGGAGCTAAAATGTGGAGGCTCTGGACTCGAGAGTAGTTCATTTCAAAAAGGTGTTTCTATATTTAATGTTAATATTGCTTATGTTGTATGTGTTTTTATACCACCCAAAATATTTTCACATTTAAAAAAATTCAAATAGTTTTGGTTTGAAAAATAGGGAAAACAAAATTAGATTTCTAAATACCTATTTTCTAGGACAGGCAGCATGCTTTTAGTTGCCAATAAGAATTTTTAGCACGCCAGATTCTTTAAATAATAAGACCAAAAAAAAAAAAAAAAACCCCAAATAAACCCACAAACAAAAAACCCGGCCGTTTTAAAATTTCCCCTCTTTCTAAATATGCCTGTACATTGTTTGTTGAGAAATTAGGTAAAACTTGACCTGCTGAAAAACAGATTGATGTAGGGTTCATTTCTAGGTTGAGTATCTATAGTTATCACCCCAAAACTCTAAGGCCGAAATTTGTGTCTCCATATGTAGGCTAATGCCTGACCCATGTAGATGTAGATTTAAAGACTAGATTTATATTTTAAATTATGTTAGGAATTATAAATAATTATATTTTTATGAACATATTTGTAAATAAATATAGAACTGGATTTCTAAAGTTTAACTCTGTTTATTAAAATAATGGATTCTAAGTGCTGTTATATCTCACTTTATTTTTTTTAAAGATTTTATTTATTTATTTGACAGATAGCGAGAACAGGAACACAAGCAGGGGGAATGGGAGAGGGAGAAGCGGCCTCCCGCTGAGCAGGGAGCCCGATGTGGGGCTCGATGTGGGGCTCGATGTGGGGCTCGATCCCAGGACCCTGGGGTCATGACCTGAGCCTAAGGCAGATGCCTAATGACTGAGCCACCCAGGCGCCCCTATATCTCACTTTAGAAAAACCTAAGAAATGCCAGAGGACTTGCTTTTAATGATAAGTTTTGTGTTACTTGCTTTAGAAAATACTTTTATTTTTACTCAAAAATTCACTCAAAATTATATTATCAACATTGTTATTTATATACACAACTTTTCTGTGAACCCCTACATAATTGACTACTCTGTGTCAGAAGAACATAGTTATTTCTACCTGTTGTTTCTTTTAAAGTTTCCTACAGAATTCAAGATCTAAGATATAAAGAATATATTTACTATTTATAAGAGCAGCGACTGTTTTTTGAACACATTCTGTGTCTTGGGCTCTTTGCTAAGCAGTCTGAGTGCATTATCTCATTATTCCTAACAAAGTTGTGGTAAGCGCAACCATTAGTGACATTTTACAGATGAGACAACTGAGACTTAGGATATTCAGGACCCTAATTTCCCTACTACCTTCCTTCCTGATATATTTTATGTAAAAAATACCTTGCAAATATAATTTTTGAAGGACAAGATAAATGAACATGTCGAGATACTAATCCCTTTACAAGAGAAAAGAAATACATTGCCGGTTTGCCTTGATTTGTACTTAGCCTAGAGTGTTTGGGTTTTCTGATCACAAGTGACTAAAAACTACGAAACTGAATGTGTTTGATAATTTCTAATCTTAAAGTAGATACGTAATTTATTTCAGTTCAAAAGTAAGTCTGGAGAAGCTTGCTCAGTGAGGCAGAATTAGCTTCATTTTGAGCAAATTTTCATAACTAATGGTAATAACTCGCTGAGAAGAATGGACACTGGCAGGCTACGTCCTTGGTTGCAAGCTGACCCTTTGAGGGAATGTTCTTAGCAAAACACTCACTCCAGCGGAAATTAGGTCAGCCTTCTGGAACATTTATCACGTATACCTGTCACCAGCAAGACCCAGTCCTTAAAGTGAACTGAGATCACAAGCCATGGTCCCGTCTGCTCTGAGTTGCAAAGGAGACTCTAAACCAATAGTTCTACAAATATCTGAGCTTGGCAGAAACTCCCATAAAGCCAAAGCCAACGCTCATATAGTTGCTGTGGGAATTGAATTCCTTAATACTCTGTTTATAGAATTTTGAAACGGCAAATGGATTTGGTCTGTTCTGAAAAACAATCTGTCCCATGGCTTATTTGGAATAACATCTAGAGTTGCTATAGAAGGATGTAAGCAGACAACCCATGTCTGATTTGGAAGCCAGTTTCACCAGCCCCTGTTTGTCCCTTACTACACAGCCAGGTTGGTCATCTGCCTGACTCAAGGTATTATTTGCATTTAAAAGAAAGGCCACCTCCTACTGAAGCTAAGAAGTTGCTAATTTGATATAGAAACTAGAGTAGTTAGCAAAATCCAGAGCTAGAGGAGTTAACAAAATCTGGAGCAATAGAAGTTAAGATGGAGTGTATGGTAAAACCAAAACAACGCAAATGAGTCATAATCCAGTGTCCTTTCAGTAATCATGTGGCATCATCCTGTTGGTTTCAGAGCAATGTCAGCAAGTATGAGTATCGTACATAGGAATTGGAGATTGCATCTGTGACAGTTTAGGTGCATTTCAGCTCAATGAATGTCATTCATTGAGAGTCTTAGGGATTGAAACGCCCACGTTCAGCAAGCAGTCAAATCTCTCTATCCAGTGGGTTGAGTTACCTTATCTGGGAAAGGAAATAATTACTTACCTTCTTCATGTGCTCTCGTTGGGCAAACACACCTATTGACTTCACTAAAAAATTGCTAATGAATATGTGAATTTGGTTGAAGAAAAAGATGAAATTATTGAATGTGTGTGTAAGAATCTACCTGTGCATCTCAAGAAGAATAGAAAGAATGAGTGGATAAGAAGCAGTATTTCATCTCTGTGCCTATTTGTCATCCATGGCGTGAGGACCCACCATGTGGTATACACGGTACAAATGGTGGAATTAAAAAGATGAAAGAGAGACAGTTCCCACTCTCACTGAGCTCTTAAGTTGTGTGTCTGCACACGTGTGTGTCTGTGCATGACACGTCCTTAAACAAAAAACAATCATACCCTGTGTGAAACGCCACAGAAGTTATTTTGAAACTCAGGAGAGGAACTCAAGAACTTAAAGAAGTTTTGTCTGAGACGAGTAGGTTGTAAAACAAAGTTTGGTTTTTAACTGTATCCATAAGAAGGAGGGCCTGTTAACATATGAAAGCCCGGAAGATTTGAGGGGCTGACGGGATAGTGGGTATGGAAGAAATCTACCAACGATGATTTCTTGCTGGAAGAATTAAAAGAAAAAAAAAAAAAGCCAACTTTCATTATCACACCCTATTAAGCCAGGACCGGGAAACAATTTCTAATCAGCACTCCGATCTGGGCAGAGATTCTGCAGTCTTTTGTATCAGGCCTCAGATCCGTGTTCTCTATTCACACATGCTCACTTCCAGCTGTTGTCATTGAAATCCCACATAATCTTTCAAGGTCAAAGGGCAGTCACCCATGGCTGCTACAGTTAAAAGGTTATGCTGATTTCTGTTGTCAAATATTGGCCCTTTTCTCTTCACAATCACTCCCATTCTACTTTTTTTTTAACAAGAAAAATCCAGCCTAGAATTGTATTACATGACTTTAAAGTCTTAAAAGTATTTCTCCATTGTGCTAACATGACATGGCCCGAACAGTGTAATTCATTCTGTTATATTCACAAAGAATTTTCTGGTACTTCTAAAATACTTTGTGTTTGTGCTAAGCCAGCAAACTTCAAAGTATAGTGGCCCACACGATTTGTGGCATGCTGTAGTATCTGCAGAAATGTATAATATAGAGTCTATAATTTAATAAACGCTGTGAATTATGGCATCAGTAATTAAGTAATTGCCGGATAAGAGAACAAGAATTACACGAAGAAATGACTTTTTAAAAAGATGAGAGCTCTTTGTATTTTGTGGTTCTAAACATTAACTAATTTTATTATGTATTTGGAAAACGACATCTACCTGTTTGTAATTTTCTTTTGCTTTTTGTAGTCTTGGACAAGGAATTGCAAGGATTCTTTTAGAATACATTGCTTCAACTCATCGATGATTTCCTTTCCCAGCTTGGTGAACCAACATCAGTGTCTTAAAATTAGCACATGGTCCCTGGTCATCTTCTTTCCTTGATTGCATGTGTCCTCAGGTGGTTTAGCAAGCAGGGCTCTCTGTAATTTTTCACAGCCATGTGAATTAAACCTAAAAATGAAGAAAAGGACAATGCACATTAAGTTTTTTTTTGCTGTTTTACATTCATAATCCAGGGTAGCCTTCGGGTGATCCAGTTTCATGTCTGTTTCAATTAAGGTAATCAGTTTCCGATGTATTCAGAGAATAAATTTCCTTATTTTTTTCTCCAGTATGTGTAAGAGTTCATAAACAGAAACTAAAGCTATTACAGATAGTTTGATCTATTTGTAGATTACCAGTTATTACTGTCCAAGTTTAGAGAAAACTTTGATTCAGAACATAAAAACAATAAAGTTGCTTAAAAAAAACCCATTAATTCAAAACCAGGTTAATTAAAAAATCCTTTAAAAAAAGTACTTCTAAGTCCATTAAAAAACAACAAAATTAATCTTAAAATACTTATAAAATACTAACTTTATTATGCTAATGATACTGGAGTTTACTTTTGTTAATAATATGAAGCAAAATTTTCTTTCTTTTTTTTTAAGTTTTTTTTTATGGTGCTTCAGAAAAACATTCTGTAAAGCAAGTGTTTCTCTGTTCTTGTACATAACTAATTTGTAATTGGCTCCACTTGCAAAGTATCTATTTCTGCTTATGCGAGCCCTTATAAATGTATGACTCTAAATGTTTAGGGACAGTGGGGAAATTAATTTGTTGACATGACAAAACTATGAAAGAAAGGATATTTAGCCTAGAGGAGAGAAAATTAGGGGCCGAGGCTATCTTCAAATACTTGAAATGTAGCAAAATAGAAGAGAGATTAGATTTATTCTGGCCTGTTCCAGAGGATAAAATTGAGGTAAAGAAGAGAAGTTACAGGAAGGCAAGCATATTAAACGAATTACTATTTTTAAAATCAGCCTTCATTACTTTATTAAAAGCCTTTGTTACAACACGATGATTACTGTGACTGATGATCTTTAAGATCTCTTCGCTTCCAGTTCATTCCATGTTGCCGTGCATTCAGTGTTTCTAAACATGCAAATAAGTAAAAATCGTTTTTCACTTTTTATTTAAATGTTTTGCTATCTGTTAGACATCATCCTTTAATTAAGTGCTTAATCCTTGTAACTCAAACTCATAAACCCTCTTTATGTGAAGTCATTGAGCAATCAAATTTAATTTAATGAAATACTACTCTTCCCTTATTAAGTGCAGGAATTGGTGAAAAGATGTGATAAGGCCTTTGGGTTAGACTGAATAAATCAAGTCTCTGGTATTATATATGATAGATAAACATGCAGTAACATTTATTATGTAAAGTGAACTAAATGAACCTGTGTTCTAATCCTAAATTCTGCCACTAGCTGTGTGACCTTCAGCAAGTCACTTAAGCTCTCTGAGCGTAAGCTTCCTTTTTTATAAAATCAGACTATTGCCAACTACACAGAGTTGCAGCAGGAATTAAGAGCTAATATGTCCAAAGTGCATAGCACAGTGCCAAACACATAAATGCCAGATAAAGGAAAGCTACACTTTTGATGAAAATCAATACTATCTAGAGAGGTTCTGGGATAAATTTTTCAGATAAGTAGCCTACCTTTACAACACCTGTTACAGGCTTGATCCATTTTCCTAATGTAGATGTGTTAGAATGATTGCAAGTAAAGACATGGAGTGTCCTTGGGCCTTGCATGAAAGTGTGAATTAGCTCGAAGAGTTCAGATTCTGCTTCCCGCTCAGCACGTTGGTGTGTAAACCAAATGGGGAAAATAGGAAAAGGAGCAGAACAATCTATATAAAGAATGGTATTTGCCAGAAACAGATGGTATCCTTGTCAAGTTATTTGGGAAATCGTGAGTTAAATAATATTAAGAAACTTCGGGGCGCCTGGGTGGTTCAGTCGGTTAAGTGTCAGACTCCCTGCTCAGTGGAGAGCCTGCTTCTCACTTTACCCCTCCCCCCCGACTTGCGCACGTGCGCTCTCTCTCTCTCTCTCTCTCTCATGCTCTTTCTCCTGCTCACTCTCTCTCAAATAAATAAATAAAATCTTTAAAAATTTTAAAGAAATAATATTAAGAAACTTTATTTATTGCAGGAACTCTCAGAGGCTTTAACGTGTAAATATTTCTTGTTGTTCCCCAAGGGTGGGTGTGATGGTGTTTTCTGAATTTATTTTACTAAGGAAATCTTTATTGTACATATATTTGTATCTTTGTTTTTGTTTTTATTTTTTTTAAAGATTTTATTTATTTATTCATGATTTTTTAAAGATTTTATTTATTTATTCATGAGAGACAGAGAGAGAGAGAGAGAGGCAGAGGCAGAGGGAGAAGCAGGCTCCCCGCGGAGCAGGGAGCCCTATGCGGGACTCGATCCCAGAACCCTGGGATCATGACCTGAGCCGAAGGCAGACGCTTAACCGACTGAGCCACCCAGGCGTCCCTGTTTTTATTTGTTTGTTGTGGGGCATTTGGGGGGACTATTATACATAACACATTTGGGGAAGCACTGATACGAATTCTAATGTGGAGGAGAGAGCATATCAAAATTTGGAGAATAGCAAGTGGGACATCTTGGCTGCCACATATAGAGTATGTATTTAGGAGGTATTGGAAGTATACCTTAAACGCTGGAAAGGTGTCCTAGAGGACAGATTTTGAAGGGCTTTAACTACCTAGCAAAGAATAAACTTAATTCTCAAAGGAATCATGAAATACTCATGGCTTTTTTTTTTATCAGACAAAAGACACCGACCATCCATCCATTCTCTCCCTACCATGCTAGTAGATTAACGTGGAAAGAAAATGCCTAGCAAGCTTTGTGTGCCTACAGGGGCCTTACAGATCATTACGTAAATGAAATATAATAAAGACTGTTGGGGAGTGTGGCACATTTTTAAGTTCATGTCCAGTTTAAAAACATCCATATGTAAAAAAAAAAAAAAGAATACTGTGCCAGCCAAGCAAAATATGCTGGCAGACTGGAATTGGCCTTCGGGCTGCTGATTCGTGACATTTTAGATTCTAAAGGGAAAGATTGGCACTTATGTTGGTTAAGGTAAGTAGTAGGCTGCTGTAACAAAGAGACAGAAAAAAAATGCAATGGTTTGAGTACACTAAAATTTCGTTTTCTTTTTGGTAATTCTTGCAGATGAGCAGGCTAAGTTGGCAGGGTAGTTCTTCACATTGTCATTCAGGGTTCCATGCTCCCTCTGTCCAACTGCTCTGCCATCCCATGGGCATGGTCTTTGTCTTCATGGTCGAAACTGTTCTAGTTCATAAAAAGAGGAAGAAGAGTGCCTAGGGCAGGAATTTCTTTTCAGGCAGGTCGGGTAGAAGTTGACTGTATCACTTCCATTCACTCCTGAAAGAGGCTAGGAATCTGGTCTGTAGCTGTCAATCATGGATACGTATGGACAGCCAGCAGACTTGGCACAGGACATTGCGATAGTCTTTCCTAGAAAGGTCTTATAAAAAGACCCACTCTTAGATAAATACATTACTGGAAATCTTGGTGTAAACATCTTTCTTAACTGAGAATGTCTTGGGCCCCCCCCCCCCGCAGGAATAAAGACCTTGTGCTATTTTTTGCTGAATCCCCAGGGCCTAGGACTGTGCTTGCCACATAATAGGCATCCAATAAATATTTGATGAATGAAAGCAGTAAACCAAATATTGACTTTATGGATATGGCAGAACAAACAAACTAAAAACACAGATTAGGTACCTGTATGGAATAATAAATACCTGAGCAAGGCAGGGAAATTTGGGGCAACAAAGAAAGGAGTCAATATAGTACATAAGTCCCATGACACATCTTCTAAAATCGCTTCTTGACTCATCCTCCTTTTCAGCTAAGACTACATTATTCCCATACTAGAGACCATTCCTTGATGTGTTGTGATAAACCAGGATCACGATAACCATAGTACAAATGCATTTATAAAACCCTTTTCATCTGAGAATCTCAAAACACCTCTTTCGTATTATTAGTTGACAAATACCACTTCTTTGTTTTACAAATTCTCAGACACAACTTTCTAGATATAGAAATATTTAGCCAGCAATGTATGTCAGTCTTTTGATGTTTACCGTAAGCAGGCTACCGAATGAAACTCCACCATTGTAAAGATTAATCACACGAACAGAATGTCTATGTTATTTTTATTGCTACTACATTCTTTTTAGTAGCTGTCCGAATTTTTGGCATTTGTTGTAATATTAGGAATTATTCTAAAAATAATATCTCATTATCAATGAATGACAAAATAAATACTCAATGTATAGTCATCAAAAATGGGACGAAAATTTTACAATGTGGGCTTAATGGACCACCCCATCTTTTAAAAACCTGTTTTCTAAGATATTCCAAATTAAGAGCACAGAAGTAAGGCATCCCTGGAGGTAAGCTAATAATAATTTCCCTTGTGCTTTAGAGGGCTACTAAATCTGGGTATCTCAAGTCACTCAAATGGATCACTAATAAATATTTATTACACACCTAGACCAAGTGATTGTGCTGGGCGCTGTGGACAGTGTAAAATCATGAGATCCAACCATGCCCTTGCTGAGTTTGTTGTAGGGGGCAGAGCTAAGATAGATAAACAAAGAACTCCCACATAAGGTAGAAAGACGTAGACAAGTAGAGCAGAAGTTCTACTCAACGGTATTGACTGAGCACACCTAAAATGTATTGACTGTGGGGAAAGGGAAAAACGAAGGAGCCACATTCCCTTTCCTCAGGTGGCGTGTACACCAATGGGGGGAGTTTGCACAAGGAGAAATTAAAATTCCAGGGAGGAGCAGTGTGGTTAAGGTAGACTTTTCTTTAGAAGGATGAATGTGTAAATTCTGTGAGAGCAGTGTCCTCAGGACTTAGCACAGAGCCTGCACATCCCAAGCAGGCTCTAATACTTACGGAATATAAGTGCGTGAGAACAAGGGGCCCCTTCTCCTTTTGAGTAGCCCAAACACAGGCATGGAAAGGCCTGGTCATTGGCTTGTCTTTTCCTGGTGATGGAACCTTATTTACCAAGGGGAGAATAGAATAGAGATGCATTCTTTTTGATGAAATGACCTGTGTGTTGCAGTTTGTCTGCATCCTGATGAGCCAGATGAGATTTGATCATTTAGAGCTGAGAGCCCTTTGCTATCCCAACAGGACAAACAGAAATACCATCTAGTGTGTCAATGTACCTCCTCGAATACATTCTCTGCCTCAT
Source organism: Neomonachus schauinslandi (assembly GCF_002201575.2). NCBI lineage: Eukaryota > Metazoa > Chordata > Mammalia > Carnivora > Phocidae > Neomonachus > Neomonachus schauinslandi. Next base: position 48,876,132 of record NC_058406.1, read on the forward strand.
GGACACTCAAACTTCCTCTCAAGACCAACCCTCTGGATGGTTTGTCCCAAGCTGTTACTCTCCCTCCACCTCTGAACAGTTCTGCAAGGTTACCTCTCTGCAAATCGAACTTTTTTTCCTTCCCTGCTTGTTAAGGTAGATAGATGTTCAGTCCCTTCATGAGATGAGATTTGGTTCCCATATAATGGCATTTTCCGTAATAACTGCTGATATCATTGAGGTAAAGAGAACTGCTTTTCCTAACCACGCATAAAAGAATTTGGCTTTTTATATTTCTGCCTCTCTTAGAAAGCCTCATCTCCCCACTGTGAGTACAACGGACTCCAAGGTATTGAAATCTGTACCCTAATTGGGAATTCATTGAACATGATTTCAATGAATGAACTTTTTTAGCCATTTTATATAAAATGAGAAAGGATCTGCTCCTCCTTTCGAGCTACAATACAGTTGCTCCTGAACAGTAGTTCAGAATGCACTCATTTCTGAGAGACTCTATTCAAAATGTAAATCTTGGGACGTTTAATCAGCTTTCCAACTGAGGATCTTTTAGTGTGAACATCGAAGTTCAGAATTACTGAAATTGACCTTTTTATTTTCTTTTCCATTTTTCTCTCATCTTGCAATAAAGTAGAACACCCAGATTAGTGTTATTTCCCTGAAAGTCATTTTTATGATTTGGTCTGTGTTAGCGAGAATGAAATATTAATCTGCTCAAGTTTGCTTAGTAATTACATTAGACGTGTCACTTTTTCCATCATTTCTTAAGTTTCATTTCTCATTGCTTTCTTCCTCTAGAGTTCACCAGTGGGTTTCCAAATAATTGGTGAAGGAGCAAAACCAGTTTCATAATCCCTTAAAGTTACATGGAGTGTTTACATGTACCTTTCCCCAGGGACACATTACAGAGGAGATGGTCACATCAGGACTTGTGAAATCATTCTACTTTTTATTTTAATTTTTCTGATTATTGTACAGTCACATATAGTCCACCCTCTAAATTACACGCATTCTACTAAAATCAGCCTGAGGGAGCAGGTTGCCCAGAGGACAAGGAGGATCCAATCATGATTTTTTGCAGCGACTTTCTCAGGATCACACAAGATCCTACTTTAAGCTTGGGACTAGACTCTTTTTTTTTTTTTTTTGGCCCCTTAGGTCCACTAAATCATGCTGCCCTTTAATTCTGTTTTAACTCAGTCCCCCAACATAGGAACCACAATCACAACAATAGGACAACCCCGCAGGCATTTCTCATCAGAGAACCTGATGTCACCTTCTTGATTGGAAGCTCCATCCTAAATGGATTGGCTCTTCAGCCCTTCTCCTGTTTAGTCTGGAGGGACTATTTGGATTGTTCACTTTAATAGTTTTCAGATGTACATTGGCTCCATTTTAGTTCAAACTACATTGCTAGAGATGAGAGAGAGAGAAAGAGACAAAAATAAAGTTCTGTCAACATTTCTATAAAAAGGAAAATAAACATCCTTAGGCCCAAATTGGGTTGTGTTCCCTCAGAGACACCCCTGGAGTGCTTACTCTATACCAGGCACTGTGTTAGGACCTGGAGGCACAGAAGACGTTCTTTCTCAAAGGGCCCACAGTCTAATATGAGAAAAAGACAAAATTACAGTTCAGTGTGCTGGGTCCTAGATTAGAGGTATACTCCATACACCTGGTCAGTACTGAGAAAAGAGAAAAGGAGTCTTTGCCAGTGGTGCAGGTAACCAGGAAAGGCTTTTGATAGAATGACAACAAAGCTGAGTCCTAAAGGACAAGTAGGAGGTTGGCCAAGCAAAGTGCCGGAAGGACAGAGACCTTCCAGGAAGAGGGAACAGTGTGGGGAGAGGAGTGAACCAGGACCATGGTGAAGCAAGTATTCCCTTAGGCCCAAGGGGTAGGGCCAGAAGAGAGAGAGAAGAGATTTTTTTTAAAACAAATGAGTGGGAACACCTAGGTGGCTCAGTCGGTTGGGTGTCTGCCTTCAGCTCGGGTCATGATCTCAGGGTCCTGGGATCGAGGCTTGCCTTGGGCTCCTTGCTCATCAGGGAGCCTGCTTCTCCCTCTGCCTGCTTCCCCCTCTGCCTGCCGCTCCCCCTGTTTGTGCTCTCTCTCTATCTCTGACAAATAAGTAAATAAAATCTTTTTTTAAAAAATGAGCATAGAGAGGAAAATAGAGGCTGTCAAGGTTGTATGCCATGTGATAGAATTTGTGCTATTCCCCGTGCTCTCCGTGGGGCTCTTACAAGATTTCTGACAGGGCAGTGAGTTCTGAACACATTGGATTTATCTCAGATTCTCCAGCATCTCATTCTTTCCTACCCCAGGGCCGTTGCACATGCTAATCCCACTGCCTAAAGAGCTCTTTCCCCTTCTTCTCCTGGTTCCCTCCTTAGTGTCTCTCAGATGTCAGCTCTTAAGAGAGACCTTCACTAACCACCCTTTCTAAAGTGTTTCCTAGTTATTTTCTTCATTTCATTTATACTGTTTATAATTTTTAAAATAATTTATGTGTTCAGCTATCTCTAATCCTAGACTGTAAATTCCCTGAATGTGGGAGCTGTATCTTGAACCCCTAGCACAATGCCTGGCTCATGGTAGGTGCTCAATAAATATTTGTTGAATAAATGAATGAGCCTTCAGATTTGCTTGTTAGTGAGACAGCTCTGGCTGTAGAGTAGACAGTAGACTATGGAGAAGCCAGGACTGACAATAGAGAACATAGTTAGGAGGCTGCCCCATCAGACTGGTAAGAATTGGGAAAAGCCTGAGCCACAGACTTGGGGAGGGAAGGCAGGGAGGCAGGGGAGGGGGAATGGAGATGAACTTGGAGTTAAGAAATAGTAAAAAATGGAATCAGTGAGGATTAGTTGGATGTGGGTTTTTGTAAGAAGCAGGAGTTAGGGATGGCACCAAAACATAGAAAACAAGATGGTGGTGGATGGTTCTCTGAAGTAGGGAATTCCAAAGCATCAGAACAGGCTTGGGGAGGAGAAGAACATTGGACACATTGGCACTGGACATGTTGGGTGTGAGGATACCCATGGCTATCTGGGTAGAAATATCCAATAAACATTTTGAGAGAGCTCTTGGCAAAAGACAGAGATTTGAGAGTCATTGGCCTATAGAGTCATCCATCCACTCATTCAACAAGTATTCTCTTACTAACTGCTTTGTCCCAGGCATTAAATACAGTGGTAAATGAAACAAACGTTATTCTAGTTTTCATAAATATCAGAGTCAAGACTGGTAACTGATATCGTGGAAGCAGAGGAAGTAACTAGGAAATTTGTGCTATGGAGTGCAAACCCGGGAGAAACCACATCTAAGAGGTGGAGAGAAGAGAAGAGGCAATCCAGAGGTGATACTGGAATGAATGCTCGCAGGTGTTTCCCCCTCCCGAGTCCTTGCGCCACGCTAAACTTAGTTTTCAAGATTCAGTGCTTGCTTTTTTGGTGGTGCGAGTGAAGTGCATGTGTTCACATTCACTCTGTACAGAAATTCTTGTGAAGTTGTCCTTGAAGGAATTTCAAAGGTTGGAACTGAAGCAAGTATCAGCCCGCAAGCAAGAGCCACAGACGGCGATGAACAAGAGCGGGACATCAACCCCGAGTTTCCCATTCAACCCTGCGTTTCCTCTCGCTAGATGTGTTTAAGTCAAATTTCATGTATGTTGTGGTTGGATTTCATTTGTTAGAGTCTGTGGGATTAATGTGATGTCAACGTCACAATAGGAAGAGATCTTATAGTCCGTTTTGCCGAGACCACTTTAGAGAATTTTTATTTATTTGCTTATTTTTATTTCTCAGCTCTCTTTATCCAAGAGACAACACCTCAGGCGCTTACCAAATTAAAGTCAACCAAAGACCTGGGTGGTGGTTGTTCAAGAGGTGAAATTTCTTAAGCACATCTTCAAATGAAAGTTTGCCATTTTACTTTTAAAAAGCAATTTATAGGGGCACCTGGGTGGCTCAGTAGGTTAAGCGTCTGCCTTTGGCTCAGGTCATGATCCCAGGGTCCTGGGATCGAGTTCTGCATCCAGCTCCTTGCTCAGTGGGGAGCCTGCTTCTCCCTCCGCCTGCTGCCCCCCGCCCCCGCTTGTGCGCTCTTTCACTCTCTCTCTCTCTGACAAATAAATAAAATCTTTTTTAAAAAGCAATTTATAGTTACTGCATGTTCTAGAAATTAGAGCTGTTTTATCTAAAATATCATAGATTGTGTTTGATATAAAAATTAACTGAAAAATATTTTAAATTCAACAAAAAAATCTTTCTTAATTCTAATGCAACCAGAAAAAGAATAATTTGTCGGTACCTTTATAATTCTCCAAAACATAGTGATTTGTTGCATGTGTTTGTGTGCGTGACATTTAATGAATCTATTGGTGGGTAAACTATACCATAGGTAAATTTGCCTCCCCTTGGTAGTGGGCAAAATCTATTTTTTGTCAATAACATAAATCTCACTTGTGGGCTGTTTGTTATATATTCATATTGACCTGTTTTCTTATGTTGCATTTCTTAAAAGTATGTTTCTTATTTCAAAGGACAGTTATTTTAAAAATCCCTTTGGCGAGCTTCTCCTTTAGCCCTGATTTTAAAGGAGGTGATTATGCTAACCCTAAAGACACATCTCAACTAGATTTTATATATCTGAGACTCAGAATCAGAAAACTTGAGAAGCAGAGAAGGAAACAACATATCCTAAATTATGTATTCCTTGCTATTTATAAGTTTTATGTTCCTGAAGTACCATAAAAATAAACAAGCAAATGATAAGAGATTGTAATAGCAGATATCTTAAAGGAATTAATTATATCCAGCAAAAATAAAGCAGATGCAAAATTCAAAGATTGTCGTGTCGAACCATTGGTTTATTGTCTTTTCTCAAAGAAAAAAAAAGAGAGAGAGAAAAGACTCAACCCACCCACTCACAAAAAAACCTCTTGTTCTCAAAACAAATCTAAATTTTTATTTGTGCTCAAAAGAATTTGTTTTCATGTTTCGAGGGTTGAGGCTTGCCTTTACTGGTTTGGCTTTTTCAAGATTTCACCCTGTGGTGCCTCTAAAAATGAAGAGAACATCTTTAAATCTTGTTTGATCTGAATGGGTGGATAGCTAATCCTGATCAGATGTTTCTTTAGAGAATAATGTTGAAAAACTGTTCTGGAATTTAGGTGCCCTGGCTGATTCCTAGGTAGGCTGTTTTCAGCCCAGCTGTTAAGGTCTCGGAGGTCAGCCAAGGTAACCATTTATTTTAAATCTTCTTTTGTTTCAGATTTCCTGTTGAGTTTTTTTTTTAAAACCATTTCAGAAATCACCCAGTTGTGTCAGAGCTTTCCATAGCCCCCAGATTCAAACCAGAAAACCAGCTATGTAACGAAATGACTGTCCCCGCCCACGTCAACTCTAATAGAGCAGAGTAGGAAATTAGACATTGCCCTTTTTAATCACAATGAAACTAATATTTAGGATTCTATTGTCAGATGTCTTCTGTTTATGACGCTGTTTCTTTTTTGTTTTTGTTTCCCCAGGACATTTGGGCTTCCAAGACAGTTTTGTCACATCAGGTGTTTTTAGTGTGACTGAGCTCGTAAGAGTGTCACAGAGTAAGTATAATTTTGCTTTGATTTGGTACAGATTTGCCTTGGGTTTGTGCTGTCTGCCTCAGCCTCCAAGAGACATAAATAGCTTTCAGAATCCCTTTTCCATTTACCCATTGGAAGAATTTCGCCACGCAGTTTATTTGACAGCCAAGAATTTAAATCAGAAAAAATTAAATATCATTTTAATGTGAGACACAGGGAAAGAACTGAAATCCTGACTGTCTCACATATTCCCTACTTTATAGTGTGAACCTGGTTGAAAAAATTTCTGAGGCTTCCCTGGTTTCTAAGAAATTCTGCATTTTAAAAGAATTTGTTTGTGACCTTTAAAGAATGCTAATGCCCTCAGCCTGAGTGACACAGTATGGCATGATCATTACCGGCTTGTCAATAATCACCAACAACAATGAATTAAGAGTACCTGTCACCACCCTGTTGCATTGATCAAAGGGGTCATTGTATTTTTGCTATGACATAACCCAGACAGTCCAAGGAGAAGGTATAGGATTCTCCCCTCCTCTCCCTCAGTCTCTCTGTCTCTCTGTTTCTCTCTGTCACACACACACACACACACACACACACTTTTACTCTTGCCTTCCCTCAAAAACATCTTTTTTTTTTTTATTATTTAAATGCATACCTGCAATGAGTATAGTGTTGTGGGTGCCAACAACAAGAGGAAAATATAAGTAGAAAATATTAAAATTTTACTTTTTATTCTCCTCCTACTTCAAAAGACTACATTGTTAACATTGGTATCAAGCTGCATCAAATCCTTTGTGGAATGAGGTGGAGTAAAAATAAATACTTTCATTTCAAGTTCATACCCCCCATTCACTGCATTACAGTATTGCAAGATTGACTGAGTATACCAGTCCATCTCTGACAAGATGTCGGGTCAAGCAAGCCAAGCCATCCCAATCTCACAGGCTCAGATTCTGTCTATTCTTATTTCTTAAAGCTGGAAGACTATTAAGAATCCAGAAAGTGGGATATAAGATGGAAGCAGAGGATCTGGAGTCTGAGGGCTAGACAAAAAAATCTAATGACTGTTGAGCATTCACTATCTGCCAGACGCTCTGCTATGTTTTCATGTGTGTTGCATAAATTATCTTTGCAATAAACTTGTCAGATAAGTAATTACTCTAATTTTTTACAAATGAGCTAAATTGTGGGTCTATTTAAGTCCTTTACCCAAAGTCAAACAGTGGGTAAATAGTTAAAGCTAAGTCTGTGTAATGCTAGAAAGTGTCCTCTTACACAGGCCCAAGGGGACTTGAAGAAATGTACAATGTGTGACGAGACAGGGAAAGTAGGGGGAAGTAACTATGAGTGTGGGAATTCTGGGAGCCGGGACCCTTGGTTGATGCTGGGGTGTTCTAGTGTTAGGGAGGCGGAACCATAAGGGATGAGGCATTAGGAGCAGGAGGGTGTGAGTTGGAATGGAGAAGTTGCTGCCATGTTATCAAATGTGCTTAAAGTACCAACCAGTGAAGAAGAGACGAGATGACCTTGTTCTATCCCCAGGATATATGCTGCCTGCCCTCGCACAGCTAACTAGCCAGTCATTTACCATGGTCAAATAATGTATTTATAGATTAAAAAAAAATGTTTTTCACTTTGTAAGACTTTTAAAAAGGATCGCTATCCCACATTTTTCTTGTCATTTTAATAATAATATGATATAGATTATATATATACACACATATATATGTCATAATGGCATTACAGGGAAATACGTCATTGAGCCCTTACTAAACATAGCCTTCAAGAGTGAAAAGAAAATCCTTTTAGCTCTAACATTGGAGCACCAGACCGTTTTATTCTACCCTGGCTGCTGTAATGCTTATATTTTGTCTTTATTACCGTCAGTGTCCCAAGGCCTGGGTGTGGTAGAGAAGGCCCATGCTGCTCAGGACCATCCCCAGAATCATGTCCCTCTTCCACTTTCCGTATGTCCCTTTAAGACCTTATATCCCAAGGCCTATCAGTTCCAAGCTAGATTAGACCTCCATTCAGTCTACATAGCATGGTTGCCAAGCGAATTCTAAACCTGCCTTCAAGACTGCCAGAGGGTATGGGCAGACCACAGATTGAATTTGCAGAGGGACCTGGTTTTGTTTCCTGTCCCCATTTCGGGGGTTATGTTGCTGATGTCTGGCATCGTGAGCGTCCTTCGGCTCTTGAATGCTTTTCGATTCTGCACACTGCTGTGTAATCGCTGTAGGACTCACTCACACATGGCCTCGTGCTGACTAAAACTGTTTGGCAAGAGTGGGACTGGGCTGTGTCAGCTAAATCATGGCTTCAAGCCAAACTGCTGGCCAGAGCCCCCCTCCCTCTTGCAGATCTTTAATCCAGGTTTGTCGGGGTACATGTCACAAGAGAACCTCGGCTGCTGGGGTAAGGATCCAGCCCCCAGCTCAGGTCTCCTCACCCACACACCTTTCCGAAAGACTGAACACTCAAGCCGCAGGAGGAGTCAAAATCCTTAACCATTTCTTGCAGCCCTGCCCCCTTACCCGAGTTGGAAGAGCTCTATGTCCATGTTAGAGGTGCAGTGGACACTTTTTACAAATGAGTGGGGCTGGGGGGTGCATTCTGCAACCTTGAAGTAGAAATAAGCTAACTGGCGCATAAGTTGATTAAATGCATAATGTTAGCTCTGTTAGGAGCACAATACTAATATGAAAAATGACAGTAGCTAGCATTTATCAAGCATATACTATGTATCAGGCACTGTGCTAGGCACTTTGTAAACATAATCTCATTCAGTCCTTCCACGGTTGCTGTTATTGTCCCTTTTTATAGATGAAGGAGACTGTGATGCTCAAAGAGGTTAAGAAACTTGCTCTTGTTACTTTGCTGTGCTCAGCTAGCTGACGGCAGACATTTTTGTCATGACCTCTCCTATAACTGCATTACAGAGCTAAACAGAATCCAAAGATTATGTGCTTTAATTAAAAATCATTTCTTGTTAGAGTTGATAAACTTTTAGATTATTAATCTGTGCATTAAAAAAAAGGTTAAGGCTATTTTCATACAAACCAAAACAACTAAAATACTTAATTAAATGATTTCCCCCTGGATTTGTCTTCAGTTATGATTTTTTTAATGAATAGGCTTTATTTTTTTAAGAGCAATTTTAGGTTCTCAGTTTTAGGCTAACAAAAAGTACAGGATTTTACTGTTACGCTCCCCCCAATACAGTTTCCTCTATTTATTAACCTCTTTTGTTAATGTGGTACATTTGTTATAAGAAGTTTACATTAGGGTTCATCCTTTGCCTTGTAGGTTCTGTGTGTTGACAAATGTATCCATTATTGCAGTGCCTTACAGAACAGTCTCACTTCCTGAAAAATCACCTGCACTGCAGCCAGTCATCTGCCCACTCCCCCGAATTATTACTCATTCTATGAAGAGTTCGGCCTTTATCTGGATGTTTTTAATGGCCTCAGTGTCTTTGAATTTCTTCCACCCTGTTGCACATTTCTTCTTAACCCACTCTTATTTATCTCAGCCCCACCCAGTTCCCCCAGTCACACTTATGACCACATGTATGGCCTGGAAATGTCAAACTAATGGTGGCCGTAGTTTGAACATTTTCCCTCTTCCTGAATCTTTAGCATGCAATTTGAAAATTTGCTAATATAAATATTTACTTTCCTCTTGTTTCCAGTTAGCTTCTGTTTTTTGCTTTCCTCTTTTTAAATTTAATAGAGGAGGGAGGTGCGATTTCAGCATTTCCTCATGAGGATTCACTGAAATCACTATGTGCTAAGTTTGTTGTTTATAATCGTGTTACTACAGGGTGGCAATGGCAGAGAAACTCCAGAGAAAGCTGCTGGCTTAGCTTCACACGTTCAGAGGTGAGGGTCAGGCGGCAAGGTTGCTCGTCATTAAATTATACTGATCAGATGCATGGAGCTGTTAGAATCAGGGGCTCCTGCTGCAGTCTCACTAATTTCCCTCTCACCCTTGCCTCCTGCCTACCTACCTTTTCATTTTTTGCATTATCTAGAGTCCACGAAAGGCAAGAAAGGAGAGGTCTGTCTCTCTTCGCCACAAACAAAGTCCTGCAGCCTAAGAGTAGAGGTCTGTTGGCGCTCCTCCTACCTTTCCTACCCTGTGACGGGGCCATCTGAAAGTCGTTGTCTTTATTTATTACTTTGTTCCAGGAGAGGGTCGGGAAGGGGGAATACAGACCACTAGACACGGTGCCAGAGGGAAAGAGAGGTCTTCTCTGCTCCCGAGGAGGGGGTTTCCAAGTGCTAACAATGTGGTTCAGAATCACTAAAGTTGTGTTAGCATGATACTGTGAGGAAAAAGACAGGAACCATCTGTTGGAAGGGTTCTTACATGATGCTGCATTTTCAAACAAAGCCTCCAAGAAGCATTTTCAGATGGGTCTCTTTCCCATGAAGCCGCCACAAAGAGAGAGCCCCCTCGACCGGCTGCTAAGTGACCCCGCTTCGATGGTTGTCTCTGTCAGTACCCACTCCTGTTTATTTTGCACCAGTGTTTTCCTCAAAGTGTGTGCTTTGAGGCTGCCAAATATCCTTCCTGGGATGAACCCAGAAAAATCCTCCCGAAAAATCCACTACTTCTGCCCATTTCCTTCTAAAGTGCTGACTGTTTTACTTGAAGTTGGTGGGGTGACTCTGAAACCTTAAATACTTCACTGGGAAAGAGGAAAACCGCAAATACACACACGGGCCATTGTGACTCTGGCCTGGCGGGTTCTAATTTTCTAGCAGTGGTTTGTACACCCGAGCGGGCTGCAAGGGTTAAGTAAACTTCGTGGCTAGGGATGACTTCATGGCCCTGGAATTTTGAAAAGCCAGGGTTCCCAGTACACTGTGGCCAGCCTTAGCGTCTTTGGGTGTAAAAACCACTCTCAGTTACCCAGACTGAATTTTTGGTTCCCGTTGCCCTGCTGCAGAATCTAGTAAATCCAGCAGCTGAACTGTCCTGGCTCTGCCACAAAGCCGGGCTGCTGGGTGGCTACAGGATTCCCGAGTTGTTTGTCATTGGGGGGGGGGGGGGGGAGTGAGTAGAGCCAGGCGTCTGCCTCAGCCTGGCATGAGGTGGCACCCTAGTGGCTGTTTTCTGCCTTAGACATGTGCACTCTTTCTATATTTTCACACCGGAATCATCATTAGGATCCAAATTGCAGTTCGTTTTTCAACTTCTTTTTGAAGTCTCGAGGCCCTTTGTGGAACTTTGAGTGCCCGTATCCGTGCGCTTGGGTTCTCTGGCCAGCTAATATAATAGGAACAACTGGCAGTATTCTAACCTGACACGCTGGAGCAAGGACAACAGACTTACCTCGGCTCCAAGGTACAACAAGAAAATGAAGCTCTTTGATAGGAACAAGCCCAAACTTGGAAATTACAAAATGTTCTCGCAAAGACAGACTCACGAGGAAGTTTAGGTATAGGATGAGGGCTGCCCAACGTCCAGTCCGTTGGGGTGCCATTGAAAATGCAGGAATTTTAGATCTTGGTTAAAAGAGAGGAGATCTGAAACTTTCCTTTCTGAGCAAGTGGCCTGTTCCTGCTCCTCTGCGAAGTAACATGAGAGTTGTGGTCATTGCGTGGAAATTAATTGTAAAATTAATATTCTTAGGCAGGCCCTTCTTTCGAAAGAAGCCATTTGGGCTTGAGCATTAAAGGAAGAAACAAAAAAATTATAATAAAAAATAGACTGCAGCCCTCGCATGAACAGTGGCCGTGACCTTGCCTTTTGTTTGCCATTACACAATTCAATGGCAGTCCACTCAAACTATGCTCTCGATCAATATCCTATTAAAGCAGCACAAAAAGTCTCCATAAACTTAGTGGTTAGCTATGTTTATAAATGGAACTCGGCATAATTAGATGGTCAATAGCAGGCTCTACTAGTAATTTTAAAATGAACATCACACATTTTCTGTCTGTAGAAGTCAATGGCACCTCTTTCAGCTTGAGGGTATGGTGTGCCGCAGACAAAAGAGTGGGAGGCCCTTCAAAAAAATCATAATGCCTATCTTTAAATTGCAGTTTTTAAAGAAAATCTGTTAAGTTATGGACTAGAAAGTACTGATTGGCCCTATAATTTTGTTCCATTTTGCCTGCCTAAGCCACCTTATTCTGAATATATCGTGATACCGCAAATGTTTCCTAGTTTTAATCAGCCCCTCATAGGGAGATAAAATAATAAATATTGCCATACTCTTAGGAAGAAAAATATCAGTCTGGCTGGCTTAATTGAGTGGGTCTCCTCTGCTATAATTCAATAAATTTTCAAAATAAACCCTGAAGTTGAATTAGTTCAGAAGGATGTTTTGTTGCACAGTTTTTTTTCTTGACATATTTGGGGTGACGAATTGGACGGGAAAGCCAGTGGCAAATGGAATGGGCTGGTGGTAATAGAAATTTTCACCAAACTACTCTTTCTTCTGAATCCCAGCTTACAGTATGGGTGGCCACGTGTGATTTTCCCCATTCTGTTCTCCTCACCCCATAGAGAAGGAACCACATAAAGTGAGAGGTGTCCCCATCCTTACTTACAAATTGCAACGTACGGTGTGCCCGGTGTTCGGCATGGGCCCTGGCAGTGGCTTTATGACCAGCATGGCAACTGAAATGAAAACTCTGGTGACAAGAGGCTTATGACATCAGCAGATCCATTGGTCAACTCGATGCTTGAAAGTCCCGTTTTTTCTATTACACTCATTTTCTACAACCTTCCTGGTAAGGGTTGGTAGAGAGAGTTCTCATGGCAGCTTCTGGGGTCGGGTGGGGTGAGGCAGGGGGGAGGGCTTTTGTTTTCTGTTCTTAGCTGAAGCTCTTGCTAAATTGACCGGGCTATAAGCATTCTTATTTTAAAGATTGGACTCAAAGAGAAGCAAAACACATAACACCTTGATGTCCATACTAATTTGTTATCATGATCTTTATTCATATATTCATCTATTTCTAATCTTTTCTTGCTAATTCGTGGGTTATGTTTCCTAAGGGTAATACATTCTATAAAATCCATATTTAAGATGGTATCATAGGGCGCCTGGGTGGCTCAGTTGGTTAAGCGACTGCCTTCGGCTCAGGTCATGATCCTGGAGTCCCTGGATCGAGTCCCGCATCGGGCTCCCTGCTCAGCGGGGAGTCTGCTTCTCCCTCTGACCCTCCTCCCTCTCATGCTCTCTGTATCTCATTCTCTCTGTCTCAAATAAATAAATAAAATCTTT